>NW_024349224.1:4557779-4616682 GCF_902729225.1 Pteropus medius | reverse complement strand
AAATCAGTTCTTTCAAAAGGGTGATCCATTGAATTGATGGAGATCACATGATGGTTTGAAGGATCCCATCTAGGGATTGAGAGAATCAGGACGGTCTATTTTGGTTTGAAAAGAACGGAATTGAGAACAGAGGCTCAAACCGGTGGCACAACATGGTGTGCGTGTGCACGCGGTGCACGTAACATGCGTGATGGCGGCAAGGGCAGCGGCACGGCGGCTCCAGAGCGGTGGTGGTGGCCGTGCTGGCGATGCTGCGGACGCGGAAGTGAATGCGCCGCAGCGGATGCGTTAACGTGATGCGTGGATAGTGCCACCGGGTGGTGACGTGAGCTGCGTGGCGAGGTGGGCGTGTGATGCGCCGGATGCGGCCGCAGGTGATGCGCCAGTGATGCGCGACCGCATGCGGCATCGGTGATGCGACCGCGCGGCAGACCGCGGCGGATGCGCGCTAATTTGCAATGGGAGGCGTGTGTGAGTGTGTGTGCTGTGAGTAAAGCAAGGTGGAGGTATGCATGTGGAGCATGTGTGAGAGGCATGGAGTATGCAGGTGAGAGAGTGTGTTGCAGTGAGGTGCATGGAAAGTGTGTGAAAGAGTGTGTGTGGGGTGTGTGTGGGTGCATCCTCTGTGTTTCATTTTCTAACCATCGATGAGCCTCTGGTCGGCCCCGCCCTCACGCTACTCTGCAGTCTCCACACCGAGGCAGAAGCCTAGAACCAGCCCGCCGCGTTCCGCTCTGGGTGGGCACTGCTTCCCGGGTCCATTCTGCGCGTCTCCTTGAGCAGGGTTTCCACCCCGCACTGTTGTGCCCGCTCCCACATTCTCATCCTTCTGCTTCTTCCCTCAGCATGTCCTTCTGACTCGACAGCCATGGTAGCAGGGCTGGCGGCTGCGTCACTTAGCGTAGTCTAGGTCGCCAACTCTCAGAGGCTTAACGCAACGGAGGCTCGTGTTTTATCAGTACAAGTCCCCTGGGTTGGCTGGAGGATCCCGCCCGTCATGCTGACTCAGGGACTCAGGCTGACCGAGGTTCCATTCGATATCTGCTTCCATCATAATCAAAGTAAGAATCATGCTTGGCTCCGTAAGCTTCCACCCAACAGCTTTATCTTCAGCTTACATTTTATTAGCCAAAGAAAGTTATGTGGTCACGTGTCACTTCATGAGCCCAGGTGACGAGCATTAGGCCAAAAGCATTGGCCGAAAGCCTCGATGACATGCTTGTTAGGCGACGTGAGCACCATGTGTCCTTCCGACGGTTCCTACCACGCTCGGCCAAGCTGCCTCCAGATGTGATGGCAGGTGGACCTCATATGAATTCTGCTTCCATGAGCCCTAAGTCCGTGCCAGAATGATTGTTCTACTGGAAGATACTAGAGAACAGGGCCTGTCTGCTCATCCTTCTCTATCAAGCCTCCAACTCAAGTCTGTCCAAGGCAATGGGCAGCGCCTTGATCAGAATCCATGACTCTTTGATAGAATTACTTTGGAAGAATATTGAATCAAAGACTACGGCTGTTCGTCTTCTTTCTGTATTCAAGTTGGGTTTTGTGCTCAGGCAACTGCTTGTGTTTCCCAGCTTCCCATTTGGGGGATTATACAATTATTCAACATGTATGTATTAAGCACTTACTGTGTGGCAAGCCCCGTGCTCTGTACTGGTGACACAGTAATGGGAAGGAGGGAGTCCTACTCCTTAGAGGATTCTTCCTGTGTTAGGAGAGGCACAGACCAAGGACATAGTGGCAAGACGAGTGTGAGATTCCGGCTGTGGTAAAGGCGGCGAAGAGGTCGTTGACCCAGTCTGATGGGGAGTAGCTGTTAATTGGTCCAGTGGTGTGGACAGGAAGGGCATTGTGGGTAGAGGGCACAGCACAGGCCAAAAAGCTCAGTAGCAGGAAGAAGGAGGTGGCATTCTGGAGTCTGGCAGAGGATGAGGACCTGGTCGGGCAGACAGAGAGAGGACAGCATGGTTGGCACCCGAGATCTGGTAGGCCTGGTAAAAGCCTGCTGTCTTTATCTGAAAGGCAGGTAAACTAGATTTGCATTTCAAAACAAGTGCTGTGGAGGCGAGGTGGGGTAGGAAAATGGAAGGCCACAGGGGTGCATGCCGAGGACCATAAGAGAACAATTGTATTGCCCCGAGGAAAATGTGTGATGGTAGAGCAGAAATGCGGTCAGCAGGGAGGAGGTGTGGAGAGGTAGTCAACAGACTCCTGGAAACCTTGCTCTGCATCCATCAGGAATGCTAAGAGCAGAGACTCTCTGAACTAGCTACTGCGTCACAGGAAGGAGGCTGCCATCTCGAATGGACAGACAGACAGTTTCACTTTCCCGCTTCAGGTGGACATGCAAGTAGCAGTGAGTAAAGAAGTCTTGCATATCCAGCTGTTAGGGAAAGTCGCTCTTTCCTGTTGCCTCCAGGTATCAAATATGCGAACTAAGTAAACACAGCCCTTCAGTCCTTTGCCTGTTGCTCCTGTGATGGAGAATTTATTTCTCTGTTTATGTAGCTCCCAAACAGTTCTTTCTAAGTAGAGACACGGGACCCTCCTGACCATCGTACGGCCACTCCGTGGCCCCAGCCCTGTTGTCATTTGACTGTTTCACCTGGCTCAGTGGAGGAGTTGTCACTGCTCTTTGTGATATAGAGCCAAGTCCTAAAATTGAACTCTGGGCACAGGCATCTGGCCCACACTTTTAAAGCAGACCATATGCTTAAAATAAAAATTAAAATTTCTGCATGATTTATAATGTAGGACTGCAAGATGTAGTCACTGGGTGACCGGATGTTAATTTTTCACTGACTGCCCTCCCCAAAAGCAAAAAAAGAAAAAAAAGAAAGAAAGAAAAAAATTTCTTCTAAGCGAGTCTAGCCCTGTGTATATTTTCTTTACTTCCATAGTTCATTATGCGCACTGTAGTAATTTGTTGACAGTACAAGGCAAATCCATGATAAAACCAGAAAATGTCTCCAAAGTAAATATTTGGTGCTACAGAATAGGGGCTTTTTGCACATTAATCCAATAGTAAAATACAGTCTGTGGGAGGAACAAGGAGCGTTTTCTAATTTCCTAAATTGCTCTGGGTCACAGAAGCTTCTAATTGATTTGAAAAGTATTTTCTTTATGGAAGAGTAATATTTCTCGTCGGGAGACCCAACTCCTTATTGCTGTAGGCAGCTGTGGGGGCCACCGGATGCCACACGCTGCTGGGGCGGGGGAAGGAAGTGGGGATTCAGCCCGCTCCAGTCCACAGCCTGATTTTCGAACCCAGTGTGGGAATAGGCCATGAGAAGCTAAATCCTACCCAGAGAGTGAGAACTTGGAGCCGCCTTCCCACATTGGTGAGAGCCCACTGTGCCCATCCATACCTACATCTCAGCATTTCCAGACCTCGACTTTGCCATGGAAGCAGCTCAAGGAGCAGAATGTTCAAAAGCAAGGGATGGATGGATGGAAGGAATGACGGATGGGGTAGTGGGTGGATGGGTGGATGAAGATGATGGGATAGTGGTGGATGATGGATGGGATGGATGAGGTTGATGGACAGACGGATGATTAGTAGGGAGGGATGGGTGGATGAAGGATGGATGGATAGTGGGTGGATGATGGATGGATGGTGGGGTTAGTGGATGGATGGATGGATGGATGGATGATGGATGGATGATGGATGGATGGATGGGTTAGTGGATGATAGATGGATGGATGGATGGATGGATGGATGATGGATGGATGGATGGATAGATGGATGAACTCAGTGTCAGGAGGGAAGATGTGCATGCACACTAATAATTGTAAGAGTGAAAAGCTCTATTTGAAGAGTATTGGGATCAAGGAGCATGTATGCATGATGTGCTCGGTCTCTTGTGGTGACTCAGAGGAAGTGGTGGCATCAGGAGGGTGGGGAATTCAAGGAGAGCTTCTCTGAAAGGGCAACACTTTGAGTTGCAAAGCAGCAGTGGGGATCTGATAAGAGAAAAATTTTATTCATAAACAGTGAACTTGATAAACAAGCGATTTAAGCAAGCTCACAGCTAAACTTTATCATAGCTGATACGTAAAAGAAAAATTGGATTAAAAATAGATATTATTTTGTAAACACAATGTACCAGGCCCTGTGCCAAGTGCTTCCCATACATTGTTTCAATTAGATTATTAGTAGTATTATTATTCCCTGGTGTTGATGAAAAAAACTGAGGTTAAGAGAGGTTAAACAGCTTTTACGATCAACACAGCTTGGTGGAAAATTTGACCTGAAGCTACTGAGATGTGGAGCCTAATGCTTTAACCCAAATCCTTGACTGCCACTTGAGCTGATTGCCAAACATTACATGAAGCTGAGGATAAAGGAAGTTTCATGGGTTTTCCTAAGTGAAAACATTTAAAAAAAGAAACAACTAGGTAACATAAAAACAAAATTAACACTGGAGAACAGGAAGTCCGTGACCCTTGGTGACTGCCTCCGCAAAGCCGCCATGTTGATGGAAAAGCAGCGCTGGGCTCTGCGACCCCTGGACTCGCAGCGGCAGCCTGAAAACTGCTGGTCGGGGAAGGACGGCTCCAAGGGGCTCGTTTAGAAGGAGCTGAGGGTATATTTAGGTCAGATCTCACTCTCGTTAATGGCATATATTTTCTTGCATCTCGTGCTTCCTGCTTAGTTCTATATAGCACCACTTCAGTGGATACCTCAGTGGGGGGAATCCATTAACCTGCTTGACTAACATCATGGAGACACAGCAAAATAGACCTTGGCTTTCTCAGTAGCTCTAGGAGACCCACAGAGCCCGGATTTGAAATGTAGACCAATAAAACTCAGCCTGTTCGCCTCTGAGGGACACTCTGGGTCACCTGTCTTTCTACTCCCTAGCCTCTCATTTTCAGAGAGGATTTTTTAGTTAAGTCTCGCGCCAGCATTGCATGAGCTGCAGATAAAATTAGCTGCAAGTAAAATCGAGGTTGACAATAGAAGGCCAGATGCCACACCTTGTAAATAAAAAAAAAAAAAAAATTTAAAAAGCATGCAACGCAGCCAGCTGCACCATATAAACTTGGGTTTTTATACCACACTGTTGTATTCTGTGTATCCTCATTTGAATCCAACATCTGTTCATCCCTGTCTGATCCTCCCATATATTAGTTATAATTACATACACAGGAGCTTGTTTATGAGGCTGAGAAACTGACCCAAAAGCGCTGTTGGGGTGGTTTTCTCCCTTACTTTGATAAAGGCACTGGTGATCAGATCACAGCTGGTTTACTCCGGAATGCCAGACCAAACCTAGATTCGTCTGTCACCCTCCTGAAGTGCAGAAATGCCTCTCAAGTTCCATTCCTCATTCCCCAAAGCGACCTGCTATCTTTGCCTAGTTCATTCCTTTTTGATGTTCTATCAAAATGTTATTCAGTTGCAGTCTCTTTTGTGCTCACCCAGCTGGAAGAGATTTTTCTTTCTTTTCTCCAAATTTCCATTGAGCATCCTACCTGTAATGTATACAGAGTACTTTACAGTTTTTTTTCCTAGAATTATATTTATTTATTTAAGTCATTACTTATTGGTGAATTTCAATAAGAAAACTGAATCATATGTCTCCTGTTAAACCTAGCACAATTTTCTAGGAATAGTAAGTGTCTAAAAATAGTCTTCGAATAAATTAAAATAGAGATGCGGTCTAGTAAATAACTGATTAAATAAATTAAAAGAGATTTTCAACTATTAGTTTATGGCTCAATGTAGTCTGGAAATAACTTTCCGGGCCCAGGTTGAAAAAAACCTTTTAAAGTTGACACTATTTAAAACTCACACGATTATACACAAATCTACATTTCTGGTTTCTACTATTCTGTGCCAAGATGGGTAATACACAATACTTCCCTATTTAGACAGGGCGTGTGGTGTGCCATTTTCTGGTTCTTACCCGGCACGCTTTCTGCACGTAGTTTATCTGCCTAATCTCGAGAAATTTGAGTGTGTAATCCTTGCAATAAGAGTACAAGTTTTTATGGTATAGTGTTATTATTATAACCGACTTCCCTTCAGACTAGCTTGCATCACACTAACTCACCTACTGAGAACAATTAGCAGAGGAGGGTTAATGTATTGGAAAACCATATGAAGACGTTGGAGAGCTAATGAGAGCCCAGATTTAAAGGGCCATGGTCCTGGAGAAGAGGGAAGTGCATGGCCGTGAACCTGAAAGTCTGCGGTGCCTTTCTAATCGAGGCACTTCTGATTTGTAGCCAAGAGGTCAGAGACATCGGCTACAAGAAGAATCTGAGCAAAAGCTTTTGCTTAGGGATATAAAAATTGGCATTTTAGAATTTGCAAGGTAGCCTGACTATGAGAGGGTGAAATCCTAGAGAGCAAAGGGCAGGGAAATCAGTTTAGTATTCCACATGACCTTTCAGGCGAGACATTTGACGATTTCTAAGCAGCAGCCCGGAGGCTCAGAAACTGGGCAGAGCTCTTGATAGCCTCACGGTGCCAAGGAGACAAAAATCGGAGTTTACCGCCTTCTAGGGACAAGAAGGGTTTCTGGCAAACATCCCTGATCGTCAATAGGTAAAATTAAAAAACCTAAAAGTACTAAATGTTGATGAAGATGTGGAGTAATGGACATTGGGAGAGGTGTGTATTTCGGTACAACCACTTTTGAAAGCTGGTGATCTCTTCTGAAGCTGAATATGCAGTTATGATTTAGAAATTTCACGGCCAGGTATAAACCTCAGAGAAGCACATGCACGTGCATACCGGGCACGTGGAAGATGCCCACAGCAGCGTCTCGGTAGCTAAGAGCTGGAAGCAGTCTTGATGCTTGCTAACGGGAAGATGGAAAAATAACTGCAGCGTGTCCAGATAACGAGATGAAAAACATCAATGAAAAATGAACAAACGACTGCTACATTCTAAACACAGATGAATCTTACGGACGAAACACAATTTTGAATGGAAAAAGCCAGACCCACAAAATATATATATAGCGTGTGATTCTCTTTGTACTGGAAAAACCTACAGTTCTCTTCCTCCTGTGTTTCTCCTTTACATGGACACAGAATACTTCAGTTCCGACGCTTCCAGTCATCAAAGGTGTGAGTCTCCTCTGCCCCCCAAGCAGTTCTTTGTGACACCAACTGAGTATGCTGTAATTACCTCAATTCTGACACCGTTGATCTGGAAACAGGGTCAGATCCCACACGTTAAGGGCTCAGCCCCACAAGGCTGTCCCCCTCAACTTCACACGCCAATGGCAAGTGGTGAGTCTACTGTACCTACGACTTCCGTCCGACTGTCCAACTGTCCTACTGTCCGACTGGGCTGCAAGTCGAAGGTCCGTGACCTCTTCCTTCTTGGATTCCATTATCTACTAAAGCTGCTCACAGAACTCAGAAAACATTTACCAATTTATAAAAAAGTATATGATAAAGGATACAGACGACCAGCCAGATAGAGAGAGACCAGGGTGAGGTCTGAGAGAGTCCTGAGTGCAGGGGCTTCTATCGGGTGGGGTTGGGGTGCGTCACCTCCCTGGTGTGTGATTGTGTTCACCAGCCTGGAAGCTCTCCACATCCTGGGGCTTTATGGACGCTTCCTCACATACGCAAGGCTGATCATGAACTTCATATCCAGCCCTTCTGCCCCCTCGAGAGAGTGAGGGCAGAAATGAAACTTCCAAGCTTCTAATCATGGCTTCATGTTTCCGAGGACCCGGAGAGCATCCAGAATCACCTCATCAGAACAGAAGACACTCCTATCACCCTGGAAATTACAAGGGGCCCTGCGTCAGGAACTGGGATCAAAGACAGATCAGAACGAAAGCGCTCCTATCGCTTAGGAAGTTATGAGAGTTTCAGGAGCTCTGCAAAGACCAATGAATACACGTTTTCTGTTATCTCGCACCCTTTATTCATGTTGAAACGTAGGAAATTAGTCTGTGTTGTAAGAAGTCAAGAAAATGGTTGCCTTTGGGAAGAGGTGGCTTTTGACTCGGAGGAAATATAGAGGAGATGGACTTCTAGAGTCCTGATCAAGCTTACTCACCTGAGCGGTCGTCACACAGATGTGTTCACGCTGCGAAAATTTATTGAGCCGTACGCGTATGATTTATGTACTTTTCTCTCTGTTGTCCTTCAATCAAAAAGTTTGTTAAAAAGAAAAAGAAAACTTTCGGTATGGGGTAAGGCTCACAGTTGAAGTCCCCAAGAACCCGTTCTTCTCTGGAGAGCAGACAGAAGCAGCGCAGAGCTTGGGGACTGCCTCCCACCATCCGGACGATGCAAGGCTTCGCTCCAGAAACGTCTCTGTCTCGCTCTCTCTCTTTTTTCCCCCTCATTTCTTCATGTTTTGACCAAGATGAGTCAGGTTGCATTTTAAAAAAAAAAAAAAAAAACTTTGCTGATATTTCCCTTGAGATGAGAGTAAGCTAATTCATATTTTCTTTCCGGTCATTGAGAAACCCAGCCATGATCAGTGGAAGATGATGCTGAAGACAAAAGGTTGCACATCTGTCCGCACTGGGGAAGGCCTAGGGGATGAATCAGCCGTAAGTGGCATTGAGTGAACTAGCCACTGACGAAGGACGACCTGCCACTCGCAGGAACGTCTGAACGCCTGGAAGAGACAATTCATTAAATTTTGCTGCTCAGATCCCTCCTGAGACCCTTGTAAGATTACCCCAGGACCTCAGCTTTTCCATGGCTTGTGGGGACCACGTCAGTATACCGATGATTTCCCTTTTTGCTCTGTGCTCGTTGAAGTTAGTTTCTGATGCTTGCAATCAAAAAATGTCTGGTCGATGTTCCGTGTGAGCAACTTGCACAGCACGGAGACCCTGGATTTTGCATGGCGAGCGTCTAGTTGGCAAGCACGTTCTCCGAGAAAATCACAGTGAGAGCTGTGCCTCACGGGGCTTCCTCAGAGCCCGGCAATTCCCTTTTGCCAAGAGGGAGGGCTTGCACTGCTGAGTTAGCGCTACCCTTTCCCTTCTTTTTATATGCACGCTGCACTCTGCCATCCACACACAGCACGAAATGACCCACGGGATGCTTCGGGGGAAAGCTCTCACCGTGGTGAGTTAGCAAGGTGAGCTGGGAGTCACCAAGGCTTCTGGGAGCATGGAGAGACAAAACGACTAACGTTTGGGTTTGGAGCCGCTTCCGAGAAGATGCAGTCTGGGATTTGGGACTTTGAGTTCTCAGCAGTGAGCAGCGCCAGGCAGGGGAAATATATCGTCATAACAGTAGTTATGAGGCCAGAACTGATCATAGCGAACAGGAACACCATTAACAAAAGCGAGGACTTCCAAAGCACAGACTATGTTCCAGATGCAGTGGTAAGCATCGTACAACTTTTTTCTCATTGAATCTCCCAAATATCATGCCAAGGTGAAGTAGAATATCAATTTCATGAGAGCAGAGAATTTTGTCTGTTTTGCTTCTTTTATCTCAAGGCACCTGGAAGAGTGCCTGGTTTGTTAGTAGATAGTCGATGCTCAATAAGCCAATCAAATTAGCTTGTTGACTCTCATCAGCCTCTCCATCATATAGGTAACATATATGGGACTAAGAACCTTGCCTGCAGCCAAGAAGTGATAAAAGCAAGGACAGGGTTCGGGTCATCAGACTTCAAAGCTCACATTTTAACCATGACCCTACTTTGGCACTGTAGGGAAAATGCAAGAGGTCAGAGAATGGCAAGGTCTTGGTGAGGGTTGCGTCCTTGGTGACCCAGATCTTCCGTAGCTTTAGAGCCAGCTCCTCATCCTACGGCCACGTGACGATGCCCTCAGGATCACACGGGGAGGCAGGAGGGAAACAGGTGTGTCGCTTGACAGTTGTTCGCATGGGACGAAATGAGCGACTGAGAGAAAACTGCTGATCTTTTTGATGCTTCCCTCAGGTAGTCAATTTTTCAGTTTTTGTGGGAAACCTTTTTCAGAATTGTGGGAAACGTTTTTCAGATTATTTGTAAAATGGAGACTGTTGTGAGTTTAACTGATCATAAATTATAGTGAGAGAGGACTGGTCGCTAGCGGTCATTTCCTTTGAAGATTTAGTCCGTCGTGACCAAACCATTTGATCGGTGACGATTTCATTTTCCCGGGAAACCCCCACCCATGTTGGATTAAGAAATTATTTGGCCTCCTTTGCAAGAAGCAAAAGAGACATCACCAAATCCTACTAAAACATTGTTTGTAATATTGTGTCTAAAATGATCTGGTAGCCAAGAATTCGCGAATTGAAATGTCAAAAAGAAAAAGAATTATACAAGGTAGCTTTATTCCAAGAAGAAGCCTCTAAGAATGTGTTAGGGGATTAGTGAATTCATGTGAGTGTCAGATCCTATTGTTACGAACTGTCAATGTTGGTTTCCATATTTTTTCCCCTCTGTTATTCTGATTTCTCTCAGATGTAAGTGACAGAAATTCAACTTAAACTAGTGTGAACAAAAATGGTATTTTAATTGTTCACATAACTGAAGAGAGTGTAGGGTCATCTGGATCCAGGAAGCGATACATTCCAGGGTTCAGATGAAGCCACGAGGATTTAACCTCTCTCACCCCATCTGTTGCTTCTGCTGCCCTATGCCCTTCATTCTCAGGCAGGTCCTCTTAAGGTGGTGGCCTCCGACAGCTCTGAGCTTCCATCACACCCATAGCCGACACTCCCAGTTCCAAGAAAAGTCCAGTAATTTAGTATCATTGGTCTGGCTTAGGTAATATGACCATCCCTACAGCAAGATCATAGCTAGGCAGGTAAGTACAGGTACCCGCTCCAGGAACGTACCTTCTAAAAAGGGTATTTGGCATCACAGGCCATGTAGAGGTGTGTAAATCTGATTTGCAATTCTGCACTGCACCTCTGGAAGCTAATGTATTTTTACATATATTATAAAGTGAGACCCTTCTTGGCCACAACCTATGGTCATGTTGCTGGTAAGGCTAGTGTGGTTCCTTTCATGGGCATGGGCGAGAACTCTTCAAAATGCTGGATCTCTTCCTCCAGAAACTTGTGGGGAGTGATCACAAAGTCCAGGTCACACTACTAACGATAAGACAGGAGTGGGGAGATAAAACACAAGGCTGGAAGGTGAGGACTCTATATCTGAAATCTCCAATTGGTATCTCATTATTTACTGAAAAACTTTCAGGTTTTATGGAATAAGATTTACTAATGCAGAATAAGTAATAAGATGGACCAGTATTTGTGTGTCCATTCTACGATTGATATTAATTATTCAACAAATCTATAAAACGAATGAAGATATTAATAGTATCTATCCATAGCGGTGTGCCTAGCCCATGACCAGAGTAGCTGTCACTATTCCCCTACCCACTCGATTTTGCCTCCATGACCAACCAAGCACCATCCCCGTTTGCCAGGAGTTGTAGGGTTCTCAAAATGAACAGGTTTCCCCCTTGCATCTCCTGGCCTTTTCCCTCTTAGTACCACAGACATTTACATCGCTCCTATGCGGTAACTTCTCAGACAACCTTGAGTTCAAATCCTTCCTCTTCTAGAGTTGGGTGACAGTGACCAAGATGAACCTCAACCTCCTCCTCTCTAAAATGATCTTATTTATACTAATCTCACAAGGATGTAGTAGGGTTTCAATTAGATAATGTCTATAAGACATCTAGAATGCAGTAGATGCCGAATAATTTTACTTTGACTTATCGATTACTTACATACTCTGTGCCAGTCCTTGTTTTAAGCACTTTGTAAGTTTTAATTCATTGAATCCTGTTGTTTAGAAGGAACTCTGCTCTTATCATTTTACAGACAAGAAAAGGCAGTGTCAGCAGGTTCAGCAAGTTGCCCCAGGTGACAGTGCTGGTTCATAGTGGGAGTGAGACTTGAACCCAGGTGGTCTTCTCCGGATCCCATTACCTTAATCACTTGTTCCTCCCTCGTCTGCCTCTTACCAGAAAAAGATGGAACTACCGTCAGAACCAAGTGAGAGGACAGGGTGCCGTCCCACGTCTTCTTAGTGGGACTTGAATTCATCCTACTGCTCATCAGTGTATTCGTCAAAGGCAGTATTTAGTTAGGGACAATGGCGACATTTTCTCTAAGTCGCTATCACCTTTTATGCCTTGCTCCGGATAGTAAAGACATTGATTCCTCTCCGTGAAGGGTTGGGGGTTCACTGAAGGCAGGCACCATGTTGATCATCACACATCACTGAAACCCCACAACTGCCCAGTAAGGTCGCATCAAACCCCCAGGGTCCCTCGGCTGAAACATGGCAGATCTGCAATCTGCACCCAGGACCCTGTCCTCAAAGGGCTTGCATTTCATGGGCATGCCTTGCCATCGTGGGTATGACAAAGGCCACTGAGAACAGGGAGTACATGTCTGCAGTGGCCCCTCGTTTTTAGAACCAACGACAAGTCCTTAGCTAAGAGAAGACTTCCGCTCATTTTTTTCCATCCACATTTATCGAATATTTACCAGGCTCCAGGCTGTAACTCGGGAAATTTGAACGAGAGATACTTTGACCGCTGTGCCCACCACTGAGGCCTCACCTATATCATGCCGGCTTGCTTTGTTCCTGCCAGCCTTACCCTGATGGGATGCTACGGTTTGCTCTAGGTCATGTCATCAGTGTCCTCCGTCATCCCAGTTACAAAACTTAAAATAGGTCCGTGTTTCAGGTTCCTGCAAAACAAGGAATGAAAGAATAAAAGAGAGGAAAAGAGAGAATTTCAGATTTGCTCTCCTCGTGGTGATCACTTCCTTATAATTATGAGCCTGTTGCAAGGCAGATGAGGAACGTGCCATGAGCCTTACAGGTATCGGATGGACCTCACTGGACCTCGTCACCGAACACGTCACACAACATACCAGGCTTGAGGAGGTCCAGATTTTCGTGGATTTGAGAATGAACGTAGCTAATACTGGATTTAGGAGTTAGAACAGACTCTGAGTCAGAAGGTAAATACCATACAGTCAAATCCGACCAGCGTTAGTGAGTGAGCTGTGTCTGCCAGTGCACCAATAGGACAATGCTCTTTACTCTTTATTTCTCGAGTTTTCCTTGTTTCTTAGCCCACTTGGACAACGACATGTAAATTTGGGAAGGGAATCGATAAAAGCTTGCCAGAACAAATGGTTACGGTTTACTAAAATTTCCCCCATGACCCTGTGTAGCATTATTCTAAAGTTGCTCCCTGTTGAAATCTGGGCTCTGCTGTGTCAGGAGTGACCCTTCTGGCTGAGAAGCCCATCAAGATTATGTGGCATCTCAACCATCTCCTGCCCACAGACCGGCCTGATTAATCCTTGTTGAGTCTGTGGAAAGCACACAAATATAAACTATTCATTTATTTCAAATCAGCGGGCGCTGTGGGGAAGTTATCACGTATAATCTAGTGTTAGTCTATCCACTGCATCATAAAAATTAATTTGTCTAATTAATGACATTAGTACTTTTATACATGCATAATTCATATTAATTGATAGGTCTGCCTAAAAAGAATACCTTTTGGAAGAAAAATGATCCCATTAGCACAAGTTTAATCCAAATCAGGGCTGACAAAGCATGGAGCCTTCAAGGCGTATCTTCAGCTTTGTTAATTGTCATAAGCATTCTAAATTGATTATTCTTACATTAGCATGAGACATTTCATTCATCAATGCTTTGCTGTAAAGGAAATTTGTCTAATGGATTTGGGTAGCTCAACTAAATAAGTAGTATTATTTTCCAGGGTAGCTAGAGGGGCATTTAAAGCATATTAATTCACTAATACCAGAAGGAAGAAAAATTAGCAGTGGAAATATATAGAAATATCATACAAAATTAGATTTCTGACACTGAATAATTTTTGTGATATCTATTTCAATGGTAATGGAGTGAGCATGCCTACGCTTTTATTGCTTTTCTGTTTTGCAAGCTCCATGATAAACAGCTCATGTTAATATTTCTTATGAGTTATGCTCCTGCACCTGGTAGGGCCACAGGGGTCCGAAGCGGAGGATGAATGAGATGAATGTGCATTTTCGGGGGACTGCTAGAAGGCACGGGGATTACATAAGGATCGGCCATAGCACCATCTACCTTGGGCTTCTGGGAAAACCATTCCCACAGACACGTGAGGCCAGCCAAGCCATGGGAAAGATGACACATATAGATTTGATTGCGTGTCCTTGTTCAGACGGACTAGAGATCCAGAAACCCATGAAATGTGGGAGCTGCCTCTTCAATTTTTAAGAGTCCTCGAAGAATTCTTTTTAATGGCCCCAAACAATAATATTGATTGACGGCCAAAGACTTGCACAAAGCTCGGTTGAGATCCTCTGTTTGGGAAGCAGTAAATTAAGAACGAGCGAACCGGGTGTTCTTAATAGTTGTTCTTATTCTTTTCTTTGACTGTGTAAACAACTTCCACACTATGGGTTTCGGACAGTGCTGCAAAGGATGGCTTACACGTGACACACCTGTGCCATTGGGATCACGGATGGCCGGGGAAGTTGTCCATGGCGGTCTGCTATTCGGACTCTCTCCTCCCGCTCCTCCTCTCTCTCCTGCTCCTAACCAGAATGAAGGACTCATCATCAATACTTGAGATGGCCGCAGGCACTAGGACAGCGCGCGTGCGTTCGAGCCTCAGCAAGCCGCTCGGAAATGCGGGCGAGCTGCGTGCTGTCTTTGAGCTTCCGTTGCTCGGAGCAGCCGTTTCGGTGCATTGTGATGCTCGTGGAGATGAGATGACGCACTCACCGAGGCTTAGCACTGTGTCTGGCACGTAACAACTGCCTGAGACGTGGAAACAAATATTATTAGCGGTTTTTTGGCCGAACTAAATGGAGACAAAAGTAGGCTTTCTTGTATTCTTACTCGTTTATCTTATTTCCTTTTTCATTTGTTTCTGGAAGGGGTGTGTGTGTGTGGTGTGTGTGTGTGTGTGTGTGTGTGGGTGTGACACTTTTTGCCTAAATCTCAATTTCCCTTGAGTTGCAGAGTAGACTCTTTTGGCCGCTTGGCACTCACTGAGTCCGAGACGAGGAGGAAGTGCTAACAACCTCCTTTCATCTTCCAATACACTGTCACGATGATCGTTCCAAGTATGTCACTCCCTGCATGGCTTCTGAACTGTTGTCAGAGGAGCCAGCCTGGCAGAGCAGATCAAGTTAAGGTTTCAGATTTAGATCAACCGGAGCCGGAAACCTTTCTTATTCATTCATTCATTCATTCATTCATTCACTCACTCACCCATTTAGTTAACAAATAATGAGAGAGTACTCCCTGTATAGCAGGCATCGTGTCAGGTCTTAGGGACAATGACAGGCCCTCACGGAGTTGATATTCCAGTCAAGCTGAGTGACAGTTCGCCAGCGGGCACAAATGTGAAGAGGAGGATTCAGAGAAGTGCTGAGGCGGGGGGTAGCCCAGGGCTGTGGCGCAGGGTGCCTGGTTTGTGGACACAGCGGGTGGAGAGGTTACTCTAGCGAGGCCGGACCAGGGAAGACTGATGCGGAACCAGATCCATGGAAACGATCCATCCTCTCAGGCAGGAGGCAGGCCCGTGGCACATCGGAGTATGTGTCTGTGACGGTGGTGTCATCATCACGCGGGAGAGTGGCAGGAAGCAAGTCTCAGGGGAGGCCAAGACGTGACTCAAAGAAGCAAACCCCTTCCTGCCATTTACTATGTTTTCTTGGGCAGGTTTTATCGACTTCTCCAAGCCTTGATCTCCTCATCTACAAGATGGAAATAATCATGAATGTTTTTACCCAGTGTTCTCCTCATAAATAACCAAAGATCTCAAGGTTACAGATAAATCTGGACTCATAATGCTGTTCTCTTGTCACCTTCTCCGCCTGAGGAACCATTTGGTGACAAATATTGAAATATTCCAGTTCGAATGACTGGCCATCATCTAATTTGTGTGGGGGTTTTCACACAATCCAGTAGGCCATTAGACATGTCCTTCAACCAAGGAGGCCCCGCCTCTACTTGACGACTGTGTGCCCCACTCAACAAGACTGCGGGCGTCTAGAATAAGCCATGAGAAGGAAGCCTGTCCCCACTTGAATCCTACAGAACCAGAACCCTTTCTTCCCTAGGCAATAATCTCTCATCTCCTTATCCCGTCAGCTTTTGATTTTTCACATCCATTATCAATCTGTTCACCAAGCTCTCTGTTTAGGCTTCACGTTTCAACGGAAAGGAAACACTTCCTAAATGTGTTCATTTGGGTTTCCAGTAGACAGAATTGGGGAAGGATGGAGATATTACATATCCCACAACTAAAATATACCAGATGTGTAGCTTTCTTCTGTTTTTTAACATATAATATTCCCGTTTTCCTAAATGTAACTTAATATTGCTTTCAGTATGGAATGTGATACTCCGATTAGACAAAACATAAGCCATACCTCTCCCCAAATATATATTTATACATAGACTAATGGAAAGGGCCAGGATAAATGATCTGTGTTAGTTATTCCAAATGTGAAAAAATGAGGTTTGTACAGAGAGATTTAATAGCTATTGGGGGAGCGCTTACAATAATTGGTTATTGTTGAAAAGAAATGTCAGATATCATTATTGGCATTTACAATTTTAATTAGCTTGATCCCTCAGTCCGATATGTTATATTTTCCTCTTTTCATTTTTTTTTTTTTTCTGGAAGAAATAAAACCAATAGGCTTTCACAGTTATTTAAGGAAATGTTATTAAGACCCACGATGCTGGGATGTACTAATAGTTTAATGGCTAAAGAGTACGGGTCATTTTTCATGTTAAAACACTGCCCTGAAATGAAATACTTCTCCCATTTCCTACAGAGGCAGGGCAGCAGAATGCAGTCTTTCCTCCGAGCCCTTGGTTTGTTCAGGTTTCCGGTAGTGTTTGATCTTTGTGCCATCCATTCCCCACCTCCCCCATCTTCGTCTGAGGAGGAGCAGAGATGGGGAGGCCTGCAGGAGGTCCTGAGCTTTGTGTGAGGCGTGGCTTTGAGCTTAAAAGGCAAGGCGCCTTTCATTTCAGGCACCCCGAGCGTTAGACGTTTCTTGTTTATCCGCAGGTAGCTCTGGACAGTTTTGGTGGCATTTTTCACCTGACATTTACTTCGACAAGGTTCTTTATAAAACCAAAATATGCAGAATTATCAGAGTCATCTCTGAATGTTTCCACGGCATTTTGCTGGTGATGTAAAATATCTACTTCTGATCGCTAACGGTCCCGATTTGCATGCTTCAAGCCGTCACAGGGAACCTCTTCCCTGAAGAGAATATAATTTGGAACATAGATGGGTTTTCAAAGACTGTTTAATCATTTATCTATTATGATATAATAAGAGATATGTGTTCCGGTATTTGTCCCCAGCTCTTTGGCCAGAGCTCCCAAAACCTGTGTAATTTACTAAGCGATAAAGGTGCCAGGAGCATCTTTTGTGCTAACATTTCGTGTCTGACCTTGGTTCCTGGTACAGAGCTCCTAAATCCCTTGGCATTTCCTGGGTGGAAGGATTGAGTGTCTTTCGTCCTAATGAGATCATTCTTGCTGGGCTCCTGGACACTTTCAGGATGGAGACTGAGACCAGAAACACCAAGCCATGATTAGAAGCTTGGAACTTTCAGCCCTACCTCCCATCCTCTGGGGAGGGGAGAGAGGCTAGAGACCGAGTTAATAACTAATCATGCCTATGTGGCGAAGCCTCCATAAACATCTCTGAACTACAGAGTTGGGGGAACTTCCTGGTTGGTGAACACATCTACCAGCTGGGGGTAGGGGCAGGTGTGCCCCACTCTGCCAGGGACAGAAGCTCCTGCTCCCGGACCTGGAGGAAGCAGACCTGCAGGGAAAATCGGAGCCCAGGAAGCAGGTGCAGGGCTGGCTGGCGAGGTGCTGTCAGGGTCCTGAGCATGTGGAGCGTGGTCCGAGGAAAGGCAGAGAGCTGCACAGGCCCGTCCTCTTGATCCCAGTGGTATTGTGGCCAGAGGTGACCAGCGTAGGGCCACTCTGGAATATGAGCCCCAGGGGCAACGGTGGCATTGCAAGTCTCTCCGCTTGCTTTAGCTCATTGGATATTTTAGCCTTCAAAACTCCCACAAAACAGATGATACCGAAAAGTTAGAGATGAGTAAAGATTTTATGTTATTATCCAGTAAGTAAGTTATTTCTTCACTACCCTTTATTCGAATATACGCAACCGCAATAGTCATGGTCGTTTTCTTGTCTTTTTGTCTTTTTGGCTGGAAAGATATGAGATCTCACTCTGTTGGAAAGAATGGAAGATCGGAAAAGCAGACATTTTCGTAGAGCTTTATGGGAGGAGTTAGAGGAGCCTCCTGAGTGCATCTCCTGTACTCCTGGTTAGATTCAAATATGACAGAGTCTTTGGAGGAGCCAGTCTGAATCTTGACTCTTCTCGAAAAGATACTGCCACGGCGCCTCCGTCCGGGGGCCTCCGTCTTGGGCAGGTCAATGGCATGCTCTTCGATGGAATTTCTGTTCCCTCTCAGCGGGGCTCAGGGAAGTCCCACCAGCGGAACTTGTTTGTGTCACTGTCGTTTCTGCAAGGCGAGTGATGGTATTTATTTTTCCCAGGTGTAATGAGCACCGCAGAAGCCGAGTCTCTCAGTGACCGACATCGGGTTTCTTGCTGATCTGAAAGAAGGTCTCACCTCTTGGTTGGTTCGGCATCGGCACTTATTTTCCAGCATGTTCTGTCCCTCCGTGGGACTGGCAAAAAAAAAAGGTAAACGCCAAAGCTGCGTGCGTCCCCCTGGACAGTTAGTCTCAGCAAACCCACAATTCCCAGCTGATGGCCGCATGGCGAGAGTTTGGGAGTACCTGCTGGGGCCACTGGGTCATGATGAGTGCTTCGGAGGGCACGGTGAACTTGGCAGGACAGAAATGGAGTCAGGACCTGGACTAGGCTGAGGTCGGCCCGTCTGTGGAGGAGCTGGCTGTGGGCGGTGAGCATGAATTGCTTTGAAGCAGGAAGATGTCAGTCATTCCCGAGAGACTGTCTGGGCCGGCTTCTCCCTTAAGGAGCTCTGGGACGGCAGGAAGCTCCTCACCCTCCCCTTCCGCTCCTTTGCTAGTTTCATATGTCAGAATGAAGTAGAAAGCTCAGGAGAGGCCTTGCCCCAATTTTAATTTTACGGGAAGGGGACCTGTGGGCGTAGCAAGTCCACAAGGCCCCGTGTGGCCTAGGCTGCCTTCCTTAGCAGCCTTAGCTCATAAGGCCTCTCCTCTCGCTGTCTCCTTTCTGGGCACGTGAGCCGACCTTTGTGTCCCCCACGGGCCCTATCGACTTCCACTCGGCACCTTTGCCCACATCAGTTTCTCTGCAATGATCTCTCTAGACACCGCTGGCCTCACCCTCACTTCCTAAGTGGGGCAGTGGCTACCACATCGCCTTTGCCTCCTAAGTCCCTTCCACCCCTCGGGTCTAAGTTTAGGAGCGACTTCTTCAGGGACCCTTGGCTTACGCCCTATTCCCAGTCCTCCGCCACGTGCTGCTGGCACAGTCCTCGTGAGCATTGACTTTGCAGCACTGCGTATGCTTGTGATTTATCTGGCAGACTCTTCCGTCCGGCCGGCGTCTCTGACGGCCCAGCAGCCTGTAGGAGCACAGTAGAGATGCTCCATATACGAGTGGTGACTTAAGGGCCCACAGCCAAATGGAGGGACATCTCTCTGTCTTTGGGAGAGGGCAGCAAAGACTGGCAGAAAGGACTTTGGTCTGGGAGTCAAGAAACGTTAGCCCGAGCCCTAGCCCCGAAGTTAATTTCTTGGGTGACTTCGAAAAGTTTATCAGAATCAAAGTGCCAAACCATCCCTAATATTATGGCAAAGGAACAGAAGAAAAGAGAAAAGAGTTATTTGGTTTAACCGTCCAAAATTGCTGATTTTGGATTCTTTTTTAACCTACTAAAGTGGCAGTTTCACACGGTGTAAACTAGCTAAATCGAAGTCTCCACCTAGACCCCTTTTGGCTGTGTCGCGGGGTCACTGAGTTCACTCCACAGAGCCCGTGGTTCCATGCTGACTTTCCTTCCGGTGGTCGGGTCAGGTGATCGAGAAGGAAGCTTGTTCTGTGCAGGACCCGGCCAACTGGCTCCCACTAGTCCTTTTGGGCAAAGAAGATGTGGTAGCCACTGCCCCATAATCGCTTCTCCTCTCTCCCAGCCAGAAACCCCAAATCTTCCCTTTTAACATGCTTTGAAAAGATTATCTTTTTCCATGTTCTCACGCCTGCCCCTCGGCCTTTGTGAAGCAATTTCCACAGAAACGATAGTCTGCCACCAAATAAGAGTTTACTAGGAATAAAAATTGAATTTCGTCTGCCTGTTGACAAGCTGATTGATCTGAGGGCGCTCCTGACTGAATCCTCTCGTAAGCACATTCTCATTTATCATGGGCGAGATTGTCGCAGAATCGATAGTGGCCCTGTGAGGAGGCGTCTCTGCTGGGGACCCTTCCCGGGGACACTGCTAATTTTTTTTTGACGGAATTATTTCAACAGTTAAATCGTTCTATGTCTGTTGTCCCCATACGTCCACTAGAATCTATTGTTGAGGTCATCGTTTTTAATATACTTCTCGTAAATGCTGGACCTTAAGGAATTTGCCATTTTTTTCTCCCGAGGCTAACGTCTTGTTCTTGCTGTGCTTCTTCAGCACTCTGTGTTTGGGACTTAGGTTCTATTTCGGGTTATCGTTCAGGTACATCCTGCATCCAAGGACATGTCTTTCAGGGGTAGGAGCGAGGCAGCTTGGCCCCCGCGCTCGCACTGTGACCTAGCCATGTGGCTTTGGCGGCTGTCTTTCCCTCTTCGGGCTTCATTTTTAAGAAATTAGGTCAAATGAAGTCATACGGACAGCCTGTCTCGAACAGACTATTTGTTCAAATCAGGAGCTGTGAACTAGAGCTTCGCAGGTGAGAGTCAGCCTGCACGTGGGTTCCATGTGGCCTCCAATGTATGTTTTGTTTTGTTTTGTTTTCATTTGATTCAGGTTTTTTGTGCTTTCTTTGAAAAATGAATTTGTTAATATTTGAAATTTACATACGGTACAATTCGCTCTTTCTGTAAGAGTTTCGACACATGCGTCCGTTCTCGTACCCACTGTACACAATACGGAACAAGTCCAACACCCCGAAGAATTCCTTCATGCGTCTCCCTCATAGTCCAGCCCTGTCCCCCGCATCCAGCTCCTGACAACCACTGATATGTTCCCCGTTCCTATAGTTTTGCCTCTTCCAGGATGCTGTGCAAATGAGATGATACACGTAAGACTCTTTCGACACTGGCTTCTTTTAGCAAAACGCATTTTAGATTCATACTTGTATGTGTCAACGATTCGCTCCTTTTAGTTTCTGAGCCGTATTCTACCGTGTGGATGTACCATCGTTTGTTTCTCCATCACCCCCTGAAAGATATGGGGGCTTTTTCAAGTTTTTGACAAATACGAATGATGCTGCTATAAACATTTGTGTGCATTTTTTTTTATCCGAATGTATGTTTTCATTTCTCTAGCATAAATATCTAGAAGTGGGACTGCTGTCGTATAACTGTGTTTTTTTTACTTTTTAAGGAACTGCCAAGGTGTTTTTCAGAGTGACTATGCCGTTTTGCACTCCCTCCAGCGGTGTATGAGAAATTCCTGTCTCTCTGCATCTTCGCTGACACTTGATATTGTCAGTGTTTTTTTCGCTTAAATTTTAACCATTCTAATAGGTGTGTAGTAGTATCTCATTGTTATTTTAATTTGCATTTTCCTAATGACTAATGACATCGAGCATCTTTTCTTGTGTTTATTTGGCATCATATATCCTCTTTGTTAAGGCTTTGTTCAAATATTTTGTTCATTTTTTTTAATGGGTTGTTTGCTTATTGCGTTGTAAGAGTTTTTCTTAAATATATATTCTGAATCGAAGTCTTTTGTTACATATATGATTCACAAATAAATTCTCCTAGTCTGTGGCTTGTCTTTTTATTCCCTTAATTGTGTTCTTCACTGAAAAAAAAGTGTTTCGTTTTAATTTTAAAAACCTCTTCTATTTTCGTGTTATCATTTTTTAAAATTTTATGTGTTGTGCTTTTGATGTCATATCTAAGAAATCTTTGCCTAACCCAAGGTCGTGAAGGTTCAGTTTTGTGTCTTACTCTAAGGGTTTTAGAGTATTATGTTCTATATTTGGTTCTGTGATCCATTTCAAGTTAATGTCATCTAGTGTGAGGTGTGAGTCAAGGTTTTTGTTTTGTTTTGCTTTGTTTTTTGGTTTTTGTTTTGGGGTTTTTTTTGTTGTTGTTTTTTGTTTTTTATTTTTTTTGTTTGTTTTTTGCATATGGATGTCCAGTTCTATACAGCACTGTTTCTTGAACACAGAATTCTTTCTCCATCGAATCGTTGTCAAAAGTGAAAAATCAGTTGATCATGTTTATGCGCACCAAAAAATTCCAGATTTTGTCTATTCCTTTGGTCTACGAGTCTGTCTTTTCACCAGCGCCTCGATGACTTGCCTACCACAGCTTTACAGGGCATCTCGATATGTGGTAGTGAGGGTCCTCCAACTTTGTTCTTTTTCCAAGTTGACTATTCTAGCTCTTTATCTTTCCATATCACTTTTAGAACCACCTAGTCTGTATCTACAGGGAATCTTGCTGGGATTTTGATTGGGATTGCATTAAATCTATAAATCAGTTTGGAGAGAGTGGGCATGTTAATTATATTCACCTTTTGCTCCATGGGAATGCTAGGTGTCTGTCTGTGCAAGTCTTCTTTGAGCTCATTCATCAGCGTTATGTAGTTTAGTATTCAGAGCCTGCACATATTTTGTTAGATTTGCATTTATAACTTTATTTCGGGAGTTATTTTAAATGGTACTGTTTTAAAACATTTTATTTACAGTTGTTTGTTCATTGCTAGTACATAGGGATATAATTGATTTCTACATATTGATCTTTTATTCTGCAACCTTGTTAAACTTATTTATTAGCTCTAGGTGTTTTTTAAAATTTTTTTATGGTAGCGTTCCTTTGATTTTTTTAATGTAGAAAAGTGTACTGTCTGTGAATAGAGATAACTTTATTTTTTTCCAATCTGAATGCCTTTTATTTCTTTTCTAGACTTACTGACTTTGCTAGGACTTAAAGTATAATATTGAGTAGGAATGCAAGAGTGCATCCTTGACTAGTTCCTGATCTCTTATGGAGAAAACATCCAATGTGACGTTGGCCGCAAGAGTCTTCGTAGACGCTCTTTATTCAGTTACTTTCTATTCCTAGTTTCCTAGAGTTTTGCATGAATGGATGTT
Source organism: Pteropus medius (assembly GCF_902729225.1). Classification (NCBI taxonomy): domain Eukaryota; kingdom Metazoa; phylum Chordata; class Mammalia; order Chiroptera; family Pteropodidae; genus Pteropus; species Pteropus medius. The sequence goes on along the minus strand of NW_024349224.1, from coordinate 4,593,413 downwards.
GAACATTGTCAGTGCATTCTCTGTTGATGTGATCATGTGATGTGATGAGCTGCCGTGATTGAATTTCGAGAGTTGAATCAGCCTTGCAATTCTGAGACAGACTCCACTTGGTTATCGATATTTTTTAATGTAGCAGATTTTAAATGAACATTTTGTGGTTTTAGTTTCTTTTAAAAATTCAGAAGATCCGGCAACACTGAGTCAGAAATCCAGAAATCCTGCCTGATCACAAACTAGAGCTGAAGCGAGGCCACCGTCTGGGAGACTGGCAGGTACCCTAGAGAAGCCATGGCAGAGCCAGGGTCACAATTTTTCATCGTGGCATGTGTACTCTTAATTCTTTCAAAACAAAGAAATATTTCTCTGGGACCCGTCTCCAAAAAACCGTAAAGGAAAAGACAGATAAAGAGTGTTGTGTGTTTTAGGGAAAATGGAAGAAAAAGCATATAATTTTAGGGAAGTGGTGAATATTGCCGGATGTTATTCTTAACGCTGCCACTTCCGTCCCAGCTGTCACCACCTTGACCTCTGCAGGCACTTAGGTCGGACACTCTGAGAGACTAGTCCAGGTATCACTCTCCGTGTCTGTCCGATACACAGTCAGACCTCTAGAGGAACCCAGAGTTACCACAGGGGACAGTCAAGCCCACCGTGATCCACAGGATTTACAGCTGAGACGAATGTGTTGCAGCGAAGCTCAATTTCATTTCCTTTAGACCCAGTCATCGACATGATTCCCAGGTCTTAGTTTGATGACCTTTTGTTTCTCCTACTTTATTTATTTTTAATCCACACTACCCATTTATTTACCCCACATTTGATTCCAGAGTAACTACTTTTGGGGAGAAGACGGGGCGATGCCCTCGTCCCACTGAGTGTTCTCCTGGAGCGTTCTCTTTACAATGAAAGCCACTGCCCCAAGCAGGTGTTTCTCTTTTATGCCGCTAAGTCTCACTCAGGTAATTCCTTCTGACCGGGGTGTCCTGTCTACCTCTTCTTTTGCATTTGACGATATCTGCTACCCACCCACCCCCCGCCCAGCCCTCTGAGAAACACTCTTGACTCTCAGAGCATTTGCTAACCATGTTTTCCCCTGGGTCTGGCTACCCTGTTTCTCCTCCTTTTGAAGCTCATCAGACTGTCATCATCTGAGAGCTTTAATCACGATTCTAAAACAAAATTTAAAAAGTAAAATATGCATATAGTAAACAAAAAAAATCAGAGTTTCTAAAAGGATATGCGGTAACACCGAAGCACCCCCTACTTTTACCTCGCATCTCCCAGCTCTTCTCCCCAGGAGAGACTGCCTTCCCCAGTCTCATGCAGATCCTGCTCGGGGCCCTGGGTAGAACCTGTCCTTCTGAAACACTCGTGCACAGGCGAGGGTGCCCTGCCGATTTCTTCACCTAGCTCTTCTTGTCGCCGGAAATAGACTTTTGAAAGATTATATCTTGAAAATACATCTCAAATATTATTCTACATCAGTACATTTATTCATTCATCCAAAAACGATTTATCAAATGCCTACTACCTGCCAGCATGTCCTAGCTCTGGAGATGCAGCATCGAACAGACAGACATAATCACCACCCTAAGTGATTTATTCTGCTTATTGTTTTGTGTTTGTCAATCAAAACACTACAAAACAAAACCATTATATATAGATTCCTACATATATGTTTAATGTATTATGCTCGATAACTTAATATGTATCATGGTAGAGGGTATAAGTGCTATGGAGGAAAATAAAGTGGGGGGAAAGATGATAAATATTGGGAGATGAGGAGACGGCCTTTTCCCTGGGGAGGGCGTCCCGCTCCTGCTGCACAGACGACCCCTCCTTGTCTAGTGTTCCAGCTGTGTGGCCTACGGTACCTTTGCTAGCCCACAACAAGGGACCGTCAAGTTGTGTCCGGTCTAAGACCAATACACGATGCTACATGGATTATCTTTGCAACCACTCTGCACATATGTGCACATCTAACTCAAGTGGGAAAAAATTCTTAAAAGCAGAATTGCTGTACCAAAGAAAGAACTATCTGTATAAAGTTCGCATCGCCCACCAGCCTGAGTTTTTTGAGGGAAGGGGCCATGTTGTAGACGTTTTCAAATTCCCTTAGCATAGAGAGTGTTTTTAGTTTGAACATTAACAGCTCAGAACTGATAAGGAGCAGAATGGTGTGAGCATGGCTCTTCCTGCTCCCAGTAAGGGCACCAGCGTCCCCAGACCCCCTGGCTGTATCGTCTAACGTCAGCACCCAGCCTTGGACTCCGGCTAACATGGCGGAACTTATTTCGGGAACCTATCTGGGAAATTTTTAAATCTCTCCTATTGAACAACAAATAGTATGTTTTCTCCTCTGCATAGAATGCACACTTAAGCACTTTCAAACAAATAAGCCCTTTCTTGGGGGTGGCCAAAGGAGTGAGTGCATCCTCAAGGTGAAGGTGACTAAGAGAATTGGCACCCTCCAAGGGCTGTCGAGCATTTACCATCAAAAATCAGCCTAGTTTAGGGGCGAAGAAAGGCAAAGTACAAAAGCGAAAAAACTCTCCCAGAGAAGACATGATGGATACGTAGCAACTTAGAGCCCGATAATGTTCGCAGAGGCTGTCAGAACATTTGCAATTATTGAGTGCTTAGAACTCATTTGCTTGCTGGCATTATCTTTGTTGGTCATAATGGAAAATATCCTTGAAGCGGATAGGGAGAGGTCATCCCATAAATATAATAAGCGAGCTCTTCGCTCTTAGTTTGGTCAGAGGAGGTAAGAGAAAATATACAAATAAGAGCATCAACTGCAAACAGCTGGCTGCTGTGCTGATTTGCAGGGCAGGCTACTCTTGCTGGTGCTGCAGCCTGGCGTTCCCGGTAGAGCACCAGGAAGTGACTTCTGTTAAACCCTCATATCTTATTATTTTTATAACATAAATTGCCATTAGGCCTTCCTGCGGAATAGACGATGATGATCATTTACACACGCTGGACAGATAAATGATTCAATTCTTAGTTACAAGAGACGGTTGACAGTGATTACTGATGCTCATTTCTTTCACGCACATTATGTGGGGCAGGGCACTCCAGGTTTAGAGGCCTTGCATGTTTTTTCAAAGTAAATCAGTCACTCACATAATAATTATTTACTGTTTCACATTGGCATACATTTGGATGCATTTATGACAGTTAAGAGCTTTAGACAAAATGCTGCCAAGTGACACAACCGATAAAATATTTTACGGCGTGGGAGGCAGCAACAATAATTAGAATGCCTTGGTACACAATAAACGAAAGAACTTTGAGGTTTTCCCAGTGACTCCCGGCTACTTTTTACCTAAACCTTTGGCTCGTTCAGAACGGAAGTGCTGGCATTCACCCAGGATTTGGATTCGGATCACCAGCGATCTTTCTAGAGAGCCTTCTTCCCTAAATATCATCTACACCCACCCATCTGTCCATATGTTCCATTTTTCATTCACACATTCAACTTTTATTAAGCATTCCCACGTGCCAAGTATCCTATTAAGTCTTTTATATTATCTTATCTCTCCAGAAGGACCGTTGCCTGAGAACCGTGTGGATTCTAGTTTTAACTCTAAATGGTTTTTCTCTTTCGATTCTCTGCCCCGTTGTATTCCAGGGGTTCCTCAGAGTTAGCTTTCCACAAAATAGGAAGGTTCAAATCTGGGTTCTTTCATCTCAGTACTTAGTGAATGTTACTTCATTTCTCATCTCGATTTCTTTTTGAAAATACATTATGAAAGAAAATACAGTGAAAGTTAAGTTTTTCTCCCATAGCTGACTTCCGGTCACCTTTCTGAGGTACTGTATAAATGCTATGAGTCAACACATGTGTTCTTAAAAAGCACCAGACTGTGCAAAAATCCCACAGTGTAAACTACAGGCCTTATGAGGAAAATGGAGTAGGGATGCAATACTCAACAACATCAACAACATGTTTTCAAGAAAGTAAAAACCATAGGAATCTAATAAAAATAGTGGAACAGTATTACACATCTTAAAATGGTCAAGAAATACATAAATACTGTGATAAGTCTGGCACTTGACCTCGAAGAGGACCTGGCGTTTGCTTGTAGGTGTGGGTACTGGAAAGATTGCAGCTCGTGAGTGTCGGTGAATTAGGAGGAGGAGGATCACCTGAAACCTGACAGAAAGTTCAAACAGCAGGTGCGATGGCTGTGACTTATAACACAAGGCGAACCGAGGCAGCTGGTCGATGTCTAAGGTGTGTGCGTGTGTGTGTTTTGTGTGTTCCTACATAGCTCCCATCAGCAGGGGGTGGTTTTATGCATTCTCCTAGTGTTTCTTGCAAAAGAAATTGTGCATAAGCAAAATTCGCACAACATTCAGATTGTTCCCTAATAGATCAATCACACTGGAGAAAACTTGCATTTTTGAAAAAAAACTATTTAGCAAGACTGACCATATGTATGAGAAGGTCTTATATTTTCAGCATAAACTTTAACATATTGTACCTTCTTTTTTAAATGTTAAAAATACATGAAAATAGAAAATACATGTTACTTTTAATCCCAAAAATAACCACAGTGATTTTTTGTATCTTTCTCTATTTTTAAGAATTTTATTTACATAAATAATTAACCTTGCCTAAGAAAGAGTGTCTGCCAAAAGGCTTTACTGAATTCAAGTAGAGTTGTTTCCACAGTAAGTGTTAACGTATCCTCAAAAATCAGTTTAATTTTAGGTGGAAACAACCCAAATGCTCGCCAGATGATGAGTGGATAAACAAAACATGACATATCCATACAATGGGATATTATTCAGCCATAAAAAGGAATGAAGTGTCGTTACATGCTAAAACATGAATGACCCTTAAAAACACGATGCTACGTGAAAGAAGCCAGCCAGGTTCAAGAGGCCACATATTATATGATTCCATTCATGTGAAAGTCCGGGATAGAGAAATCTATAGAGATAGAGAGCAGCTTAGTGTTTGTTTAGGGCCGGGGGTGGGGATGGGGGTAGGGGACTGGGAACTAAAGGGTGGGTACAGGGTCACTTCCAGGGGAGATGAAAATGCTCTAAACTTGTCTGTTGTGATGGGCGTGCGTATCTATGAATGTACTAAAAACCACTGCATCGCACACCTTAAAGGGGTGAATCGTATGGTACGTACCTTATATCTCCAAAGAAGCTGTTTTAAAAAGACTTTATTTCATTTTGGGTTTTGGCCATACAGCAGCATGAGAGGAGACACCAAGACCGCCACGTTCTTGGAAGCTTGTTGGCATGATAAGTTCATCCGAGTCTGGTGTGTGGTGGTGATTATCCACCGAAACCTAAATGTTTGGGTGTTAATCATGTTGCTGTCCCACAGAGGTCCCTTTCTGCCATCAGCGCTCTCCTTGTCCATCTTCATTTTGGTATGTTCCATGGCTGCTGGTGGTATATCCCCAAAAAGTCTTTCAGCAAAAGCACACAGAGGCTTGTTTCCTGAACTTTCATGCCTGAGAATACCTTTCTGTTGTCTTCCCCTAAGCAAAAACAACAACAACAACAACTTAGGTGGGTAGAAAAACATTAGATTATTATCGCCTTTACTCTCTGAAGTCTGTAAATTTTGTAACGTTGTCTTTGGACTTTTGAAGTTTCAAAGAAGTTCAAGAGCAGCCCGATTCTGTTCCTCTGAGGAAATCGTCCGTTTTCTCCTTGGACTCTTGTAGTATTTTCCTTTGTACTTAGAATTTGAAAGTGTTGCTGGGGTGAGGTTTAGTCCTGGTCTTTTGCGGGGATGTGGTGAGGGGTCACAATACATACATGTTTCATCAACTCAGAGAAGCCAGATGACTGTACATGTTGCTATGGTTCCACTTTCGATTTCTTCCTTCAGCTGGTCCATATTTTGAATATTTCGAAGTTTGCATCTCCATTCTTTACCCTCCACATCTATTTGCTCGAAGTCTCTGTGTTTTTTCTTTTGAATTTTTGGGAGAGCGTCTCCGTTTCTCCCTCCACTCACTGATGTAGCTTGTGCTGCCCCAGGTCCTTCACTGACCCCCGCAAGAACCTGTGATGCTCCATTTCGAATTGTTCCTTTCATTCTCATTTGTTCTGGTCTTTGTGACTTCCAAGAAGCTATGTCATCTGATTTCCTTCGAAATGGGAAATAGTTTTAAAAGGTTATAGGGTTTGGATAAGAAATAATTTTCGGAGTTCGCTTTTACCTTTCGCTCTTCGGAACAACAGAATTTTATCTTCTCTTTATCATTTCGCAGGTTTTAATTTTCCCATGGATTCAATCACAAATGGGGCAAGAAACCAGAGTTCTTCAAAGTAAAGGCTCGGATATCTGACAGCCTGCTTTCCACGTCCATCTCTCCAAATTACTCTCTGTGTACCTTTGGGCTAGTCATTTATACCCTTTTATTTAAATTTCATCATTTGTATGACAGGAATATTTATGTAAATCATGGAATTGGTTTCAGTATTAAATGAGATAATACACGCAAAATATTTAGTGCGGTACCTGACATATACTAAATGCAAAAAAAAAAAAAAGTGTTTTTTTCCAACTGAGAAGAAATCTTCTTGGGTCCAAAGTATGGCAATAATCAAAATGTAGGGACTTTCTCTTGACTCAGCTTTCTTCTCATGTGAGTGTCTGGTGAATTCTGGGTCTAGAGCTGGAGTAGGGCGAGGTACCCACCCCCTCGCACGTATTTACTGGATGTGGCTGTGTCTATCTAGGCTCTTTACTCCCTTCAGTGCCCAGCACTATGATGCTCTGAGCAGACAGGATGCGTGAACTGTTCCTATCACAGCTCATCCTATCTTCTCCTTACTTACGGCTGCTGTCTGGTGTCCATGTATCAGTTCAAGTCTTCCCCTTTTATAGTCGGCTACTCCCCAGAAGTTATACTCTGTGAATGGAGATCATCGGAGTCATTCAGAAAAGCCGATGAAAGAGATCCACGACTTCTTGTCTGACTCTTGGAACAGCCTCTCAGAATTCATTTTCGCAGGCAATCAGTTGTCCCCAAATCAGAGAATCTCAGAATTGGACAAGACAATTAGAAATTGTAGAGGCTTAGCTCCTTCCCGGTGGTCAAATTCTCTTTGCAACACCCTCTTCATATGGCTATTCCAACTCGTCTGTCCTTGAACTGCCTCCTGTGACAGCCAGCTCACACGGCAAGTGTGGTTCATTTCATCGTCAGACGACTTCCTTCACCAAACTGAAATCTGTCCCCTATGTACGGTCGTATAAATGAAGGAGAAGGGTATCGTGCCGGCGATGGATCTGTGCAGAAAACAGGAAGCGTTCTGGCTATTGTAATCAGCGAGGTATTTAATCAAGGGAACTGGGTACTTGAAGATTATTTTTTAAACGTTGTGGCTTGGCCGTCAGGGGATCAATACCGGCTTCCCCTCTGCCCAGTTTTAACTTGTATTAAACTGTAATGGACATACAGGAAATGCCACTGATTTCTTACTTCAAGATCACCTAACGAGAAGCTGCTTCTACCAGTGCTTCTGCACAGTTGTCTCACATGCACGGACCTGGGGCCCAGACAGTGAGACCTGTAACCAGGCAGTTCTAACCACACATACTCACTGTAGGTCGCTTGTCAGCCAGCCTTGTCAAAGTAAGATATCACTGCCTACTCTCTGCCTTCTAAGTCTCACGGAATGCATCACATTCTCAGACTCGAGGTGCGTGGAGAGCTCTGGCTGCAAGGTGGTCTTAGAAACGTAGTTTTTAATCTTATCGACTTCTGCGTTACAGATATACATAGAAGGGCATGGAAAGGCATGCCAAGGGGTAGTAGACAGCATGAAGAAAGGGATCTGAGTGCGATATGGACAGACATCTCTTACCAAAAGCGTTTCTTCCAGCGTCTCCAGTGGTGAGATTCAAGACAAAATCTACAGTGGTGAGATTCAAGACAAAAACGCCCTTGGTAAGTTATCAGTATCTTCTGGAGAAGTGTTTAGCCATCAGGAGACATTAACACCCAACTTCGAAATACTTTTACAGATTTGCGTTAATCAATTGTTAGGATCTGATGAGTAAGATGTTCCTGTCAGGGTCCTGAGATCCAATAAGGAAGCTGGGAGAGGGACCGGGAAAGGAGGCCTAAATGGTGACGAATATAAAGGAAGTCTTGTTCCTCAAGAAAGGTTAGCTCCTGTGCTTTACTTGGATAGGAACCTTCAGGAAATCAGAAGCAAAGGACCCCAAAGACAGGCCCATCACAGAGAGCACACAGAGCATTCCTGTGTGGGGGCATAGCCTGTAGTTTCATGGCAGCAGGCAGTGAGGCCACCATGAGCAACACACCGTGACCACACTTGACCAGTGGAAAATCAAGAGGAGTTTTTGGGATGCCAAGGACCTTTGCCTGTCCCCTCTCCGTCTCTCTGGAGAGTAGCGGTCTGATGAGGAAGTTTATTCACTTGTAAACACACCTTATTTTTAACATCTTAGTCATATTCAGCTGAGTTATCATTGCTTATATTTTTCAAGTGACTCATTTCCTCTTGCAGCTGACAAATATTAGACGTTATCATATCCCATATTCGTCTTATTCTCTGAATCCCTAAGGACTGTCATTTAGTTTATCTGAAAGAAGAGTTTTAGAGGAAAACTATACCAAAGGCCAACAAAATGCAGGAAAGAAAAAAGTAAATCACACATGTAGCTTTTTATTTGAAACCTCAGCACACTAGAAAGGTTCTGTTAGTGTTTTTGTAGAATGTAGATGGATGGCAGCAATAAAATCAGATATAGAGGAAAAGGCAATAAAATCACTGAATAGGTCACATTCAAAATATATTATATGAGGATGGAGGGGCGGCTGTACCTTAGGGCATGTGCTACCTCCCACAAGGCTTCTGAAAAGCGTCCGTGTAGCCTTCCCTTCAAACCAGATCTGCCTGATTCGATACTGCATTTCAAATCTCTCCCCATCCTCACACTGTTTCCTTATTGTTCCATTAATATCTCATGTTCTCTTATACATTTTCGTCTTGGCTGCTTGTAACAGATGCTGCTGGCATCCCACCCACATCCCTGTCACCCGGCCAGGGCACCCACCCTCGGCTGCTGAGCGGCCCTGCGTTGAAGCTTCCCCCTCACTTCAAGGGGCAGCCTATCCCCAGTGATTGACCGATGTGGGGTTCAGGAGGCCCGCTTCCTTGCCTTGAACTGGGGGAATGGGGGTGGCACGCCATAACACAATATATGCATCCAAACCCGCACCTCACGCTTTCCTTCCGGGAAACCTACCTTAAGACACTCGAAGATGGCTTTTTCCTTTTTCTGCTTGAACCTGTGAGCCCAGGCCTCCTCCGTTCCTCTGAGGTGGTCACGTCCACCGCAGTGTTCGCGTCCTTCCAGGAGCCTCGTAGTCCCAATGGCGGCTGTCTCTTCCTTCCTCTGAGCTGCTATGTCATTGTCCAACGCTGATACTGAGCGGGATGCTCTCGTAGATGCGGTGGACTGCCAGCTGGTCATGGACATATACACTGTGGAAGCAGACAGCATGTGGTCAATAAATGGTGTTCACCTATTCTCCAGATGGGGGGAGCTGGACCTTCAAAACGAGCATCCATAAACTGGCTGTTTATAATAGATGCTGGTGGCACCACATCCCTTCTACCTAGCCAGCGAAGGTAAATCTCTAGGTCTGGGATTAAAAGTAGACAATACATTGGGGCAGGCGGGGTCTCCAAGTATGTGGGTTGGTCCTTCTAAAAGCAAGACAGGGCAGCCAGTTGTCGAGATGGAAGTTATTTTGTCTAGAGTTTCTCCAGCTGCTTTTTTGAAACATAATTTTCTCTAGGGCAATGGAGAGCAAAAAATTCAATCTTAAAATCAATTTGGAAATATATAAACTAGAGCCAATGGAAACTCCCAACATACCAGACTCTGAAAAGTCCTGTAACTTAAAAAAAGTCTGTGTAATTCTGTCTAGTGTAGCATTTTCCAGTTTTATGGGACCATGTGACCATGGAATTCATGTCAGGATAACGAGAGTTATCCCACAGAATTGTTCCTCCATACCAAGCCTTAGGGAATTGCTGGGGGTGGTGACGGTGTTGGGAGCGGCAAGGCGGGGGGGCGGGGTGAGAGCTCATGAGGCTCCTGGGCCTATGAAATTTGCATGAATGCAGTCTCGGCTGGTGGGGGAATGGGTATGGGGCCAGTCATCTTCCTCTTCTGTATGATTTTTATCAGGAGAGAAATCATGGGGTATGTCAGCATTTCTTTCATCCTGTAGATGAGGCACCTGGCAAGGGTGAGATGTTTGGGGGTTCAGAAAACCCCGCCCACCTTCTCTCCCCAGTGCCAGAGACCCTGTGGGAACTCGGGATTATGATCTTCCTTAGCTGGGCAGAGTTATCGCTTTCTGACTTACTGGAGAGTGGGAGTTGGTTTGGGGTGGAGTTGGCCATGGGGGACAGCAGCTGGGCAATCGTCAAAATGCAGTCTATTTTATTCCAAGGGCCACTCGTCCTTAAACCCCTTCCTCAAAATCCTTTCCAGGACTTGCATAATTTGTTCCTTACGCATATCCCATGGGGACTAGAGAACAGGTATCAGCATCCTCCCTAGTTTGTTAGGAAAGAGAGGCTCAGAGAAAAGACGAGAGTCTTGAATAGACGGTACTTCATTCAATTTTCCGTGCATCCATTCATTCGTTCAGGAAATCTTTATCAAGCGCCAGCTCCATGCTGGGTCCCATGTCCCACGTTCTACTCATATCTGCTTCGTTCCACACAGAAAATGGAAAGCATCTCACAGCAGATGAGGGGCTTCGTCTTGCCATGGTGGCAAGATGATGTGCAATTCAACAAGCAGAGGGAATGTTCCCACTCCAGACAGGCCGTGGGTCCAGGCCATTTTGGGGGGCGGGTGGTGATCTTTGAAAATCTGTAAAATCTAGAAAAGAGATTCTTGGTTTTGTTTTGAAGGGCTGGTATTCTAACCTATTTTGCTTATGTTTTCTTTGAATGTGCATATTAAGTCTCAAAAGGTTTTTCATTTTTCAAAACTATCAGATTTGATCAGATAACTGTAGCTCAAGAGAAAAATGTCGGTGCAACACCAGCTGGCATCAGTCCTATTGACACTTGGGGCTCAATGACTTTATGGCGGGGGCCGACTCTGTGCTTTATAGGATGTTTAGCAGTGTCCCTGGTCTCTACCCACTGAGTGGCAATTGCCTGCCCAAACTTGTGTCAACCAGAAATGTCTCCAGATATTGCCAAATGTCACCCCCCCTTTGGTGGCATGGGGCCAGATCGTCCCCAGTTGAGAACCCTTGTCCTAAGGCCTGCTCAGCGTCCTGTGCAGTCTGTAAGTCTGGGACCAGTAAGCTAGGATGGTACATAAAACCGCTGAGCCGTGTGATAAATTGTGGAGCCCCTTGCGGAGGCGCCGGCCTAGACGTAGCTACATGGTACAGGTCCGAACCCGGGACTTCTGACGCCAGCCTGGTGCCAGGCTCTTTGCTCTGTGGGAACAATGACCCTCAGATGGGTGGGTTCTGCCGTAGCCTGTGCCCTTTGCAGCCAGAGGTGAGCGGACAGGTAGAGGAAGAAGTCCTTCGTCCTAACCTGAGAGGACCGTATGACTCAGAGTCTGGAGGGGAGGCGATCATGACATGTGCTTCCTAAGCGTCATCAGGAGTTGAGCCTGCATGCACTCGAGCAGCCACAGAGCGCCCCTGCAGTGGGCCTGCCTTTGTTCCAGCGTGGGGTCGGGGGGTGGTGGGCAGGGGGCCGAGGGCAATCAAGCCGCGTCTTCTCCAGACTCCGGATCAGAGACGGTCGGCGTGGCTCTCTTACGGGCAGCAGATTAACTGCTTCTCCTCCCTCACTATTCCTATGTGTGCACATCCTGCCCGGAGCTAAAGAGCATTCTCTGGGCAGGACGTCGGTTGGTAGGAAGCCACGGGGCCTAAGCCTCTGTTTATGACACATGTCATATTTCATGGACCACGTCTGGACCCCACCTGCCTCCTTAATCTCCCTGGAATGCTGGGGCTCCCTCCGTGAGCCCTGTGTTATTCCGATGACTTCAGTGGGTATTACAGTTTCCAATTTCCTAACCTTTCTATTAAAATTAATATTTAGATTTTATAACTTTAAAACTGGAAGGATGATGGGAGCCGTATTTGATGTTTATGTCTCTCAGTCACGAAAATGCTCCCAATTTCACTCAGGCTGGGCCACACACATGTAGTCACAATAAATAGCATTCCGCGTGTTTACAGTACCGAGAGGATGAGGAGGACTTCTGTTTTTATACTGATGGGCTCAGCTGGGCTGGGGATACCATTGTTTACAATGAGCTACATTTTTTGTTGTTCTGATTTACCCTCAAATTAAATCTTTATTTCAGAAACCAACCCCAGGGAGGCTGGGAAACGAGGGAATGTAATAAACAGCATTGGGAGGAGGCCCGTAGCCACTGCTCGCTGGTAATTAGTCCAAATGTCTCAATCAGAGTGGTTTTTAAAGTTTTATGGCCGCAGTTCGGTCACAGGTTTATTTGTTAAAAGCCGGTTTGGCATTTGGCTCAGGGTGACCTTTGCCCTTTGGGGAGGGGCGTGGGGGATTTGGTGACATGGGACGAGGGAAAGGCGGGCTCGGGTTCGATGGGGGATGATGCCCGTGTTTCTTCTTCCCATCTGTTCCCAAATGAAAAAGGGCCCAGATTTAAGTAACCGAGGAAGGGTTCGGCGTGTCTGGGCTTGGTTTCGAGGGCACACGACGGGAGGGACGAGCCTCTGGGAGTGAGTGTGTGGGAGTGTTCCCACCCGGGCAGTGACACTGTCCTAGAAACCCCGGCAGGGGGTGGAAAGGTCATTAAAAACCTCCGGGTGCCTGGGGCGGGGCGGTGTCCTGCCCGGTGCACCCCCCTTCCCCTGCCCCAGCGTGGTGGGAAGAAGGGGGCCTGAGCAACATCCCCCCACACACACACCCGGATGTTCCCCGAGGGCCCGTAAGCCGTGAGACCGCCGGGCTTCCCAGAAGAGTGACCAGAAAGCACTCAGCAGCAGGCCCGGCTCTGTTCCGACGACGCCCGCTTTCCCTCAGGGATGAGTGAGGCAGGAAATGCAGAGCCCCTGGCAGCTAGTGTCCCCTGTGCTCCCCCACCGGTCACACCGCAGTATTGGCTGAGCCGTGATCAGCACAGAGGTAGGTGTTCAGCCGCCCATTTTCTGAGCTGAACGGTAAGACGGCGGTGGAGAGGTAGGAGGCCCCTTAGAGCACGATGGACGGACGTTTTAAATCAGAAGCCCTGGAAACCACGATGTTCCTGTCACCAAGCCCTCTGCCTGGCTGCGGGTCGGGGGAGGGGGTGGTGACAGGCAGATGCACCTCTCCGTCTAATGCCAAGGAGGGCATGGTCGGAGGGTGGGGTGCCATGCTATCTATTTATTTTTAAATAACGTTTCGTAAGGCCTATTTCCTAAGGAACCTCAGAAATCATCCATCGCCGAGACCAAGGGTCAGCCAACGTTTTCTGCATTCTCTGCAGACGGGAAATACTTCAGGTCTCCTGGGCCCCGCAGTCTCTGTCATGATGACTCGTTCTGCTGCGTGTGCGGAACGAAGGAAGTCGCGTGGCGATTCGTGATGAAGCTCCGTGTTCAAAGCAGCTTTGGCCTCTGCCGTCAGCCCCCTGTACCCTCACGCTTCACGCCCTTCCATTCCGCCCGCCGCGGGTCCAGAGAACGTGCGCCCTCGTTGCCGGCTCGGACCGCGGAGTCAGGCCTGTGATGGTCGCGTCTGCACTGACCGTGCCCAGGCTCTCGTTCCATCATCATTCCCTGAACAATACAGGGGAACAGCTCTGGACACGGCTCTTCCATTTCATTACATATTACAAGTTACCTAGAGATGATGTGAAGTATACGAGAGGATGAGTGTAGGTTATATGCAAATACGGAGCCATCTTACGGAAGGGACTTGACTCTCCGGATTTGCTGTCCCCTGGGATCCTGGCACCCAAAGCTACCCAGGAATAACTGTGCTCTACGCACTCGACTTAACCATTTATTTTCCCTTTTGTGGGTAACTTTCACTCTTTTTCTAAACTTTCTTCCCTTCCTTCCTTCCTTCCTTTTCTCCTCCTCTTTCCCTCGCTGCTTCCCTCTCTGTCTTCTTCTTTCCTTTCTTCTTTGTGCCCTTTGTCTCTTTCTCTTTTATGTCGCGCACTGCGAAAGGCACGGCCCCATGCCTCATGGAGCCTCTAATAGGGATAGTAATGAGTAAGCGAATCATTAAAGTAAAATATCGTAGCTGGTGCCGGCTCCCTCTTTCTTATGGTTAGACTCCCTATTTTGTTCAGAGTGGCCATGCCCCAGATTTTTTAAAAATCACTTTTCCTGCTTCCCTTGTAGCTAGAGGTGGCCATGTGATAAAATTCTGGCCAAGAAGACACAGGCAGGAGTTCTTGGAGAACAGCATTCCTTCCCAAATCAAAAGGCAAGCCTCTTTTGCCTCTTTGATTTTTGGTTTTTTCATGGTCTTTCCACCTGGGATGCTGCTGTGAGTCCTGGAATTGCAGCAGCTCTTTTGTGAGCATGAGGATAAAAGTTATGTGCTCAAAATGGCAGCAAGAAGGTGGAGACAGTCTGGGTGAGCCCCTCATGACAGTGTTGATTCTTGGTACCAGCTCTGCACGGCCCACCTCTGAACTTCTCGTTGCATAAACAACTAAACTTTATTGTTTAAACTAATAAAATAGGCCTTTCTGTTACATGCAACCCAAGGAAATAGTAATGGACTAAATTATGAGTCGTATCATGATAACAGGGGCATGGATTCAAATTTAGTGCTCAAGAATTATCTGCAGAATCTAAAAAGGAAAATAAGTATAACCACCCCCAAATTATCGAAGTGTCACCTCACTCTGTATATCTCAACATTTAGCAATGCCCCCCACAAGTAGAGGAGGAAAATGTGGCACCTCACTGGCAATCCAGTATCAGCATCCTTTTATGAATTATGATGACTGGGTTGTTTACTAGGTCTAGGAAACCAGCAAATTTAGATGGGAGGTGGTGGGTGGACAGGTCTTGACTCGGTTCTAGAAACTTCTCCTTATGAAAGTTTTCCTTCGTCATGCAGGTAGAGACTTAGTTATGGATTCAGTCTGCGTTGTAAGCAGGGCCCCTGCACTGACCATAAGCATGCTGCGCCTTAGGGGACGCTAGTGAATGAAAAGCAGTGTGTGTGTGAGTGTGTATTTGTGTGTGTACACGCTTTGAGGGCGTAAAGGTGGTCGGGATCATGGCGACAGACTAGTTTTTACCAGTTTCAGAAACAGCATTTAACAATTCTCAGTGAAGCCCTCAACCAGCACTTGAAGCTGGCAGTCAAGGCCGCCTTTCGGCTTAGCAAGAGAAGAAACCCACAAACCCGCGTTGGCTAGTGGGCGTCGGCGGGTTGATAAACCATCGCTGTGAAATTTAATGCTCAGAACTCTGACACACACGGCTCAAATTCTTGTGTGATGGGTGGGCGGGGGTGGTGACGATATGGGTGAAGTAGGAAACGCGGTTGAAAGTTCCTTGAGGGGGTTTAGTCCAAAGGAGGATTCTTCGGGAAAGCAAAGAAGTGCCGCTCCGTGCGCTTTCGTTGGCGCCGACGCACACTCGATAGCATTCGAGGGACACGCTCATCTCGATTCCTTCCTGACACTACGTTATATCTGCGTTTAGAAGTCAGAGCCTTGGCTTACGTGGCCAAGATTCGTCCGCGGGCCAGGCCTCGGGAGCCACCAGCCCTCAGGCTTCCTCCCTTCCAGCTCCTCGATCTCCTCCTGGCTTCTTTCTCGGGGCACTGAACACACCTTGGCTGCTGGATTTTGCCAGGAGGGTTATTTATCTGCTTTTATTTCTGCGGAGAACCCTCGCACGGTGCCCCACCTGGGCGGCATTCAGAAGCTTTCTAGGAAATTTCACTGCACTTTGCAGAAACCGTCGGCTTCGGGTCAGCGTTCTGGAAGGGAAGACGATCGATTCTTTCGGCCTCGCTGAGGCGGTCCTTTTTCCACGCGTATCCAGTGTGTTTTGACACAACCCCCTGAGTCATTGCAGTTTTCAATATTCCTGGGCCTCTAATGAAAGTCAAAGAGATGGGACTCTTGGCTTCATGTTGATTTCTGATATTGATGGCGCGTTACCCCATTTATGTTTCAGAATCCTCGAGGGATAGAATTAACCCCCGGGCTCTCAGATGACACATGTCTCTCATGGGACCGTGGCCATCAAAAGCTGATACCGTCACTGGAGACAAAAGACGTTCTTGAGACGCTTATGTCATTCTTATGCAGGTATCGATTTTTTTTTTTTAATCATTATCAATTTTATGGTAAACACAACAGCTGCAGAAGAATTGGTGAGAGTTTTTCCCCCCCGCCCTTTGGCTGTAAAGCATCTTAGAGAGTGTTTGCCAATTTTCTGTCTCAGAAAAGGTGTCTTCACGTCTTGATTTAGCCCTGAATAATTCAACAGAATCTCTAATAACAGACTTGCATGTTGCAGAACCCCAAAACATGTTGTAAGCTTAAAGAGGCAGCAAGAAATTTAGCATCGCTAACAGAAGTCAGAGACTCAAAGCTGGGAGGCCTTTGAAAGATAAGAGCCAGTGCCTCGCACATGTGCTGGGTGCTTGTTTTCGCTGACGGTTTCCTTGTTTTTCATAGAGCAGTGGCTCCTTAAAGGGACAAAGAACATGCCTGGAGTTTGGCTGTTCCTCTTAGTCCCCTTTTTATGAAATTTATCTTCTTCTGCCTGCCCGCCTTCCTTCCACCCATCCCATAATTACCGAATGCCTATAACATGCCAGCCACCGCATCAGGTCTTGAGGCTCCGATGATTAGTAAGGGCAAACTCAGCCCTCATCTGCATTAGCATCGAATCTGTTCTCTCTCCCAGTGGCCAGGCACTTTGGAGATCCACCAATGTCTTTCCCACAAATTCCCTGTCACCCTGTTGCACCCCACCCCACCAGTTTTTTCTTTAATCTTAAGTGGGTTTTGTTGTTTTGTGATTTTTTCTCCCACCAAAATCACGGTGAGTGTACTGGAAACCTTGATATACAAGAGAACACGGAAGGAAACTCTGAGTGCTTGGTTCGGGGAGGTCGTGACTTTGGAAGATGTCTTTATATAGCCGCTTCATATATTTGAAAGAGGAATTAAGCTTCACCTATATCTTTCATAAGGACGTGTCTCTGACTAGACGAGAAGCAGATTTCGGCTGCAGGCCGCCGTAATTTTCTAACGAGGTAGAGCCACCGTGCCTT
The DNA here is from genome assembly GCF_902729225.1 of Pteropus medius. Lineage (NCBI taxonomy): Eukaryota > Metazoa > Chordata > Mammalia > Chiroptera > Pteropodidae > Pteropus > Pteropus medius. The sequence continues at coordinate 4,576,106 of NW_024349224.1, read as the reverse complement.
GCGCCGCGCTCAGCTCGTGTGTTCGCATCTGCATATTCTTCTCCGCGTGTTCATGCGGATGGCGCTTTCTCCGTCTCTGCTCCATCGACGTTCTGGGGCTGATAACGGGGACTTTGTGGGAGGCCGTCCCGTGCCCTGTAGGATTGTTAGCGGCGTCCCTTCTACTCACTGGATGCCAATAGCACATCCTGGTTGTGACATTTTTGTTAAGCCAAAAATGTCTCTAGTCTTTGCCAAATGTCCCCTGTGGGGCAAAATTGCCACTGGTTGAGAACTATATAGTAAATGTATAATATGCGATGTATGATATAAATGATATGTAACATATAGACACGCACGTAGGTATCCACAGCTTTTCGAAAGTTTGCATTATACCAGTTTGCTTTGATGAAAGACCCGCATTAGTGCCTGTTATCAGAAACTGAAAGAAATCCTAGGAATATGTTCACTGTGATATGAGGTTCTTCAATAACATCGTTTCCTTATAACGTTGATGAGAAAAAAAAAATCAATTTCTGTCTATGTGGAGCTTGCTCGTTCTGTGTGGGTTTTCTCCAGAGACTGCGGTTTCCTCCTACATCCCCACGATGTGCCTGCGGGGTGAGCTAGCGTGTCTGAATTGTCCCAGTGTGAGTGAGTGTGGGTGTGTTTGTGAGTGGCCCTGCGTTGGAAGGGTGTCTTGTCCAGGGACGGGTCCCACCTGTGCCCAGAGCTGTGGGAGAGAGTTTGGCCACCCTCGACCCTGACCTAGAATAAGCAAGAAGGAAAAGATGATCTTACTTGGTTTTATTTGTCTTTCTTAAACGTATGTGTAGCGCGTGTTCATTTCGATGTCGGACATCAGAAGTGTTTCAGATCTTTACTGAGAAGTCCGGCGGTGTTTTGTGAGCAGAACGATGCCTGAGGAACTTAACTCTTGTTTCTGTCAATGAGCCTGTGGTAAAAATGGTTTCGTTACACGTCATTTTGGCTAAAGGCACAGTTTCCGAGAACGCATCGACAAGATTAAGTGAAGACTTAACTGTACAAAAAAAGACAACACGCTAAAATAGCACCCAGCATCTGTTTTGCAGCAAGCGGTTACAGAGGCAGCGGGCACCCCGAGAAGCGAGAGTGGCCCCACCGAGCTCCCCCTGCTTTGTACCAGCTGCGCATTTAGCCCATCATCCCTGCCTTTGCTATGCGTTAGTGTTAATTTAGGTTTTATGTGTTTGTTATTTGCTATGATCTGGTAGGTTATGTGGGGGGTCTGGGAACACTAAAATTGTTTTTCATATAAATTAATGGTAATTGCCATTTTGACGCGAAAGTTTCACAGGGACACCGGTTCTCAAGCAGCATTGCGGGTGGGTGTTGGGGTGAGTGGGTGGGTGGATGGATGGATGGATAGGTCGATGGGTCAATGGGTCGATGGATAGACGATAGATAGATAGATACTGATTTATCTGCGATACAGCTACGACTCTGACTTAAAACCCACAGATTCCCAGGCAAACCACGTAGCTTCCTGGGGGAGCAGGGGCTGCTCCGAGTTAGAGTTATTGAAGTAGACAATCACTTGTCGGATGGAGCGGGGAACGCCGTGTTTCGGGTAGGGGGTTGCACGTTGCGATCGGTAGGCCCACCCCCTTTCCCAAGTGACAGGTTTTGTAATTCCGTAAGACCAGATTTGGGTTCATAAAACTGCTGTTGTTTCTAAGGTAATATACAAAACTAAGGCTGTGGTGGGGGGCCGGGGGGACCGGGGGGGCCCACGGTGCTGTTTGAAATTTGAGGCAGTGTTTCAGGACGAGAGGAGTGGAAACAGTTGAGCTCGTTTGAGTTTTAATTGGCAATCAAAATTTTGCTTCCTCGATGCGGGCATGTCACTGTAAAAGCCCACTCAGGACGTCACTTCTTCTGGCTGAAGTTATTAATATGTGTTGATTGATGTCAAAATGGGAATTAAATCATAAATGTGCGTCAGGGCCTCGGGCTGGTGGCTTGGCAGCTCCTTTAGCCTTGTCACTTTGGAGAGACAGCTCACATGGCCTCGCCTCATTGCTTTTGATGATTTCTTAAAGATTTCACTTTATCATCGTCTGTCCGCGAGCGGGCTTGGCTCTTCGTCCCGTTAGTATTGCCTCTGCCGCGGCGTAGTCAGGATGAAGTCGTTTCCTGCAGAGGAATCCTGGGTGCGTTTCGGACAATGGGGCTGCACACTCTGTAAGGCAAACACAACAAAACGAAGTGTTCCCAATTAGTGCTGTTTACAGACACGTAACACCACGGCTGCTGATCGCGGCGTATGTTCCTTTCCCACGGGAGCCCCAAATGTTCCTAGCACCCGCTCGCAGGCATAAAAAAGCACGGTCTTTCTCATTTCCAAGTTAATCCAATTTGAGTGTGGGCTGAGTGGGACCAGAGCTTCCGAAGGGCCTGGCAGAAGCGGGGAGCTCAGCATCGTCGCCAGACCACACACGTTACGTTTAATAGCCAGACCCCGCGCTGGACCAGACAGGAGAAACCTCAGCGGGGCGAGCGTCCCCGTGCCGCGGAGGCCCCCGTTCCCAATCCGTCGCCTCCCACCTGAATTTCAGCCGTCTCCGGAAGGCTGTCACCAGGTCCGGAGGAGGCTTACTCCAGACTTCCCTCCGCAGCGCTGGGAAGGGGCGCCCCGACATGATCCTGTCCTTTCTCTCGCTTCAAAACTACGTCGGTTCTTCTGCGCTCAAGCGATGAAATTTAAAGTCCGAGCGACTGGGGCAAGTGACCCTCTCTACGTCACGTCACCCCCAGGCCCAGCCTCTGCCGTGTGAGCCACCCCGTCCTCAGGCGACAGCAAACAATGAGCGGGCCTTCCCTGTGCCGCACTTTCTAAGGACGAGCCTGTGTCTTTTGTGGTCCAGCTCAAACGCCCCCTTTGCTGCGAAGGCTTCTCCATGTCCGTGGTTGGGACACACTTTTCATTCTCCGGAGGTCCCTCGAAACAATGTATCCAACTCCTCAAGTGACGTCTCAGTTTTATCTGTTTACAGATTTGCTTATTTATCTGTTTATAAATCTCTTTATTTTCCCCCCTCTAGCTATGTTAAGCATCTTTCTTGAGGCCTAGGACGTAAACGTTGAGAATTCAAATGCTTTGGAAAGAATGCACAAATAGATCATTGAATGTTTAAGTGTGACTAGGCAAACAGGTCCTCCCCATTTGCAAAATATTCCTTAGAATGAATTAAAAAAAAAAAAAGCAAAAAACCTCATTGTCACAGCATAGAGTAGCAATAGAGCGGATACTGGATTCAGTCCTGACTTCGCTGCGTACCAGCCGCACGACCTCGGCGAGTTACTCCCGGCTCTCAGCTACGTCACCCGTAAAACGGGAGTAATAACAGCGCCTGCTTCTTAGAGCCGTCACAAGGATGATATAGAGCAACGTGTTTAAAGTGCTTCGAGCCGGGCTCATGACCGGCACGACGTTAGCACTATTTTGGAGACACCGACTTTCTCCAGGATCTGTCTAATGCAGGGGTTCCCTGCCTTACGGAATGCAATCATTAGGAATGATTTTTTAAAAGATACAGAGATGCTGGGGCCTCACCCCAGGCCAGTCGCATTAGAAGCCCTCGGCCAAGGCCTCCGGGGTGTGAATTCACTATCAGATGGTCAATGAAGGAACTGTAAGGATGTGTTTCTTTACGGGAGAAAGACTTGGATTAAGAGACCAAAGAAGGATGGGGAGGCGCCCAGAAGCTGGCAACAGCGAGAAGCCATTAACACCGCTGAGCCGAAGGAAGAAGGGAAACAGTGTGGCTGCGCTCAGTGAGAGCCGGGGCCCCGGAGCTCGAGGGCACTGTGGTGCCTCACAGGGGGCTCGGTCTGGAGGAAAGACAGCTCACTGAGGCAAGGAAGACGTGGCACAGAACTCCTCCCTCCTGGCCCTCTTTTCCGCCTGCCTCTCCACCTCCAGCTGGTGCCTCCCCCATGCAGAGCGCTGCCATGATGCAGCTGGCAGGGGGCTGAGGGAGCCAGGCCCCAGGAGGCAGCACCCTTGGGCACAGACCGGGGAAACGAGGGCAGGGAGTGGTTTGAGAAATCAAAGGGGGGAAAAGCCACCTCATCAGTTTTAGGGGGAAAAGAGTCCCCAAGTGCTTCTGAGGCACAGAGAGGAATGAGGCCCGTGGCCTTGACAGCGCATCCCCAGTGGCCCTCTCTTTAACTCCTCTGGCAGCCAGGGAAGAGAGCCACCCATGGCCAGAGAGCAGATGGATGGCTCCCTAGGTATGTCCTCAGAAGGTGCTTCCTACTGCAGTCCCTCTCCAGGACGCTGGGGACTGGACAAATGGTTTCGAGGAAGTACCCCGGTCATAGACACCAGATGGTCGTATACCCAAGGTAACAGTGGCTTCCTTTCTGGAAGTTTCGGTGCTGGAAACCCAGGAACCTCAGCTGATGGGGGTCTGTAAATGGACCCCCTTCCGTTTGGGAAGGAGGCTCACAGCTCTTGCCTTTGTGTTTTTATTCAAGCAAATATGCCAGAAGAGACCCCTGAGATTTCTACCATATGTCAGATCATATGACTCAGTCTCATTTGCATAAGCCCACGGTGGGATCTGCGAGTGGAAGGGTACAGCACGCCCCAGACAAAATGCTTCAGTTCGCATCGAACCGCCAGCTTGCTTTGCCATCGACTGTGTCGGCACGTTTCAGAAGACTTCATTTCTGCTGCTTCCTTTCCAAAAGGAGGAACATATAAATCACAGGCGCAGAAGTAACTAGCAGTTGTGACATTTTGTTACAGAGTTTAATTACATGAATCATAAAATATTGCTACAATTTTCCAAACTGTTAAACCTTAATTAATATGAACCCACAGGGACCACCTTGATCGTTCTGAATATTCCGAATCACAACTATACAGTAGTGCTTCCATCCGCCTGAAGTGCTTTGTAATTTGCAAAAAGTGATTAATTATTAGAAATGAAACCAGACAAATTAATTTAATATAAATGAGGCCGTACATGAGTTGATTAATTCTTTTTAATTACCTATATGTTATTTTTTCAATAGCCGAACAAAGGACCCCATTCTTCTCCCGCATGTTCGTATTCATTAATCTCATTAGTACAGAGTATTAATATAATTTTATCGCGCATTCCAGAAGTACGGCACATTGACAAACCATAATGAATCGTGGCATTAGCGCCCTATCACTACATTAATTTCAAGACACGCCAGGCTCATGTGCAATTTACTTCGAGACTCACTTTGAAACGAGCTGAATAAGCGTGTAATTATGACATCTGCTTCTTTTCAGGTACCTCCTTTGTAAATCAGTGACAAAGGAATAGCAGGTTTAAATATGTGTTAACACTTGGGTAGCATGTATAATTGCAATATGGCGATGTGTAATGAAGATTAAATTAGGCCGTACTATACCTGACATACGCAAGGGCGTAATTGAACTATTGTCATGATTACAGTTGAAGCAGCTGCGAACTACCAATATTTGAATCGAGGAAAGTGAAATGGAGTTAGAAAAGCAGGCGAGGACGATTGTCTCGGTGAGTCCCCACCAAGACGACCGTCTGAGAACAGGATGCTGCCAGCTCCAGCGTCTCAGCTTCTTCTCTTGTTTTGGCTGATGACAGTTGGTCATGAATTTCATGACATTTCCCAAAAGGGTCCATTTCGGATGTCACTGGGGCACGACCTCACGCTGCATATCTTGTGCGCTCAGCACTTCTGCCCCGGGCCACGGGGCGGGCACCGTGCCCACTGTTCCCATCCTGAGCCTCAGGCGGGAAACGGGAACTCTGGGATTGAAATCCCGGCTCTCTGCGGGGTTAACCCTAGGTTTCCCTGAGTGAGACGCCTCAGACGACAAAACGCCTCCAGATTGCCCGGGAAGCAAGGCAGCCCTGGACCTGGCTTTTAGGGGTGACCCAGGAGGAAAGGACTTAGGGGGCTGTACAGTGATCAGAGGCCAATGCAGAGTCGGAGTAGAGAACAAAATCGCCTCTTCTATCACAAACCCTCCCCCGTCTTTCCTGAAAACGAACCCTTATGGCGACCTTTAGGATGTATTCCATTTTTGGTAAGGATTCGTCACATGCCAAATCTACTGTGTCCCTTGGGTGTTCCTGGGCAAAGTGGGGGCCCACTTAGCAGTGCCTACGGTTTTGCTTTCTTGGAAGCCCATGAGCGCTTGAGTGTAAGGCTTGACGGGAGCCAAAAATATTCACTTTCGAGTTGAACAAACACTCCAAAGGAATTTGGGGCCATATCTCAAAAAGTTGTTGTTCAAGAATCGTCTTGCTCGATGACATTCCGCTGCCAGCCTTTTTAAGTTGATGGTGAGGAAACGTGACGAGAAATCGAGAGGAGATTAAAGGAAGACTGCTCCGTGCGAAGGTGCTCAGGGCACGTGACAGGGGGGCCCTGCCAGCGCTGGCGAGAGGGCGCGCAGGGCATTGCTGGTGTGGGGGGAGATGGTCAGCTGCTCCCAGTCACCTCGGATCAGCCGCCATTGCCTTATTAACCTAACGCCTAAAAACACCTTCCGGGAGAGAACGCGATATTTACCCGGTTATTGTGACAGAATCGTTCACTGTAGGATTTGGTGGGCGACTTAAAGATTCTGTGCTTCAGAGCGTGACTTCCGAGTCAGCCACCGCACGCTCACCTGGCAGGGTCTTTAAAGCGCACGTCCCTGGACCCCACCCCAGGGCTTGGGACCAGAAGCTCTGGAAGCGCTGAGGTCTACGTGTTTAAAAAGCTCCTGGTGATTCTTTATGCGCAATTCCTGGCCTAGTCTGCCTTCCTCATGTTACAGAGGAGGAAACGAAGACTCGAGAAAGGAAAGGTACAGCGCCAGAGCCGGGCGAGAGCGCAGGCGGCCGGCCTCCTGGGCCAGGCGCTCTCCTCCGGCACCGGTGTGTGTGGGAGGAAAAGGCGGGGTCCGGCTTTCACCGGGCAGTGGGCTCCCGCACCAGCATCGCTGAGTCTGTGCTTTGTCAGATTTGGCAATCGGATGTTACGACATTGCTGACTATCCCCAGGGGCGGGCAGGCCTGCCGCAAACTCGGGAGTGCACAGGAGCTGTCCTGTTCAGTGCTTAGAATGATCATTGGAAACATTTCTGCAAAGTTTTGGAACAAGGAAGAAAAGCATGACTTTGAACTGGCCGTGAGGGTACGTTAGTGTCAGCCTTCTTTCTCACTCATCCATCGGTTCCTTACTCTCTGTTCATCTTACGACCTTATCAAGCTCATCCTATGTCACATTAAGCATGAAGATGACAACAGTAAGCAAGAGAGAAACAGTTTCTGCCCCGAGTAGGAATCACGTAGATCTGACCCGTTTGGCTCTCGAGGTGACTTGAAATAAAACGACCCGTCCCATGGGTCGTCTCTCCTCCTTTCCGTGCTCGTGACTGTGTGCACGAGACATCACAGCAGAAAAAGGGTCTGCGGGCAGCTCTCATTCTTCCCTTTTCCTCTCCCCTTCTGCTTTGCCCCTTCCCTTGAGTGAGTGCGTGAGAAGCCATTCGGGACCAGCCTGAATGACTGACCCTGTGCGTGCTGAACACGCCTCGCTTCTGCTTGTCAGCCCCGCCAGGAAGCCCCGCGTCAGCACGGCCCCGGAGCATCCGGGCATCCCGGAGCATCCCGGGCAATCCCAGAGCATCCCGGAGCATCCCGGGCAGCCAGACATCCCAGAGCATCCCTGGAGCAATCCCGGAGCATCCCCGGAGCATTCCCGGAGCATCTCCGGAGCATCCCAGAGCATCCCCGGAGCATCCCCGGAGCATCCCCGGATGCAGAGGTCTTCCTTTCATCTCCTTCCGGTTCCCCTTCGCATCCCCTCACTAGTTACCAGCTTAACTGCGTGTGTAACAAACGTGTACTGTTTACTGTTCGAATATCAAATAATTGATGGCAAACTGAGGACGACATTCAGAATGACTTAGTTTCTGTTCCATATTAGAGCTTCTGGTGTAATAGATGCCTATTTTAGAATTTCTAGTTCCTTAGGGACTGGAAGAAGCAAGCGAGCACACGTTGAAACAAGGGTGCAAGCTGAAGGAAGAAGAAGAAGAAGAAGAGAAGTGAGGAGTGGGGAAGGCGGAGGCCGGAGGAGGAGGAGGAGGAGGAGAAAGGGAGAGGGGAGGGAGAGAGAGCATCAACTAACATGGGCGAGGCTATGCTGCAGCAGCAGGTCGCACAGAAACCTCAATGACAGCAAACCACGAAAGCTCTGCTCCATGTGCTCAGAGTAGCCTTGACCTTGAGCACTGCTGTTACTGCCCAGAGGCCAAAGAGTGAGCTTCGGAGGGTCCGAGACCACAAATTAACCTCTAGTCCCGATATGTCCCAAGTGACTTCTGCTCACCAGTCAGTCATTGGCCGGTTAGTCCCATGGCCTCACCCAAACATGAGGGGCCAGAGAGCCTCATCCTCCCATAGGCCTGGGAGGGAGAAGGCTGGAAAGACTTGGCAGGCAGCACTAAGGACTAGCACAGGGGGTAACCAGATGTCATCATCCTTGTTGAAGTATCTGGTCGGCTTGGCAGAATGAAACTCCAAATTGGATAAGACATGTCGGCCCGACCTGAATTTCTTTGCTGAAAATCGAGCACCTCACCCATCTAAAGAAAGTTGCTTGGCTGACCTAGTTTCTGTTCATGAGTCAAAGTGGAGTTTCTTGGCAAGTTGCAAGGAAAAGGCAGGTCCATCGTGCTCGTGACTGTATTATGGCGAGATGTGGGGCAGTAAGTTCTCAGTTGGCTTCGTAATATCTCTTCTTGTGTATGGAAAACGGAGAACGAGAGAGACCTATCTTCGATATGGGACACTTATTGCATGATGACCAGTTTTGTCCTGAAGAGTTAGGTGACAAATCAGCAGGTCAAATAATATAAAAATGGTTCCGTAGAACACATGAATGGTTTTTTGTTTGTTTTTGAATTTTATTCTTTGGAATTTTAAAAGTTCTTTTGAAACCACAGGGTTCTCTAAACAAGGCATCCCCTGACAGCGGGAGCTATTTCTGCCCAGAAGAGGAAAGGTTAACGGTTTTCATAATAACGGGTTTCGCCCTCATGGCATAGATGAAGCCTGCAATTGTTTCTGTCTCCTCTAGGCTTGTCTAGAAGTCTCAGTGGTGGGAGGGAGCCAGTGGGAATCACCGTGGAACGCGAAGCCAGAGCTGCTGTGCTCAGTGTGAGAGGTCTGCGATGTGTGCTAGCGGACTCATCACTGCACACTAGCTAGTCTCAATGTTTAGATCCCTTGAAATGCCTACGTGGAACCGTATCTTATCCTAGGATGTGTAGTGGAGTATATCTTACCTACTAGGATGCAGAAGGAAATGCTGGAATCTCACATACTGCTAGCCAGGCCCGTAAGTTTGAACAAGGACTTTGGAAAACTATAGCAACATGTACTACAGCCAAACACATGCTTTACCTTTGACCTCGCAATTTCACGTCTAGGTATATTCTCAACAGAAACAAGTGCATGTGCTCAGCAGTCAATGTGTGTGAACTGCTCAGAGCAGCAGCAGGCATAAAAGTCCAAAACCAGAAACAATGCACATTCTCGGAACATCTGAATGAGTAAAATGTGATGTATGCATGCGATGGAATGCTACGCAGCGATGCATGTCGGAGCCACTGCTGGGCGAATCTCTAGATATAATGCAGAATGAAATAAGCCAAACCAAAAAAGAATGCCTATAGTACGATGCTGCTCAGATAAATGCAAAAACAGGCAAAACTAATCTGTGCTGACAGAGGTGGGGATAGTAATCACCTTCGGGGAGGAGCTGGTGCCTTCTGGGGTGCCGAGATGCTCTGTCCTCACCTGGTGGGGGGCGGTGACGTGGGTGGAGAATGCATCCGGATAGAGCATTTGCTGCAATTAAAAATTAAAAAACAGAAAAGGCATGCTGGTTTACCTAAATAATCTTTTAGTTTCATCTGTGCAAAGACACACATGGGTGTGTCTGTGCGTGTGTGTGTGTGTGCGTGCGTTGGTGAGTGTGAGTGATGTGAGTGTGTGCATACTGTAATTAGCTACATGAAGGTTTGGTAACTTAACCATTCATTTACCTGCTCGATTTCCTTAACTGTAAAATGATGAAAACAATAATAGCATCTGCCCACAGGATTGTCGAGATGGTCAGAGTAAGAGATACACGTGTTATATGCGGAAAAATAAGATATATATGTGTGTGCGTGTGCGTGGGTATCTATGGGTGTGGGTGTACATAGCTACACACGCACACGCACACACACACACACACGCACACACACGCACACACACGCACACTTCCTACGTAAAGGGAGGAAGAGAACACTTACCAGTTGCCCATTCATTCCATTCACTCGCTTATACAACAATATATATCAAGAGCTCACTCCATTAGGTTCTGTTGCGTAGGCTGGTTATAGACTGGTGAACAGGACAGATGGGGCCTCTGCCCGCATGGTGCTCGCACTCGAACCGGGGAAGGTGCGCGGTAAAGCAAGCGGACACATAAACAAGCCGTGTAAGTTCAGTTTGTGAAGGACAGGTGATAGGACATTGACTACCTGCTGGGAAAGGGGGCGGAGCTAATTCCAGTGATGGAGTCAGAGGCAGCCTCTCTGGGGAGGTGCCCTGGGGCTGAGACTTGCGGGATGGAAGGAGCAGGAGTTGGGGAGAACCTGGAAAAGACCGCCGTAGGCAGAGTGCGGAGTTCTGATTTGGGGGCGTGCAGAACGGGCGAGGTTCAGAAGTGGGTCGGAGGGAAGAGAAGGCAGTCTGTCCCAGGGGGACGGAGAGTAGGAGGGGAAGCTGATGCTCAGCCTCGAAGGCCAGCGAAGAAGTTTAGTTTCACTCCACGTCCACCTGAAAAACAATTTAAGGGTCTTTGAAATTTTGTTCAGTGTTTTAAATATATCACTCTACCTCAGTGAATTACTTTAAATATACTACCTCTTGGACTTTTATGCCTTTAAATCGCACAAACTGGAAGTCTTTTAGGAGAAACTGAATTTAATTGTAAAAATAAAAGTCCTTGATAACTGGAATAAAGTAGGAAAGGTAACGGACGTGTTAGCGGGAGTCGTGGTGACAGCAGTCAGCCTGGTTTGGATTTGTACCTGGGGAGAGGGTTCTTCTCATGCCTCTGAGAAGGGAGCAGAGGGACTTGGAAGCTGGAGAGATAGCGAGAGGCACCTAGAAGTTTCAAGAATGAAAGTGTCTGCTGTTTAATATAAAGTGGTTTATTATGATAGAAATACCCTCTCTTCTATCCCCCCAAATTCAGTAACGTCTGCTATTCTCATGAATGTTCACGTGACTTGGGCGTCTGTGGTGCTCACGCTGAGATGGCGTGCTGTAGGGGACAGTAAGGTGTGAGAGAGGGAGTAGCCGTGAGACCACGTCCCAACACGCCTCCCGAGGCGTCTCCGCAGCTCTGAGTAAGGGACGGCCTGGGACAGAGCACGGGGTAGAAACAACAATCTTCTCTCAACTCCAAGGCTCAAAGACCCATGTGACATTACATTTCCTGTTACTCAAACTAATGAAAAATGTTTGCACTCACTTGCTAGACAGTTTCCCAGTATCCAGCGGAGGGTGCGTTACTCAAGGCATCGACACCGTCGGAAGCTTTTTCTGCAGCTCCCTTTCCAGTACCAGAATTCCTGGGAAGCATGACAAGCAGTCGCTCTGGGTAGAGTGAGGAACACGTGACCCAAGCTGTGCCACGGTCCCCGTAACGGGGATGCAAGCACAGACCCGAGTCAGCCCTCTCTGGGAGCCAGCTGGAGACGCTCGGGCGGCTTCCGGCTCTCTGAGCACCCCTCCTCCTGACTCCCGAGTCCCCTCCCCGTTCTGTATCTCCCGGGTCCTCCCCAGGTGGGACGCAGTGCGCTCAGCGGGACTGGCATTTACAAGAGTAGAATCATGTTTTCCCACCCAGAGGCGCTATCCCACGTAGATGAGTTACAGCCCCTGAGGACCCATGCTTTCCGTCACGTTCAGAGGAGGTTCGAGGCCCAGACTTCGGGGCCAGACCGCCCGGCCCACGTCTTGTTCTGCCTCTGACCAGTTGGGTGACCTTGGCAAGCTGGAGGAACCTTGCTCTCTGCCTCGGTTTCCTCATCTGAAACATGGAGATAATTCTAATGGATACTGCATGGAGTTTTTGTAAAAGATTAAAGGGGAATATGTAGTCACAGATAAATATCTTCAAACTTATTTATAATGTATGTACATATTACATAAAATCACTTACTGTGTATAGAATTGAAATGGCTGCTCGTAAGATTGTTGTAAAGAATAAATAAAAATATATATTTATTTGTATATTCATCTTCTAAGTGACTATATAGACTTAGTTTAGATATGCATATACACATAATATCTATACACTTAGTTTATATACATATATACTTAGTTTATATATATTTATAATATATATGTACTTAATGTATAGATATGTAATACATATATATCATGCACATATATACATTTACAAATATATATACATATATACCCACTTATCACTTAGAAGGTTGTTACCTGGGTAAATACTCTAAGTTTATGCAACTAAAATTATTGTTACTTATAGACCACATACATTGGTGATTATGACAGAATGCTAGTTCTATACAATTTTTTCTGTAGCTAGAATCCAGAGAACAGCCCGTGCCCCCAGTTTTACCTTCGGAGGGTTGGGGCGAGGGCATGTGACAGAGCTGACTCCCTGTCCTGCCTGTCTCGCACGGGCAGCAGAGATCATCCGGAGTGAGTGAGGTGTAGGCAGCGGAGGGAGGCTGCCTTTGAGCCGCCGCCTAACGTGAAATAGAAAACGCTTCAGGAAGGAGCCCCGGACTGGCCAGCACTGTAACGCGAGGATGCAGAGGGGGAGAGCGAGGGAAGCAAACGCGGGCTGTGAGCTGGGACGTGGGGCCTGTGTGCGGTGAGCGACAAGCGCTGCGCCTTACCGACCACGCTTAAGGGGCTCTGGGGACCCCGGCATTGGGGTTAGAATGCAGTTTAGGAAGGGAGAGCAGATGAAACTCTGGTGGACTGTGTAGACGGGATTATTCTTTGCTTCGAATTTTATTTGAAAGGGCTGAAAGACAGGGTCCAGTACCCTGGGCTTCGGATAGTGAAAAAAACAGCCAAATGGATCATTTAGTTTCACTCATTTAAAGGCATTTTCATGACCCTGAGCCTGAGAGAGAGGCAGGCAGCCAAGGCCTGGGGCAGGGAAGAGCGAGGAGTCTGCCATAGGGAAAAGGCCCCTGGCCCTTTGTCTCTCAAAGGAATGTTATTTGGTCACTGCCTGCTGGGTGAGGCCAGACCCAGCAAGAATGGGCGTTCGCCCTGCCTGTTGCCCAGGTGAGCGAAGGTCAGGATGCGGAGAGTCAGGACCCAGCAGCCAGGAAATCAGAAAGCCAGAGGACGCCTCCTGGTCCTGTGCGTCTGCCTGGAGGAGCCTGCAGAGTCCTGAGGCGGCCACAACAGCTCTATCGGAGTCACCTGTAAGGGGCCCAGGACTGAAGAGGAAGTGCATCTCGTAAGCCAGCTGGCTAGTTCGAGGTTTTTCTGTGTTTATTCCCTTCCCACAGCACCAGCTGGACACGTGCTGTGTGACCCAGATCTCTCATCGAGGCCATCTCTGCGGCTGTACCACCTGTGTGGTCACACAGGGCCCCGCACTTGGAAGGGCCCAGTGTTCGGTTTAGTGTGGATGGCACGGCGTTGTCATCTTGAAATTCTCAACAATTCTGAGAAAAGGGCTCCGCCGATTATGTCGCCGGTATACTCACGTCCCCAGCTGCCAGGAGTGTTGGCTAATGAGAGCTCGCAGCTCAGCCAATGACCTTGTCTGAGCAGAGCCTCCTTGCCCAAGGTCAAACCCTTTTCCCAGCTGTGATGCGATGCAGGGTAGATCTGAGGGTACAAGGACCCAGTCTCTGTGCTTTACCCCGGGCACCTGGCAGGAGCCCCGCTTGCTCTGGAGGCCCCCGAAGGTTAGGCTGCAACCGCCCCACAGTCCAACAAGACCCCTGTGCCCGCCCCTGCTTCCATACTGCCTCGTGCGTGTGGCTCATGGGAGGCCTCCCAGGGACCTTGCACGCAGATGTCCACCTCGGACACCGGCTCGGGGAACCGGAACTCAGACCGCGAGCTTCGGGGAAAGGCCTGCGTATGTGTCCCCCTCTCATCTCAGGGGTGCTCCGGGAACCAGAGGCAGCATCTTGGTCCACATGTGGACCAGGAAGCGTGCATGGTGGCAGAGCAATAATCAGTGAATGTCTCCCCAGGGGAAAGAAGAGAAAATGAGGTGAGTGGCCCCCCAAGGCCACACAGATGGTAAGAGTCTTAGCCAGGATTCAAACCGAGCCTTCCTGACCTCTGAGTAGATTCCATTACCGTAGGTTGTCACACCCCTGGCGGTGCCAACTTAGCGGTGCCAACTTAGCGGTGCACGGGACGGCATTAGGTGCGTTCTTCCCTTCTTTCAATATCTAAAATATTTTCTTGGTAACTTGCTGGTGGCTTTTTGTGTATTACTCTGTTCTAACCTAGAAATCATCCTTTCCCTTGAGATTCAGACAAAACTGGGTAATTTCATCACCCATACTTAGTAGGAAACTCAGCTTTCCTCCAAACACCTCTAGGGCTCATCCGGGTGAACCCCAAGCATCAGCTCAGCAGGGACACGTCAGAAAGGCAGATCGTCGGGTCCCGCCCTAGCCTGGCTGAGTCAAACCCTGGAGGTGGGGTCCAGCAATCGGCGCTTCAGCAAGGCTTCCTTTCCAGAGGACTCTGCTGGGCTCCAGGGGTTAAGTTGACTGTCCCATATTTTACCAAAAAAGAAAAAAAAAATGAGGGGCATATCCCCACAGCACAACCCAGTCAAAACCTAAAGCCGACTGATGGGCTTTAGGACTCAACAAAAATAGCCTTCCGTTATGGTCATATGCACGGATGGCCCTGTTTATCAAGGTCAATGCGTTGCCGTGACTTCGGGAATTCAGTCGTCGCTGGAATGCAGGTCTCTCTCTCTCTACCCAAAAGTAGAGCTTCCCTACGAAAGATTTCGTAACCTGAAATGGTGTAAAGTGAAAAAGCAACTACCATGAATTGATATGGAAAAAATTTGAGCATTCCCAGGTCCAAAAAGTAACCTACCAGACCATAATACCAAATAACACACAAAACCTAAAATGACAGCGACACGCGGTTCAAGCAGTGCCACGTGGACTGCCCAGACGCACGCCGTGCCCCCGACATCTCGCTGCAGGGCAGATGCTCAACGCTGTTGCTGCTTTTCGCCTTTTTTCGGAAAGTGAAAATCCTCTTCAGATTTCCTCCGACTAGCAAACTAGACGGACTAATGAGAGTCTTTCGTAAAAGCAAAGTGGCCTAACACGAACTTTAGAAAAGCAGGGGATACCCATCCAGCCCCGTCCAAGGTTATGCAAACTATTCTGGCGAGCGAAGGAGAAGTCTTCGCTTTGCTCTTTGGGTGCCTGGTCCGGAGGACCAGCCTGCCCAGCTACGCTGCCCGCTTTCTTCCCACAGTGCGGGCGGGGCGCCCTCTGCTCCTTACTGCTCTGTGGGCGTCTCCCTCCCCCCGGCCCCGCCCTGCCAGGACGCACAGAGTGACACAAAGCATCGGCTGAGAAATGAGTGGTGAGTTGCGATGACAACCCAAACCACAAAGCTGTCCAGAAGCCCTCGCCGGAGGGGCCCAGGGGAGCAGGAGAGGAGCCTCGACATTGTCTCTTCCTAATTTGTCCCACACCAGGGGAGGGCGCAGTGGCTCCCACCTGAGAAGATGCCTCTGTTCATGCCCCCACAGCCCACGGACAGAATTCACTCAGGAGGTGGCCAGTGGAAGCATTTCCAAGGGAGACGGTGAACAGTGACAGATTGGAAGGCTTAAGAATCCGGCTCTGCACCCTGCAAGACTCCAGTGCCTGCAGCAGCAGGTGGACTGCATTCCACAGCAGCATCAGGCCCTCTGCCTGTTCTGGCCAGAAGAGCTGGGGCCGAGAAGCTGTTATTTCACAGGAATATAGCTACCATGTGTCTAGCTGGAATTGGGTGCCAGGTGCCAGGCTAGAGTCGGCCTGGGCAACTTCTCCTGGGATCCCCACCCTTCTTCTATGAGGCCTGTAATATTATTATCCCCTGTGACCAATGAGGAAATCACTCTGTCGAGCTTAGAGACCTTACCCGCGTCCCACACTTCCTGGTGGAGCTGGGCCTTGAGGCGCCTCCAATATCATGTTCTGGACCACCGCACTGCCTTGCCTGCTAATGGCCAGCACGCTGGGGCCCCGGTTATTCAAGGGTTACCTCTGTTTTGAAGCCCAACCTACTACCAGGAAGAACCGGAGATTTCTTCCCTCGTACTCCATAATGTCCTTTTTTTTATCACCATTCTTAATACACTGCACTATAATACTTGGTTATGTCCTTAGCTGTTCACTGTAGCTGAGCTGCCTGAGAGAAGGGGCCAGGTCGTTTAACAAGTTTACACTCCAAAGTCTGCCGCACACAACAGAGGTGAATGAATGGATGAACTAGTGAACAGAAGAACAAATGAATGAGTGCAAGAACTCATCATGATTCCTGGTCCAGTGGCCTTTTCACTACTTTCTATAAGCCAACCATCTTTTGTGGCCCTTAAATTTTCTTTCTTTCTTTCTTTCCTTCCTTCCTTCCTTCCTTCCTTCCTTCCTTCCTTCCTTCCTTCCTTCCTTTCTTTTCTTTTCTTTTCTTTTCTTTTCTTTTCTTTTCTTTTCTTTTCTTTTCTTTTCTTTTTTTGAATGGGGTAATTATTAACAAGTCAAACTAGAATTACCATTTCCTTCTGATGTTTAGGACTGATAAAAATTATTTCCCCTGAGACCGCACAAGATACTGATCACGTTTACAAAACAAACAAAAGCATCCCATTTTTTTTCTTATCTCCTAAGATACATTTTACTCTCTCTTTCAGTGTGATTGGTAGAAAAAGAAAAAATAATAATGGCGATGCTCTCAGGCTATTAGAAAATATTGGCCAAGGCGTTATCCTCTTAAATGATTTTAAGCCAGACGTATAACTGACATCCTCCAGTGACGTATACAACTAAGGGCAGTTTTTCCAGAGTGACTACCATCTTCCTGCAGTAACCTGAGTGTATGAATTTTGGCGAGCTGCTTCTAAGTATCACTGTAAGCCACTTTCATCTCTTGGGTGTGTCTCTATTTTGTCTTTTCCTGATCATTTTCGTATAATCATATTCATAAAATTCAGTTCATTTTGTGCACCGTGCTTCTCAGTTGACATCATCTTATAAGCACTTTCCGGGATACTAGAAAGTATCAGATGCCTCAAAGGTAGTGGTCCGTAATATTTCCAGGCGAGCGTATCCTAATTAATTTAGTTTTTCCCCTGTTGTAGGGCATTTATGTTGGATCCGATATTACGGTCTTATGAAATAGCGATGTGATGAATAACTCCGAGGAGAGAACTTTCTCTGAGCTCTCTCCTCGAACGTTTCCTCAGGGTCGGTTCCCAGCAACCTGCCATTTATTCTGGATAACTGGATTTGTGAGCGAGAGATGAGCTCACCAGGGACATGGAGCAGGAAAAGAAAGTTAACTCCCTGGTCGCCGAACACTCTGAAGATTATTATCCAGCCGGGGTACATGCCACATTCCAGGAAAACAGTGCACTTTATTTTAATCTTTATTTTCTAACATATTTTTATTTAAAAACCATACTCTCATTGCAAAGAGCGAAGCAGGAGGAATGTGTACGAAGGAAAAGTTGATGACGACCTTTTACCACAACCCTCCAATTCTCACTGTGATGACAGATTTTAACAGCTTGGCGTGTATCCTTCCACACCTTTCTCCATACAAATAAACGCATGCTTAGAGACACGTTTTTAATACAAATGGGCTCATATAGAATGTACTGTGTTCTGGATAACCTTTTTTTTTTTTTTATTTTCATTTAGCAATATACCATGGAAATCCTTTTAGGTCAGTAAATACGGAGCCAGCTCCTTCTTTGTAAAAAACGAATAATGAGCCATAGTTTATTCAGCCGTTTTTGAATGAATGGAAATTCAGGTTGTTTCCAGATAAACAAAATTTCTACTAAGCTGTTAGAAAAAAAATGTTCTGGTAGATTGTCTTTAAATATCATTTGAATCATTTCCTCCTTATCCTCGATTCTTCTGAGCAATTCCTAGTGATTGTCATGGGATGTATGTGTCTTCTAAACGGTCATGCCCAAGGCCGAAGACTGTCACAGAATACAGAGCTCAGCACACTTTTT
>NW_024349224.1:4556874-4557732 GCF_902729225.1 Pteropus medius | reverse complement strand
GTGTGTGCATGTGTATTCCCATTTATATGGCAAGACAGGCCTTATTTTGGTTGCAACAAATATTTACCGAGTGTTCGCTATGCCCCTTACAGCAGATACAGATGGAAAATGGAATTATAAAGAAACATACCAAGGTATGGTATGGTAAACTATTGAATTTTACTAAACAAAGGCTGATTAATACTCACTGGATCTAAAACAAGATGATGCCTTCAAAGGAACATGTGGTTTAGTAGGAGGGAGAGACCTTTACACAAATGACTCAAGGAAGGGAACAAGCCCGAGACAGGCAAGCTGAGTGTGAGGACCGAGTGTGGAAGCGGCTAGCTTCGAGCTTCGCCGCAGGACGCAGCTGCGATTTGAGAGTTGTTTTAACCTGAAGACAGACAGTTCTATATGTTACTTAAAAAAATAATAAAAAAATGTGTGTCGAGGCGGAAGTGCAGGTAGGCGTTAGGAACGGTCTTCGAAGCCAGCGTTTCCTGCCGGCGTCCTGGCACCCGTGTCCAGCTTAGTGGGGATCTCTGTTACGGAGTGGAAAGGCCAGCTTCGGAGCCGGGCACCTGGGTTCAACTCCGTGACTCCTTGGTTCATCGGGTTTTGTTTTATTTGGTTTTGTTTTGTTTTGTTTTGTTTTGTTTTTCATTTGATAAGCACCAAGCTTAAGCGAGGCGCTGTGCAGGCATTGTGGGGACAGGAGCGATCAAGATGAAAATGCCACCCCCATGGATGGATAATCTAGTGGAGGAGAGAGGGAGAAGGCAGGCACTCGCCGACAGCGATGAGAACTGTAAAGACAGTAACGGAGGAGGCAAGGGAGAGGGCCTGGGCCACAGTCCAGAGTGCATGGTGACGGGG
>NW_024349224.1:4541690-4556785 GCF_902729225.1 Pteropus medius | reverse complement strand
ACACGCATGCACACACGCATGCACACACGCACGCACGCACCCCTGTGGGGAGAGCCTGCAAAGTCGGGTGTGCGCAGGCTCAGAGAGAGTCCGCATGGCCGAATGTTGGGAGAGGGGAAGATGGTGTAGGACGGTCCGAGACAGGATCAGACAGAAGAGTGTGGGTTTTATTTTAACTGCATGGGCGAGTTCTAAGCAGGGGGTGACGTAATCCAGTTCAGACCTTCAAAATCACACTGTGATTGCTACGTGACACATGCATCACGGAGACCAGCCGGAAGCGGAGCGAGTCGCTGGACGCTAATGCTATGACCCAGGTAAAGGCTGATGGCGGCCTCAGCCCAGGTAGTGGCAGAGAAAGGACGATTCCTGGACCTTCTACTCAGAAGCAAGGAGCCTCCCACAGGCAAGCGACTTTGCCTCTCAAAGCCCACGTGCGCTCACCTGTGAAGCGGGGCTGGCCATGCAGGCTTCCTGAGGTTGGTGGCGGGATAACCTGCAAGTTCCGTACTGACACCCAGCACCCACCGTGCCTGGCCCAGGGTGCGCTGCGAATGCCAGCCAGTGGCTCGCGCCGTGCTGCGCCCTTCGGCCAGATGGAAAGTGAGAAGCCAG
The DNA here is from genome assembly GCF_902729225.1 of Pteropus medius. Lineage (NCBI taxonomy): Eukaryota > Metazoa > Chordata > Mammalia > Chiroptera > Pteropodidae > Pteropus > Pteropus medius. The sequence goes on along the minus strand of NW_024349224.1, from coordinate 4,556,170 downwards.
CGGTTTGGGGTAACTGCGGCGAAGCACTGAACACTCCAGTGAGTTCTCATGAGATGAAACACGGAGGAAAAGGGATGAAATGTAAGGAAATTCACATGGACCTGTCAAGAGCAGCAGTGAGGCCAACGCGAAAGAAGGTTTTCATTCCCGTCCGTGCAAACATCATGTGTCTCGGGGAGCGTCACGCACACCCGCCAAACTCAGAGAATCCTGTTCCAAGGGCAGAGATAGCCGGCAGAATGGGGCTTTGTGTTCTGTCCCCCCAAATGGCCTGGGAGTGGGGGAGGCCCTTTATGTCCACGGTAAACATGAGCCCTACTGCAGGTGTTTGAGTCTATCACGGAGAGGAAATGACTTTTTTTACACCTAATTTAATCTGAAGCTATTCACAGTTTAAAATGTTTAGTGACGGTGACCTTTTTAATGACTAACACATTGCAGGTGGTCCTGTTGTAGCCAGCGGTTAATGTTTGCCATCAGAAGGCGTGGGGGAGAGAGAGAATTAAATGACCAGTCCGAGGCAATTGTCTTTGCATGGCAGGGTTCAAAGCACAGCTGGCTCTGAACGGAGCCACAGTTAAGGGTCTGTGGGGGAAGGATGGGTCCTTTCAGCTCAGTGGGAAAGCTGCTTTGCTCTTCTTGGTCCATCCTGGAACGGAGGTTTGGGCAGAAGGTCTCAGAAAGAATCGTCAGCCGGACACTGCTCGCTGGCTGGCCATGTTCTTTTTTCGCAGTACAGATGGGTCTGTGAGACCAGTTCTCTATCCACCCAGTGGTCCAGGGTGGATAGAGAACTGCCTGGGTTGCTGACTATTGGCTGGATTTTCACACCGCTTTGTAATGAGACTGGTGCGGCCATAGCAGGACCAGGTAAAAAGCTCCCGTTTTGAGGTGAGCGCAGGAGGCCGAGAGGGAGCAGGACGAGAGCAGCCATCAGACCACGTGCAGGTCTCGGCAATGCCGGGACCACTGCATCTTGCGCACCCATGGGGGAGGGGCCTTTATTTTGATTCACCCCCCAGCTAGGTGATGTGCTGGGTGCTCCATCACCCGAGAGGCATCGGTAAAGGCCCACACTTTGTCTGCAGTCACCTTTCTGGGCTTTTACATCCACTCCACACCCTACGGGTCTCGTTAAGGAGACCACGGCGGTTCACGCGTCCGGGGGAAAATGCCCCGTGTGTGTGCTTGGCGCTCAGAGCAGTGCGGCGGCAGACTGGCAGCAAGTCCCACCTCTGTCCGCAGCAGCTGGGGAAGCAGGTCCCTCACGCAGAGTCCTGACTCCCCGCAAGCCCCCTCCAGGGCCAGGCAGAGCGAGACTGCACCCTGATGCGGGGCTTTCTAACAGCTCAGAGCAGTGCGTGCCACTGTTCCGGCCTCTCCCTCTCCCCTCGGTCCTTCCCCTTCCCCTCAGCCGCTCCCGAGGGAGGCACAGCTCCCTGCTTCCCATTCCAATGAGAAGGAGTGACAGGGCCCAGGAAGGAAGGGGACTTGAAGAAGCCACCACTTCTTCAGGGACAGCTGCTTCTCTGCTTAGCAGATTGGTACTGTGCTCCCGTCCGTGAGCAGGGTCCTCTGAGTTCTGGGCGATTCGGATGGGGCCTGTTTCGTTCAGACTGTCCAGCCCTGCTAATTCCGTTTTAACATCCACCCAGCCATCTGTGTCGGGCAGACTGCTGGTGCCTGTGCTCTGCAAGCCGATTCTGGCTTTCCGGCCTTCCGAGGTTTCTGTGGGCACAACGGTGCTTAAAGCAGGAGGCCCCGGACTCACTGCACCGAGGGAAACGCTGGAGAGCGTGGACTGGCAGCTCTGCCACCGCAGGGAATGTGCACAGGGGGTCAGCGGGCTCTAAGCGTCCTGCACGGTCTTCAGTTCTCTGCCAGGGCCGAGGACTGAGCCACTAGGTGTCACGTATGGGGTCTCGAACTCACTCTACTCAGGAGGTTGTCTGGTTTCTTCCCTGATCTTCCTTTTAGTCATTGCTATTTTTAAAAAATCATTAGGTTCTACACCTAGATTAAGACCACGGTTGCACAACTCAGAAAATCTACTAAAAATCATCGAATTCTGCAGTTAAAATGCCTAGGAAAAAAGTTAACGCCAAAAAACGAAGCTACGTACAATGATGAGGTGTGCATTTTTTGGTTCGTTATACCTCACTGAAAGAGTTTATAAAATGAAAAAGCCAGCCTAAAAATGAAAGCATTAGAACACTCAAATCTCTACTTTATGTCTTGATTTATAGAGCATCTTTTCTATAGCCTACGAGGTATACAAGAATCTTTACGTTATTAGCAGAATCCAGTCACTTAGTATAACATAGCGCTAAATTTAAAATAATATGACAAAATAAGACCACAGATTTTAAAATACGAGGAGTCAACTGTTTTCACCTAGGGACACGCGCGAGATCTAAAGGCGGCAGGAGGCATCCGCGTCCGGCATCCTCCACTCACGTTGAGGGTGGTGTACGGAGGGAGACTCGCGGATTTTGGAATTCTGTCTCCTTCATCCTCGCGCATTCTCACCCTGAAACTTTCCCCTGAGCAGTTAAAGTCGGTACCTATATTCATGTGAGCCCTTTATTGTCCTGAAATTACGGCTTTTGAAGTTTCTTCCTTTCTGAAACAAAAAGAAAAGCCACGGGTGACATCAAAGAGGAGGCATTCTCCTCACCAGCAATTACGGTCGCTCAGCGTCACTCGGTACCCACCCCGCTGCAAGCTGCCTTCGCCTTTTGTAGCAAGTACTTATTTTGATCAACACCTTTAGAAAAAGTACCTAAAAGAACCCAACTACCTATAAAATGCTCGCTGGATTCTTCCTGGCGGTGGTTGTTGTGAGTCAAAATACTCCTTTAATAATGCATCCTGCCATATATGATTGTGGGGGTGTTTTTTTTTTCTTTTAAAGAAAACATTTAATTACTATTGGAGAGTTGTAACTGTGAGCTGTGAGTTACCAGATGTGAAACCAGACACAAGGGTGAGATTTTACAATTTCGGCACAGCTGCTGACGACCAAATCTGGTTTAGGACACCGTTGATGGATTTAAAAACATTACATTTATATTAAAAATAGCAGGGCCTCATATGCAGCCCAGCTGAAGGTCTTCTTGGCAAACTTGTTAAAATCAGAGCAGGTCCCCCAATCAAAGTCCAAAAACAGCCCTTTTGCTCTGGCCGGTGACATGTGCTGTCACTCCCTGCCCTCCCCTCCCCCACCCAAACATTCTCATAGAGACACATGTGTCTGGGCCTTTTGTCCGAATTCTAAATTAAACCTGCGATTCTTTTCATTCGTGTGGTATATGCACTCGACGCCAGAGTGTCAAGCCTTGCAAGGCACCCTCAGTTTGTGCGAGCTTGAAAACCTTAATTGCTGCACTAAACATTTAAGACAGAGGTGTTGTTTCGTCTCTCTGCCCACACCTGACCCCCTGGCATATGAATTTTTACAATGTAGGAAGAAAACAGCTCACCAGAGCTTACTTTCTCATCTCGCTCCAACCCTTCGCCCGAGTTCTTGAATCCGCAGCTATTATTCCGGGCCAAACTGTCGCCACGCTTGGCAGAGCATGCAGAACCGGGCAGAGCAGCTGAAATAACTTGGCGACGTCGGGCACCCTGACCCCCACACCCTGTGCACACGGGAGCCGGCCTTGGCCTTGCCTCCAGTGCTGCCATTATTTTAACAAGAGCTTTGAGAGTTTCCAGAAACATCTCCCGTGAAAGAGCCTTCCTTTCTTAAGCCAGGGGCGTGGGAGAAAGTGGACGACTCCAGTCCACGGTTGGAGCACCTAAGGCTCATGTGAAGTGACATTAGTGTTGAAAACCTGGCCTCTCATATAAGTCAGTGATATACGGACACGTTTAAAATGTATTCAAACTGTGCGGCAGGGTATCCAATGAGAAGCCAGCCTGTACCCTTCTGTCCCCAGACCCTTCCCTGCCTCCCCCGGCCCCTGTCTCATGCCATAACATAGGTTCTTCTGCAGCTTCCCATCCTCTGCTAGACACACACCAGCCAATGTCCGTGTACGCATGTGTGTAGACGCGTAAATTGGGGCAAACTATGCGCCTTGTTCTGCGCCGCCCTCGTCATTTCGTAATAGATCTCGGAGGGCCTCCCCGTCAGACCAAACAGCGTCCTCGTTCTTTTTAAGGCGATAACGTTTTCAATCAAGTGGACATATTCAGCTTTGTGCTTATTGCACATAACGCTGAGGATGAATGTCCCTCTTCATATATCTTTGCTCCTATCTGTAAATATAGCTGGAGGATAAGTTCCTAGAAATGGAATTATTGGCTTAAATGCTTTATGCATGCATCTTCAAAATATGCACGAAACAGTGCCTGAGCGTGCCTGTTTCTTTACAGTCTGTTTGGCCGGTTCGGCTTTAAAGCGACAAGTTCGAGTTGAGAAGTCCCCTCTCTACACAAAGTATGCTCCCCTCCGGTTTGAAGATTTTCGTCCCTCTCCCCGTGAATGCGTCGTGCGCACACACACATCCTCACGCCCTCACGGTCTCACTCACTCTGGGAAGATTTCGAGAGTTCTTGGTTCAGCCTACATGAGATGTCCACCTCACGGCGCCAGCCAGGGGTACGGGAACCACATTTACATTCTAGGAGGCGTGTCATCCACAGGTTGTAAATCTTTCCTATTCTGGGGACACTTTTTAGGCCTCTACCACCCACTCCCTCATCTCCCTGCCTTCTCGGGCAGTCCCAGCACATCGGCGGAGTGGGCTGGAAAAAGCACCACGCTCAGGCTTGCGGCCCCGGACTCTGGCCTGGCAAACAGCGACGGAGCCCGTCTTTGCTGGAACTTGGCTTGAACACGCACTGTGGAAAGAGGACATCGAATCCCCGACAGCGGATGGGGAACGGGTCGGCTTTTAACGCGCCCCTGCTTTCCTGAAGGCTTCATCCCATCCTGCTCTACTGTGAATATTCTGCATACGTTCCTTGTTCCCTTCCGGTCACGAAGCTTAGCGGAGGTGGGGGCAGGGAGGGGCCGAGGAGGCTGAGCGAGGGTGAGAAGGTAATGAAGACAAAGCCTTCGTGTCTGTCTAGTCAGCAGAAGTGGTTGTCTTGGGCTCTGCAGATAAGCGAATAGTGGGGTGAACTTGAGGACGTCACTTCCCCTCTCTCGGCCCCAGTTTCCTCACCCGTACAGTGAGTGGGTTCGACCGGATCAGCAGTTCTCAAAGTACGTTCCATGGTGTGCTCCCCTGAGGCACTGACTCTGAGAAGAGAATTTTATAATCAAACACTGAAGTTCATGCAAATACCGGCAGCTCTCCACGGTACCTTCTCGTCTGAATATTCTGTGATTAACCGATCAGCTGGCACTAGTTCTTGTAGACTCGACCTTGCCTCGCTCAGCTTCTGTAATTTTCTCTGTCTCCATGCTCATCCTGCGTCCAATATTTGTCTCTTCAACCAGCTCGAGGATCAAGACCCAACCCCCATCACAGGGGCCTGCACACAGTAGGTGCTCAATAAATGCTTGGTATTGGGCAGAAATCGCCTTAACTGCCGCACTGAACATTTAAGACAAAGGTGGTGTTTCGTCTCGAATCTGTTAGTGTGACTGCCTGACAGCTTTTGGGTTTGGCTTCTGTTGGATCCATGCGGATTTAGGGAGGGATCTGATGAAAATGAAAAAAAAGAATGAGGGAGGGAAAAATGGACGGGATGGGGGCAAGAAAGACAAAAGAACAGAGAGAGGGAAAACACGAAGAGAGGAAAAGATCGTGCTCGGAGCGGAGACCGTGGGAGGGTTTGGCAAATGCGTAGAAATGCACACGTTTCTGCGAGGCCCGCTGTGGGCCCGCTGAAGGATGAGGGATGCTCTGCTGTCTCATCCTAATAGTAAACACCAGCTGGCCCGTAGTAGGTGCTTCTGAATATTTCTTTAGTGAATCAATAATGACCATCACAATATAGCTAGTGTGTCCTGAACTATGTCTATGGGCTAAACATTTGATGTCCATTTTCTTATTTACAACAGCCCTATAAATTAGATGTTAACCCATATCACGGATATGGGAACGGAAGCTCAGAGAAGCTAAGTCGCCTGCCCAACGCACCCCCAGGAACTCAGGTCAGCCCGACGCCGAATCTCCTGACCTTGACTGTACCCCCTCTCGGAAACACGCCCTCACCCGAGGGACCCAACGTCTGGCCATGCTGCCTCCTCAAGCTGCAGGGAGAACCTGTGTTTGAAATAAAAACTGAACCCCATCATTCTCTGGGAAAGACGACACCTTTTCCCTGTCCCCACGCGCCTGTTCTCCCACTGAGTGCAGCGTGAGTGCCCGGTGGAAGGGGAAGGTGGGGAGAAGGGCGCTTCGCGGGCAGATTTTCTGTTCCCCTTACTTCTAAGATGCCTCCACTGACGGTCGGGTGAGCGGTCAGCACGGGCACCCCGGCTTCCTCCGCGTCCCATGAGGGGCCACGGTGTCTTTTCCCCGTAAGACTTCGGCGTGTTTGGGCAGCGAAGGCGGAAGTGGGGGACAGATGCTCTACCCTTTCCTGTCTGCTGAACCCCCTCACCCCACTGCCTGGCACCCCACCAGCTCCCTCGCCTGCTTTTCCTGGGGCCTATGGCTCCAGGAGGAAAAACCTCCCGGGGGAGAGCTTTATTTAGAAAAAGCCTCCAAATTGCAAACAATGTTTGTGGAGGGGCAACTGGCCTCTCCCAGTGCGGGTCCCACAGAACGAAAGCCCCCAGGTTAGACTCTCTGAGCTGTCTTATGCCCCAGTCCCCCCTCTTCCTAGGTCCCCAGGCTGTGAGAGGTGTCATCATCAGCCCCGTGTGGTTCTAGGGCTGACATGTGCACATCCAGCCTGGCTGAGGGGGGCAGACGCTAGTTCATCTACATAACAGAAGATGGAGCCCAAGCGAGGTGGGGAGCTTAGGGGGAGAGGCAGACAGAGAATGGGAGTCACTTGGAGGAGACAGAGGTGACAGATCCAGTAAACTGAGGGTTGGGAGAGGTGGAGGATGGACAGGGGGTCGAGGGTGATTTGTGGGTGGGTGTCGTACAACGTAATTCCCTTTACCATCTTTCAGAGAGATTTTCGTGATCGCCTAAATCGCTTCGTGATTTTCTGAACGTTAGACTGCTTTCTGAAATGTTGTCGTTATAGATCGCACAGGTGGCTTTTCTTTTTTTTTTTTCTTTTTTAGCAGAGATGCAGTAGAGCAGCAGGTCATCTGACTTGCTGAAAGTGTTGCTCAGTTCCAAGGTAGCCAGCGTCCCAGACCCTGTCCCCGCCTCTCCAGTGCGCTGGACTCTGTTCAGTGGCTTCCGGGTGAGGAAGTTTTGAGGGTCCCGGGGGTCGGGCATCGGCGATTCTTTTCCCGTTTCCGATGCTCCTTCTCGCCTCTCTCTAGTCACGTTTCTCTTTCTCTTTATCATTCTCCTCCCTTCCCTTCTCCTCGCCTTCTCTTTAGTTTCTCCATCGTCATCCATCTTTGCGTCGTCTTCTGCCCCCTGTCCCCGCGCCCCCGCCCCATTCTCCTTTTATTTTTCCTTCCCTTTCTTCCCCTCTGTTTTTGCTCATCTTTTCCATGTTTTCAGTGTAGCCCAACAGCCCACGTGGGCAACGCCTTCGCTCGCTGGTAGTATCAAGGCTAACGTGGTTAAAAAGCAAAATAGGAGTTAGTCATTAAGTGAGCAGTCACCCTAACAGAACCGCGTCCCGCCCCCGTGAAGGCTACAGATTCAGTGTCTTAATCACCTCTCTGTCTGACCAAACCACATTTGTCCCATGACAGAAGAAATGATTGATGGGGGAGGAAGTCGACATGAAGTAGAACGGGGTCTCCGTTTTACAAAACAAACATTTTGGAGCTCTCCGCTCGTTCGGGATATGCCAAACCCACGCGGGCCTTGCGTAACGGCGCAGGAGCTCCTGAAAAAGCCATAATTCTGGAAGAACCGGCAGATGGGGTGGGGTGAGGGGGGACGTCAGAAATTCAAGAGCTATTAAGAAGATGAAGGCACCACGTGTGGCCAGCCTGACCGCTGGCTCCTGGGGTTTAACCACAGGGAGCAACAGGGCCCTGCGGTGGGGGGCGGACTCCCAGGCAAACCCCACATCTGCCTCTGGGCCTCGAACTTAAACTCTCTTTGGATTAGATCCCCTCTGGGATCCCTCTCATGTCCTGCAACTGATGATTCATCCACATGGTCAGTTCCCACCGAAAATAATGAATGCACAGGTCTGAAGCTGATCTCTTGTTTGGCCAGCATCGTCCTCAGCTTTGTCCAGTACACCTCGTCATTGCTCTTAGGGAGCTTGTCCAGTTTAGGAAAGGCTTGAAAGATTGAGAAAAAATGAGTTTTACCTCAGCATTAAAAAAAAAAAAAAAAAGACAGCAGTAGTTAACTTTCAGCGGAGTGGATGAGAGCAGATAATCGGCGCCCGGCAAAGATGAGACATGAGACAGGGTCTCTTTGGCGGTTTGTGGGGAAGGTGGGGGGCCTTCCAGAGGGTGATAGAGTTGTCGAGGAAAAAAGCAAAAACAAAATCAAACTCTAACAAGAAGAAAAATTACAGGACGTGGTTCCATAGCGTCGTGGTCAGCACGTCTGCTTTACACACAGAAGGTCCTGCGTTCACACCCCAGTGGAGCCACAGTCCCTGGTCTACGGCCACGCCACCCTGAACGAGCCCGATGTCCGATCTCGGAAGCTGAGCAGGGTCGGGCCTAGTTAGTACTTGGATAGGAGACCACCTAGGAAGACCAGGTGCTGTGGGTGTAAATCATAATAAATAATTTTTAAAAAAAGAAAAATTACAGTCCTCAAGGCGGCCTAAGGACTTCAGAAATTTGCAGGAATTTTGCTAATGTTCCCAGGAGTCATAGGAGCTGAGCTGGTCGCGCCCCGAAACCACCCCTGCGGGTCTCGAGACAGGCAGCTGGACCCACAGCACCGAGCACCACGTGCAGCTGTGCCCCTCGTTTGAGGGGAGCGTCTCTCCACGGAAGTGTCCTGTTGAGACGGGTGGCCGCCAGTGGCCTGAGAAATTCCACGACAGCTGCTGCCGGTCACTTAGGAAAGAACTCAGAGAAGACAGACGTCGTCAACAGCTTTGAGCAAAACCAGTACATTATTTTCCTGGGAAATGCAAGCAACGGGCCTGAGGGAACTCCAGAATCTAGCCTCCTTAACACTGATAATTATTCACTGAATTATGTTAACCGTGTTTCGTGAGGGATGGGGGGACGAAGAAAGAGAAGGCAACTTTCTCCGGCACGATGGACAAAAACTGGCAGGCTTCGCTTTACGTCCAAGGTCCGACTTGAGCTGTGAGATCTTGACCAAGTTACTCAACCTCTTTAAGCGTTAATCTTCTCCAGTGCTTACCTTACGGGGTTCTTGTGAGGTTTGCATGAGATGAACTGTGTTAAGCATTTAGAACAGTGCCTGTTTCTTAGTGTATTGTTTTTTACTGGTGCTGTAACAAATGACCACAAATCGAGAATCATTGTCTTAGCGTTCTGCAGGTCAGAAGTCTGATACTTGGGTAGCATGGAGGTGGTCGCATGGCTGCATGCCTTTCTGTAAGCTTGAGGGGAGACCGTGTGCTTCTTTGTCTTTTCCAGTCACGAGGGGCCCCCATATTCCTTGGCTCATCACCCCCTTTCTTCCACCCTCAGAGCAGCAACATTGCATCTCACTGACCATTGTTCTGTGGTCATGTCTGCCTCCGAGCAAAGCTCGGAAGGTAAATCTGATTTTACAGACCTATGTGGTTAAACCGGGCCCACCTGGGTAGTCTCGGCTGTTCCTCCATCGCAAGGCGCTTACGAGGTCACATCTGCAAACTCCCTTTTGCCATTTCGGTAGCATACTCCCAGGTAGCTAGGATGAGGTGACATACTCCCAGGTTGCTAGGATGAGAAATGTTTCGGGTCCCATTGTGCTGCCTACCACACACATAATTCATTTACTATTGTTATTACGAAGTGACTTTCCAGAGACTGAAACAGAGGAAGTATTTTTCAGGGCTACAAAATAATTCGAAGAGAGTCTTTCTGAAGAGGGGTGAAAGTGGGTGCTTATAGCGCCTAGATTCAGATAAGGGAAGGGTGCTGACTATGACTACAAAACTACGTTGCTTGTGAATATGTGGTTTCTGAGTTTAATTAAATCGCAAGTAACATTTGGGGGGTCTCTGTCACATGCCAGGCATTATTTAAGGGGATTTTTGCTTCATACATGTGATCTTATGTAATGCTCACAGCAACCTGTGACACAACGAAAAGTCATCTACTCAGGGACAACGACAGGACAAGCTCAGAGAAGTGAAACAGCATTCTTACGGACCCACAGAGAGGAAGCGGCATAGCTGGGGTGATTCTAGGCACCGGGGTGCATCTTCAAGCTGGAGTCCAGTGTAGCGGTGGACAGAATGCCTGTATGAGCTACCTGGCCCATCTCCGAGGTGGGACTTGGACCTGCACAACCACGTGCTTCTCTCCAAAGGCCATCGGGGGGACTGGATTATGAGCTCCCTCATGGAAGTACATGTCAGTCATCGTTTGGGGATCAGAGAAGAGGCATGGGTGCAGCGGCCAGTGCCCCTCAATGTGGGTAAAGCACCTCAATACTCACCAGCACACTCCCCCCTCTCCCCGTCCCTGATGTGCACTTTGGCTGTGACGGGGTCCCAGCAAAAGCCAGTGCAGCCCTGTCTCCCGGACGCATGACCACCCAGGTCAACATTCACTTCACATTTCCACGTTTCTCTATGAGCAGAAGGCAGAATGGCGTGTGACTGGCTGCTTTTCTGTAAGACCATATAAAATTACACACTTACGATGAATACCCGTGGACGAGGGTTTCATAAAACCATTAAGTGTGTTAGAGTCTATTAAGCAGCCTGAAATCATGACCCTCGTTTAGCAGTTATGGACTGTGGCAGCATTTAATCCATACTGGTTGATTTGTATAACATTTATGATCGGAACCAGATCCCTTAATGCCTAAACTCATGGCTATTGGCTTGAAATATGAGCAGCTGGAAAGTACAACTGGTAGAGTCCAAGGGACATTGGTAGGAGAGACTGTGTGCTGACAAATTGGCTAAAGAACGCATCAGCTTGAATGCAGAGGTGCGGAGCAGATGGGAGGCTCAGTCACGACTTTCCGTAGGAGGCTCTCGGTTGCCAACGTTCATTCCCTCTTCCTCCCTCCTAACAGAATCCAGATTTTCTTCAGCCCCTATACACCCCATGTGACTCAAGAGAAGCTGGCTTTGCCGATGATTGGTTCAGGAACCCAGACTTGAGCAATGAGTGCTTGCATTTCTCCCAATGATTCTTCTGTTCTAGGCTCGTGACCTACGTTGACCCAGAATGAAGGCTGGGGCTAATATTCCGTAATTAAGGGAGATATTTTTCGCTCTCTCCTACCTTCCACAAGAAAGCCTGTTGCCCCAAAGCTAATGGCAGCCATATTATGTCCATCTCAAAAGCGACCTGGAAAAAAATTAGTTACACATGAATTAGAAAGGTTCTGATATTTCACCTTATTTGCCAGCTGAAAAAATTAGACTGCCATAGTTTCATGGATTCTAGAAGAAGACACAAGACTCCTAGGTCAGAGACAAAGGATCTTACTACTCATGGCACAGCACACAGCGTGAGTATCAGCACATTTGCACCTGGTCCCCGAGCTGAATTCCCACAGGGCAGTGCAGAGAGGGCCAAGTGACACCTGTGCACCCTAGGAATCCTGAGCTTAGGGAACCTCCGTGTTTCGCAGTGGACAGTTAGCATGCCTGCCCTCTGCTCCCAAAGGAGACTTTATCTCTGTCTTCCAAAGCTATTCACCATATAAACGTCCTTGTAAATGTAGCCAGAACAGAGGCGATCGGTGCCCGTGTTTACAAGATGTGCGCAAGTGTCCTGTACTGAATAATTCCCAGTGAGAAGCTGGCACAGGGAGAGGGCCAGGAAAACAGCGAAAGAACGGAGCTGGGGCCCTGACCGGTCTGCGGATGTAGCTGACTTTACTTCTTGGCTTCCACTGAAAGAGGTGAATTTTCTTTTTGTTTAAGGTAGTTTGAGAAACGATTTCTTTGACTCACAGCTGAAGGATAATAACTCATACAATGACCAATGGTCTGATTCTATAGAGAATGCCAGGATTCTTAACTCTTTAAAGAAAGCTGATCTCAGCCACTTAAGTGGGGTGTTTTATTAAGTCATGTCTATCTTTAAGAGAGACAAGGGTCTTGGATCTCTACCTGGATTATTTGATGCCTCAATCAACAATACTGTGATTAAGTCCAAAGGGTGATTTTCTCAAAAGGTGATGGTCGAGGGCACCGCTGCTATTTCTCCACTTATAGCCCTGTGACCAAGTCATAGAAGATGTCGCGCAAAGGCCAAGGTATTCGAATCTCCCTGAAAATGACACTCGGCGTTAGACATCGGGTCTCTCCATGCCTGTCACCCCATCAGAGTGCTAATCCACCGTTCACATCACACTGCTGCTTCGCCTTGTCTAAGCACAAGGCTGTACATTTCCTGTTAGACCATGAGGATGTCACTGAAATAGGATCCCCGAAGTTTAGCGACGCAGGAAGTTGTTCCTGGTGCCACTGAAGGATGGCCATCTTGGAACTGGCCTGTTGCAGTGGGAGCGGGGGACCACGGGGTGGTGCCTGGCCTCACATGCAGAGATTCTCAGAGTCACAGCCACAGGACAGTAACAGCCTGGGGAGGAAAATCCGGTGAGCTACGACTAAACTTGTGCCCCATTACTGAACCCCATTACTCATATAAATGATAGTTTTTAATATTCTATAAATTATCTTCTCAATAGCACAATCAGAGTTGTATTGGTGGTGGTGGGGTGTGTGTGTGTGTGTGTGTGTGTGTGTGTGTGGGTGTGTGTGTTAAGGCCCTACTTTGTTAAGTGAGAAAAGTAAAAATGTATTGTAATTATAAAACCTATTTTAGAATTTATACAATTTTAAACAGAGTTGGAGCCTCAAAAGCTGGAAGGGGAATGGCCTCTCTGTTGGGCCCGGCCTGGTAACGACTATGTAAAAGCACTTTGTAAACTGTAAAAACCCCCACATGTGTTACCTGTTACTTAGCTCATCTGTTATTCAGACTGGTCGGAGGCAGAAGGGCGGGCAGGGGGCGAACACGCCTGGGTGGGCCACAGCGTCCCACGAGAGCGCGGTCGGCTCACTGTATGGGAAACCCTCACTTAGCCTCACCTGTGGCCCTGAACTTCAGGGGACCCTTTCAGGGTACCTCCCTTCCCTCCCACCCCCAGGGAACCCGTTCCACTGGAGACTCAAAGTCCTGGCCTGTGTCCGGAGGAGGCAGGCTCTGCTCGGCAGTGGGCATTTCTTTCCCACACAGCGCTAAGGTGGATGGGGGCAGCTCATTCTCTTCCTTCCTCTTTTCATGCCCATAATATGCTGCATTCTTCGAGGAGAATGAATAGTGTAAGCAGCTGGAGCAGGAGGCGGAGGGAGAAAGCCTGTCCCCACAGTAAATGAGATGCAGTGGCATCAAAGCTCTGTCTAGGGCATTCTTCCTACTCGCTGCTCATCAGGTAATTTTTTAAATCAGTTCTTAAGAATCAGTGTGGTTAAGCCAGACCGCTCTGACTTCAGGTGCAACGATGCTGTCGCTATTAGAACCGAGCTGGGTCTCGAAGAATCTGTCTCTTCTTTTCTCTTCTCACCTGAAACCCCCTTCGCTCTGCCAAGCTTTTCCCGAGAGGACATCTTACTCTGGCATTATACGAACTCCTAAAAACTGCAAGCGAACGTGAAATGTCGATAGGATTTAACTTGCCCCGATGTGGGTTAGCAGACTGACTCGCCGTCACAGTGGTGGGAATTACTTCATTTAGAAAAAGAAAAATGCGTTATTTTGTGAAGCTCCTTTGTCACCTAAGAAGAGAGGAAAAGGAAGGACAGCCAGGGCTCATCGCACATTGAGTGGCAGTCAGGGTTTAGCGAGATATTTTGAATTAGATTTTGAAAGGAAAAAAAAAAAGTATCTAAAATGATTATTCCGTAGGGCTTCGTGCCAATAAAGAAAGGCTCTAGGGGTCAGGTTATGGGGGGACGGGGGAGGTTGGCCTTGGGGAGATGTGAAACTGAGCCGAAACGGACAGGACAGGCGGAAGCATAGTGGAGAGGTGTGTAACGTAGGGTAGAGGCAGAGCGACTTAAGGACCTCGCCCAGCCCTGGTCTGCTCACACCTGGCCGTGTGAGATCCCACCAGCCACTTCACCTCCGCGAACTTTGGTTTTCTTATCGAGATCATAATGTCCCTCTTCTGGGAATGTTAGACAAGAATGACATCAAATAATCGTGCATTACCTTATAAAGAAGTATGAACCACGAAAGCATTAACTCTCGTTTTTCTTTATAATGAACGCAAAGGAGGAGCTCGAGGGCTCACTTCCCTGCGAGGCAG
>NW_024349224.1:4452111-4540704 GCF_902729225.1 Pteropus medius | reverse complement strand
GAGTTTTAAAAAAAAATTATTAATAAAGGCAAAAATTTAAAAAAGCCTTCTCAGAGCCAGTATTACGAGAAAACCTAAGCCTGTTAGGAAATTGGTTATGATATGGAATGTGGATATTAAAACGCCATAAATGTCATTTAAAAACTCTAAATATGTAACTAGAGTTTTTACTAAGTTCATAAAAATTAATATTGGATACAGCATCTTTTGCAAATCCTTGTGGTTTATGCGTCAATTACCTGGTTACTTAGTAACCAAGTAATCCAGTAACCAAGGAGTCAAGCCATAGATTAAATAGTCCCCAACCAGGCCATAAAAAAAGTCCCTGAGTACAAATTCTTAGAATTATGGTTTATTGTGTTAATAATCTCTCCATGTCTGTGGCTGGCCTTCCGCGGATAGGGCTGGCGACGTGTGCTGTTCTAGGGCCCAGCCCTGGCTCTTGGTTGCAATACCTGCCTTGAAAAGAGGAGATGAAAGCACAGGGCCCCCTCCGGCTGAAACTCGCTGAAGGACACGAGAGGGGCTGAGGCACACCGCGCTGGGTTTGCGAATTCTGGGGAAGTCCAGATTTGGGGTGTGGACTTGCATGAGAGCTGGCGATTTGGGGTTCAGCACCGCCACTTCCCTGGTGAAGTTTAGGACTGGATTCACCAGTTGACCCTTGCCGGAGTCCCCCAGATAACTGCAGTGATCCCAAGGTTCGTTCGGCAGATATTCGTTGGGCACCCCCAAAGAGGTTATTGTATGGGGAGGAGAGAGACATTGATCCAATAACCACACGAGCAATGATATGACTTGATCAGCATTCTGCAGTAAGAATAGGAGATGCTATGCGTGTCCCACACTGAGATGAACCCTGATGTGCAGTCGGAGGGGGCTGGTTTATGGTGAGATCCCCCCCGGAAAACTACATGACACTTGGACAGAGCTGGAAACCTGATAGGTGAGGAATTGGGAAAAGGAACAAGCTAAGAAGAGCATCGCAGTTAGAGGAGAAATCCCACGCAAAGGCCCTGGGGCTGGAGGGAAGATGGTATTTTCAGGCAACCGAAAGCAAGCTAGATTGGCTAAACACCATCGAGGCTGCCAGGAAGGCATGGACATAGCTGTGCTTCAAAACAATGTTTCCGTTTTGTGGGGAGCAGAGTGGACTGAGAAAATAGAATGTTATCCATGGTGGGGAGGCTGACTTCCCACGCAGAAACGAACTCATTCTTTCTTGCTTGAATGTTGCTGTCCAAAGCGCACCGATCTTGGTTAATATCTGCCTTTTCAATTCTATCCTGCCTACTGCTTCAGTGTTGCCCAAATCTCTCACTGAATTAAGAGTGAATGGCTGTGGATAGAGTGACCGAAATTTCAAACTTTCCATAGATACATACAATTAAAAAAAATCTCGGATATTTTGTTGGCTAATAAGAGAAAATATCCTCCTAGCAGAACTGGATTCCTTTTCTGTCAGGATTCGTACTGCCCTTGGGTGGCTTTGCCTCGGTTCCGAATCTCGGGCTGTTTCATTTGGTTGGGTTGTGACTGCGGGATGTCCTGCCTTTGGGTTCCGCTGCTTTGGATGTCTAGAGCGTGAGTTTCGCAGTGAGACTGCCACGGACCTGAGGGTGGGTATAGAGCTGTGAGGCCACAGCCTTTGTATTCAAAATGCTGACTTCCCAGTTTCAGTGAAGACGGACATCCGAAAATAGTAGAGAGAATGAAGAAGACACCGATCAAGTGCCCAGCCCGCCCCAAGAAGCATCTTGGCGGGAGGTCAGAGTTGAGGAGTAATAAAAGAATCACAAAGAATTTTTATTTTCCTCAACCCGTGTCTGAGCTCGCTTATTGTGGTTTGCTTATCCTTTCCAGAGGATGCTTTATCTTTTGAGAGCTTATTTTATAATGCCCGGACTAGCGATTTCAGTGCCTACAGTGAAAAATTACCCTAAATTATCCTTTTTGTGTCCCCCAAATTTGTCATGGATTCTCTTTCAAAAATTTGCTTGCAAGAATTGGGAGGATCTACAACTGTCTTTAGTGCCATCAGGCAGGCAGTTTTGTTCAGTTCATAGGTGGAGCGCCTACTGTGTGCACACCTACTGTGTGTACAGCGCTGTGGGCAATCCAGGAGGAACCACGGGAGTCCTGGTCTTCCAGGCGGTCACGGTTGTGATGGAGATGGGGCTGATATGGAGCCCAGGTGAGGACGTGAGCCATTCTCGCTGGAGCAACTTCGAACAGACCTGTGGTGTTGCGCACTTGGACCAGAGCCCGGAAGGGGGGCCGGAAGATGGAAAACAAAGGCACCCCTGAGGGTGGAGACCGAGCGAGCGAACACAGAGATAAACACAGTGACCACAGACCATCAGCGGGTTAAGGGCACAGGGAGGCCCTCGGTGGAATCGACAGCCGCGTGAAGAATGTCAGCTTCACTGCCCCACCTCCATCACCCGCCATCACTGCCCCTCTTCCTAGACGGAGGAGCCACAACACACACAGCACACACAGACACACACGTGCGCACACACACTTTCATCCTAGCTCTGAGCGGACGAGCTGGTTGCCAATTAGGATGGTATCGTGTAAGGACCAGGAACCTTGACTCTGGTCTCGCCCTTGTGGTTGAGAGCTGGGTGAGCTGTGGGAGATCGGCTTCCTCTCTGAACAGGAAGTTGGGCATATGGGTGTGGCATCTCTTCCGGCTTAAAATGTTCTGATTCTTGAAGAGAGATGGGCATGATAATAGAAGGGTGTTTGTTTTCCAGTGGAATGAGGATAAGAGAAGTTAATTCTCTTAGATACAGCCCAGAGAAACGTAAGAGAAGCAGGAAGCACAGGAAAATATATATATGTGTATGTGTATGTGTGTGTGTGTGTGTGTGACAACGTAATGTCACTGCTTGGCACTTGCAGCAGCATGTGTCTTTGCTGCTCTCATATATATTCATAATTAAGAAGAGGTTTGGGCCGGAGCCAGATCTTGTCCTAGGGGAGGGGCGACAGTTTCTTTAAGCACTGCAAGATGGTTGAAGAGGCTTTTAGACATAGCTGTTTCCAGTTCTGTCTTTAACATTCAATAGCTGAATATTTCTTAGATGATGTAACTTCGCTAGGCCTCAGTTTCATTATCCATAAAATGGCGATGATCATTACACTCACCGTATTCCATTAACAAATATTAAGCACCCACCTGTAATGAGGGTCGAGCGTAGAAGAGGCATTGGAGATAAAATGTTTTTATAAATCATTATTTAGTAATACAGATACGATTTCTGATCTCACAGAGCCTACAGTTGAAAGGGAATTAAAGACAGGCAGGCATGCAATCATGGTAAAGTGAATTGAGTGTCACGAGAGGACATATTGCAATAGGAAACTCACGAGCAGTTACGGGACATAGAATGAAAGACCTACCTTTGCTTGAGTTCAAAGGAGGC
Source organism: Pteropus medius (assembly GCF_902729225.1). NCBI lineage: Eukaryota > Metazoa > Chordata > Mammalia > Chiroptera > Pteropodidae > Pteropus > Pteropus medius. The sequence goes on along the minus strand of NW_024349224.1, from coordinate 4,537,273 downwards.
TTCCCGAGGGGAGTGAGACCCCAAGAACGGGGCATTGGGGAGTGCAGTCGGAACACAAAATGTTCCTGATAGAGGAAGCAGACTCATCTAAGACAACGCTCTAGATCGTTGTGTGTAAAGTGCCTAGCAGGGTGCCTGAGATGTAAAGAACCTCAGTAAACCATAGCCACCAAGGATGCTATCACTTTCATTGTTATGAGGGACGATTAATTTTACCTCGATGACAGCTTTTTACAACCATTCTGTGCCCTGGTGCGGGCCAGCCTGCTTTGGTCTCCTCTGGTGCCAAGGAAAGGAGGAAGGCTTCTTGTATTGGCTCTGGCGGCAGAGAACCTAGTGGAAGTTTGTCCAAATCTGACAAAAATGAATGCAGGAGGGTTCCTTCTCTTACTGTGCAGTTCTGTGGGTGATCTCAGTTCTCACTGCCACAGAGCTCGCAAAGTTAGGAAAATGCTCGCTGTTTAACTGGAATACATAAAAATTCAAATCCTGGCCTCATAAATGTGAGTAAACAGTTTAATGACTTGCTTTAACTACAAAGTAATCAAATATAAATGCAGGTATGCTACTCATTTGCATCTTTTTCCACGCGGGCGAATAAAAATAAAAATTCCCTAGGTGTGATGTTGGCTAAACGAACTTGTCATTGGGATTTTTGTAATAAAATACGAAGCCTGGTGATTTTCTGTGCTGTGCACATCATCTTCAGCAAGGCAAAGGGGACCTGTCTGAGATTTCGCTGTCACAGGACTTGCCTTTGACCCTATGGGACTGATGTAACTTATCAAAGCCTGTTTCTTCATCTGTTAACAGGGGAGACTATTGTCTCCCTAATACGTAAACGCATAGTTGTTCAGAGTCAAGGAACTCGCTGGTACCATCGCCAGACTTGTTAGTACAGGGCCTGGCGTATAGTAGAAGCTAAATAAGTGTTAGTTCGTCTTCCCTCATATTTCCTTTAGAAACAAGAATTGACTCAGGCTCACCTCTATTATGATCTGAAACGCTATACGCATATATCTGAGAACATGCGAATATATTAACATACATATTAGTACATATATTCATCTAAGAACATGTATATAAATATGCATGTAAATATATTTATAGATTCGCCTGAGACTGTGCATCATATATTAGGACATCTATATTGTTAGATGCAAAATTAGGTTTTGTATGTAAATCAGGGCTTCCATTTCCCAAACATAAATGGAAGAGGATGGCATTGGGGGTCGCCAAAGCTTCCGGTAGCCCTGTAATCCTGGCTTCAAACATCGGACGCCCTGCACAGGTTGTGTCCTCTGCAGTCATAAGAAGGAGAGGGCCACCTCTCGTTTAGAAGGCTTCTTGGAGGAAAAGGCGTCTCAGAAGCGCCTTGTTTGGACCACACTGAGACCCATTAATTTCCGTAGGAGTTGGCTTCGGAAGCCAGCAACATTTAGTGCTCTGAAGTTTGTGTTTCATTTGGGGGTTCTGCATGCTGTTAGCATTCTACCTTCCCCAAGATGACATTTCCTATGTGCCATCATCTCCCCCAAACGCAGTCTTCCTAGAGGTGTTTCTTGTCATCAGATGTCAGCTAGACTTCTTACCTGGACTATTGCTCTATCCTCTGAACTGGTTTTGGCATTATTTTTCTCCCATTCATTCCATCATCTACTGCCTAGACAACCTGTATTATCTATTGCTCAAAAGCTATCCATGACGTGGCATAAAGATAAATCTAATGAAAGACTTTCGAGATCTCTACTCTAAAAACTATAACTTGTCTCTGAGAGGAAGTAACGGCTAACAAAATAGAGAAATAGATTATGTTCATAGATAACGTTATAGATTATTATTCATTGATAGTTGATATAAATATTATTTATAAATATTATTGATAGACTTCATAGATAGTTCATAGATTATTAATTACATTTATTACTAAGATGGCAGTACTCCCTGAATTGATATATAGATTCAACACAAACCTCCTTAGAATTCCAGTAGACCTTTTAAAAATAGAAATTGACAGGCAGGCTGATTCTAAAATTTATTTTAAAATGTAAGAGAATATATACAAATAATTTGGAGGAGTTACCCTATCTGATTTCAAGACTTATTCAAAAGCTAACAGAATCAGGATAGTCTGGTATTAACAAATATAGAGACAGAAATCAATGAAACAATAAAGATTTCAGAAATAGATTCACACATATATGACCAATTAATGTTCATTAAAGTTTCCAAGGCAATTTAATGGAGAAAGGAATCTTTTAAAGAAATAATGCTGGATCAATTGAATATCTATTTGAAGAAAAAAAAGGACATTTACCCTTACTTTACACTATATATAAAAATTAACTCGAAGTGGATCATAGACCTAAATGCAAAACTTACAACTGTAAAGTTTCTAGGAGGAAATCTTTAAGACCTTGGGGACACGCACGGATTTCTTAGAGCATAAACCGTAAAAAAAAAAAAAAAAAAAAGACTAAATTGGACTTCATGACAAACACCTTTGCTCTTCAGAAGACGTTGTATAAAGAATAAAAAGACAAGCCACCAACTGGGGAAAGCTATTTGCAACACATGTATCAGACAACAGACTTGTATCCAGAATATATAAAGAACTCATCCAACTCAATAAGAAGACAAACGACCCATTTTTTTTTTTTTGAATGGACAAAAAGTTCAAACAGATACTTTATAAAAGAAGATAGAAGAATGACCAATAAGCCCATGTAACGATGCTCGGTATTATCAGTCATGAGAGAGTTTCAAATTAAAATCACTACAGGAAGCTGTCACACATCCATTTAGAATGGCTGACATGAAAACGACCGAGCATCCCCAGTGCTGGGGAGGACGTGAAGCAGCTGAAACGCTCACACACGGCCGGTGAGGATGGAAAACTCCCCAGTGGTTTCAGTTTGGCGTTTCGTCCCCACGTGCTCTTGACCGTGGCCAAATGACAGAGCTGAGGCCAGTGAAATTAGAGTCGGTGAAGTGTGTGCCTTCCTTCTTCTTGCTTCATCCTTCTTTCTGAACGAAATGTGACTGTGACGCCTGGGGGTGCAGCAGCCATCCTGCAACCGTGAGCACGAAAGCCACGCGCCAGGGGAAGCGGATCAGAGAAGCTGGGGTGCCGAGGTGCCGGGGAGCTGCAGTCGCGTCCCCAGACTTCCCTGCGTGAGGAGAGTAGCAGCCACTATCAGATGGATTTCCCGTGAGGGTCATCCAAACCCTCTCCTGACTCATGGCTCATAAATCCATCTCCACGAGGCTGCTGTCCCCTGAGACCACTGCCCAGTGCTCCTTTGGAGAGCACTGTCGGGCCCTGGCCAGGCTCCATGGTGTGCTCAGGAGAGAACAAAGGCTTTACAGTGAGCCGGGCTTGCCGTCGGCCGGCCGGCCGGCCTGCCTCACTCACCCTCATACCAGCTTTGTACCCAGGGAAGCCGCTCGACTCTGTGACTCAGTTTCACCATCTGTAATATGGGTTTGGTGTCAATCCTTACCTCCCAGGGCTGGTACAAGGCGAGAACGGTAGGCCATGACTGTGAAATGTACTCCGCAGAGGCTTCCTCTCTTCGTGGTGCCTTAAGGGACTTCGCCCCAGCTCTAGAGGCGATGTAGAGAATTCCTCAGCAGACCGGTTTACAGTTCTCACATGCATGCGGATTCCCCGGCCACTTCAGGGGCTGGGACCAATGACCAGGAAATGATTTTAGGGGCTCATCTTTGTGCACGCGGCAGGGGTAACCCTTAAGCATTTTGTGCTTCTGGTCTTCCCAGTTACGGCTTTTCCCCCCCAAAATTGTTGTCTCACTAGCCAGCCCTCGAAGGCCGAAATCTGGTACTGGTGCTGTCCAGCCGCGTAATGTCAGAGCAGCTATCATGTGCCGGCGTGCTCAGTCTCCTCATCTGTAAAATGGGAATAAACAGTACCACGCAGGCGGTCTCTCTGGCTTCAAGTCTCAGCTCCATCACTACTTGACCTGCTCTGATCACCTGAGGCCGTGCCGTGACCTGGCGTTCCGTGCCGTTGGGCTGTGAGCGGCCCGTCACCTGGGTTCCTCCAGCGTCTGACGCGTGCAGTGTATGTTTGGTGAAAATCGTATCACGAAGGGAACCTTGTCAAATGATCCGATTTTAAAGGCAAGAGAACATCTAGACTCAAATGCACTTCCGGTTTGATTACCATTCAACCTTCCACGCGTTCAGTCGGTGTTTACGGGGTGCGTGCTGTATTCTAGACCCGCGTTAACCACTCGCTTTGTATGGGGAATATGGTTTCTGATCCACTGAGGCCTCCACCCTACTACACACACCTTCAACAAGGAAAATCTGTGTGTTTTTTTTTCTGGAGCCGGGCAGGTAAAAGCAATGATTCAGTTTTACAGCATCGTGAAGAAGCCTTTTCAGTCAGGTTCGGCCCAAATTTGCTTACACATGTTACCCACTCAACCAGACGTGTAAAGCAAGTTGTTCTCTGAGCTTTTCTATGTGATCCAGCCCCATATATTATATTACACTTATAAAATACCACGAAGCCCTTATGAATTAAAAGATAATTAGCGGTTCAACACGCACAAGACATTAGGCCGAAAGTGTCAAAAATGTCATGAAATGCCATAAATCACGATCTGCTCGCATTGATCCCTTATAGGGTTAGTTTTTAAATCATCTCTTTAACACCTTGTAAATGTACAAACAACTGCAGACCCAGGGGACACTTTAATATGTTTTTCATACATATTTTAATTTCATCTCCAAGTGCTAGCTGCATAAAAATTAAGTCAGACTCACAAAAACTCATTGATTTCCTCGGGATAAAACCCATCTGTCCAAACTAATTTAGAGCCTTTTTGAAGCTGTAAATTCGGCGGCGCAACACTGAGGCCGTTGTGGCCATCCCGGGCTGCAGGAACTCTCGTGTAATTTTAAGAAGGCAATTTTGTTATATTTACTGTATTTAAATACAGTGCTACTTTTGAGGAACAAAAGCCGCACTGTGTAACCGTATTGAAAGTAAACCAGAAGCTGTGAAAAGCGAGATCTGTTCTTTTCCTTGTGATTAATGCACCTTTCTGCCAAAATTGAGACTTCTTAACTGAGCTCATTTAATACAAAGTAAACGAATTCTGCTCTTTGGGTTTGATCCTCTGGCTAAACCCTATAGATAAGGCTCTAACAGTGAATAGCTTTTCATTCTAAACAAAGGATGTTTTGATAGAAAAGGTCAATGCCGAGGTCCTTTATATTGTGATAACAGGAAAGGGAAATGACATATTAATGGCAACCGATGCCGTCCACGGTGGTCCGGGCTGGGGAGGGGGACACACGGGAGTCAAGACCATTCGGAAGTTACAAGGCGGGGGAGACGAACAGGCTCGAGAAGCCCCGAATTCTTTTTAAAAACTCCTATTCCTAAGGAGATTGTGCTCGCGTTTTTCCCCATCCTGTGCGTTGGCCCTAAGCCAGGCAGAACGTCACCCTTGAGGCCAGCAGTGGTGGTGGATTTGTATTATGATCGAGGCTAAGTATGCACTAAGGCTCTTGGATAAGACAAACAAACTGGGATTCCTTCTGCGTCAGGATGCATGAGACAGGGAGTCCAAGCTGTGACGGTGTCACCCATACAAGCTGAGAGGCCTTCCCTTTGTCCCAGTGACGTCCCTGCCCAGCTCAGAGGCCCTCTGCCCACTGCCCAGGGTCGCCCAGCTGACCGGTGTAGGCCACTCTTTCATTTTTCCTTTCTTCTTGCTCACTACTTTTTCCTTCTTCATTGCTTCACTAGGAAGGTTTCATAATAACCTAACCCAGGAGCAGGAAGCTTCTCGTACCTCATGGTGAAACACTGTTTTTATTTTAGTGAGAATGTCTCCATTCTCTTAAAACGTCCCTGCTGATTATGGAAAAGAGCAGAATCGAAAGGGGTGATGTGAGTTCATGGACAAATCGCATGGTTTGCTGACCTCATTTTTTCCATTCATTTCTTCAACAAATATTTATCGAGCAGCCACTGGGGTCTAAGTGCTAAGCCGAGTGTTAGAGATGCAGATATGGGTAGGTTAAGTCCTTGCGCACGGTGCCAGAGAAGGTCGTATAAACAGAGAAATCAGGTTGCATTTGAGCTACAGGCAAAACTTCAAGCATCGCTCGCCCGGCCGGGACCGTGGCTTCCAGCCGCCCCTTCCGGAATCCGTCGACCCGGACTGTGAGGGAGAAGCTGTTTTGCTTTTCGCCCCAAGATTTGTACAGAACGCTTTCTCCATCATGTCTCATAGAAGAAGGAGGAGAAGAGAAAGGAGAAAATAGAGTAAGTCAAGGGTTGGAAACACTTGACTTAAAAAGAAAGATGAGAATTCACTGTTTCCGAGAGGGACTGGCTGGTTCCACAGCGCCCCCTTCTGGCAGGTGGCCCTGGAGCGACACCAGTAAAACGAGAGGCAGGATCTACTCTTTACCGGATGTACACCGCACGCATCGTTACACGCGTCAGCATCCGCTCTTCTGGGAGGTGTTGGTACCATCTCCGTGTTACAGGTGACATTCACTGAGGTTCAGTGGCTTAAGCAGGGTCATACACCCCATAGGCACCAGGACTCAGGAAAGAGACCCAGCCCACCCGCCTCTCGTGTGGGAACGTAACAGCTCACACTTTTTCTCTTTTTATAGTTTATTTGTCAACCAGTCGACACGTGCCGACTTCCTGCCAGCACCGTGTAGACACCGAGGACCAAGTCTTCGCTTTTCGCAGCATCCTGGGTGTTCTCAGACTCTAGGGTGCTGTTGGAAAGGGAACCATCCCCAAGCTGGAGGGATCTAGTTCAGGCAGCGACCCATGAACGCAAATCAGGAAGCATCATAAACAACAGGAACCCTTAAGATGTAGCCAGATTTGGTACACACAGACGAACAGAAAGATTTCAGTTTGACCTTTACGTACGCTCACTTCTAACCATGGCTCTCATCATGTGCTGTTTTTCTGTAGAAAAATCAAATATTATATAGAGGTAGAACATAGAATCCTTTATTTTCCCCGATTGCGTAGGGCAGGTCAATAAAGTGTTTACCTTTATCTTTATTGGTCTGATCTTATCAAAGTTAATAAAAGACTTGCAGAAAAGAAGTTTGCTTGAATGTGGAGCAAGAAGTTTCCAGATTTTGCTCCAAGGAGAGCAGAGGCTGTGATGGGCTCTCGAGGCCACCTCATTCCTCCTCAGCCATCAACTCTGTCGAAGCCAGTCAGCTTCGACAGAGTCTGTCAGCCACAGCTCGTCTGTGCCCACGTCACTGATCCCAAGGTTGTTATAAGTAGCGTTCGTATATACGACACAGCAAATGCCGGAGGACTGGCCATTCCTGTCATTCGTGCCTCCACAGGGCTTCTGGGCCCAGTGGGACCTCGTGCCTTTGTAGGGTGAGATGCGCATGAGGGTTTGTATGGTGTAAGAGTTGCGTGCACAGATTCACCTGGGATCGAACTCTCGTCCTGGCACTTATGCACTGTGTAGTTTGGGGTATATCTGTTCCCTTTCTGATCCTTTCATTTTTCCTGTTCTGTGAAATGGGGACGATCATACCTACGTGAGGGCATTATCGGGAGGATGAAATAAGGTGATGTCTGGAAAATATCTCTTACATAACAAATCGTGTGTGACCTACAAAGAATTATATATCTCACTTATCCTGGGGTGATGACTCATTCTTGGGAATACCCCCAAGGAACCCCTAAATCCGGTTTGGCTCTACGTGGAAGAAAACACCCAAATAGCAACGGCTTCATAAACCCAGAAGTTTAAGTTAAGAAATAAACTTCTAGTTTATTTCTCTCTGATGTAAAGAAATTTCCGTGAGCTGTCCAGGGCTGGTGAGGCGGCTTCACGCATCTCTGAAGCCACTTACATCTCATTGGCCGGAATGTAATCACATGATCTCACTTCGCTACAGGTAAGGCTGGGAAGGCCATGTTTGCTGTCAGCTGAACATTAAGCTTCTGTTCATAGGGACAGTAGGCAGCTGGCTTTTCCCACCTGAGTCCTGGTCTAACGCTGAAGTTAATGCGGAAATGATGAAAAATTCATGTTTGAAAGCTCCAGAATCTTTTGTAACTAAAATGCTATTTTAGGTTTGTTGAAATAAAATTAAACTGAGACTTCGTATTTCAAACAGCTAACGTCAAATTTGGATATTTGAATTGAAGGAGGGAAGAACAGAAAAATTGAAACCTTTTAAAACACTTAGAGATTATGTACTTATAATATGTATGTCTTTCTGTACGTATATTTAGTTCCATTTTTAAAAAGCTTAAAAAAAGTCAGGATAAAGAGAAAGCCCTTTTTTGAGAAAAAAACACCTCTAAATATAAGGAAAAGGCATTAGTTAGATCTTGTCAGGTGTCAGGTTGACTAAGCTCTGAATGAATGATGAAAAGCAGCATTGTGGGTAAAGTGACAATTTATTTTTTTGCATGGAGCTCATACTATTTACATTTGATTTGATTACATATAGATTTTTTTCTGTCCTTTTGGATCACATTTATCATACATATAACTTCAATCACTCATTTTGTGGTCAGAAAGCAAATAATTCACATATGGATATTTCATTTTGCACAGGAATATAAATAGCCAGCAATCATTATAATGCATATTATAGTAATATAACAATGCATATGCTAATAGTATTGCATGTTATTCTTCAGAAATATTAGTTTTCTCTGGGAAATGGTCTCTCCCTCTACTTCCTCAAACTCCCAGATTTTAGTTATTATCCTAGGATATCATTTCAAAAGATTTTCTATTTTTAGAAATATCTTTTTATTCAGAGAATTTCCTGTTTTGGAGAAGAAAGACAAACTCTGGAGAACGAGATGAAAAGTAAACAGTCAGATCAGCTATGCTTCATGTACATTATAGGTCTTGATTTTGTTTTATGAACGATTTCTGTGAAAGAAACAGGCCCTAAAGTATGACCTGGCTATGAATTGTGGTTAGAAGCAGGTTGCTAGGAGACTTCTCATTGGCTTTGGATGACGTCATGGCCACAGGCAGGATGCCCATAATACCTAGTTAATACACTGCATCTAACAGTTCGCCTAATTTTTATGTATACATTTCATTTTGTAAGTGCAATAAAACACTCCAAGCAACGAATTTCTGGGTAATTACTATACTTGCAACCCCCGTGGGATTAGAGGTATACAGTGTATGAATTAGGAAAGCACTCCAAGACATAAAGAATTTCTTCTGTTGATGAATTCCTGTTGAGATCAGTGATTTGGGTGAACAAGGGGTGGGTTGGATCTGAAATCATTTGTGGTTCTGTCACAGATGCACTAGGAAAAGAGGGAAAGGGGACGATTTTGAGGGTGCCCCCAAATTTCCCCTGAGCCTCAGTAGCCACGAGAAAAGAGTGCATATTTGAAAGGATGAAATTTATTCGGGTGTCCGTCTCATGCCTTTGTAAACAGAAGTCCAACAATTGTGATCTCGAAGTGCGGAAATGTGTGGACTATAGAAGCTTATCTTCTCCCAACCGACCCAAAATGGCTGGATTCTGACACTGAGTCAATATTCCTTTGGTGTACCCCTAAGCCTTTCCAACCCAATCCAGAGAAAACCAAACTCCGGATTACTATTTTTCTCCCTGACAAATAAAACGTTCCTTACCATGAACTCCTTTAACTCTCCAAGACAATATCCTAAACTCTTGAGGTCTCACCTCTCCCGAGGGCTGCTCCCCTTCATTCCTTCCCTTCAACTTATTTGTTTGGCCCATCTATGTGTTAAGTCATTCAGGAAGAAGCATTTAACATGTAAAGCCCATTTCGCTTCTTTCCTTTTCTTCAAAAAAAAAAAAAATATTGAAACATCATTTGTTTTTTCTTCATTAGAAAAAGGAAATGGTGTTTTATCAAAGGTAAATAGACATGAACGTTGATGGGCTGGAGTTTCTGTTCACCACCAAAAACCGTGAAGTTTGATTAGGTACTAAACTTGGCACAGAGAACCCTTCATTCATGCCGTCAGCCAAGTCACGCCGCTGGTCCCCATTTTTGGAAAGTTAATTACCTACTTCTTGCTAGGGAAGGCTGTGGGCAGCTGATTTATTTGATCATGGCTTAAGCAAATAGTAATCAACTCTTCGTCAAATTCGGTCGAAAGTAACTCGGACTCAAGACCTACCAGCTGCCATTTTAAAACTGGATTTGAATAAGAATGTGTTCAGTATCTGTGAGATGAAGTCTTATGGTCAGGCAATACTAAGAACACATTTTATATTAGATATAATATAATATTTGTATCAATTAAGTCATTAAATGGCTGAACTCTGTTTTAGTTTAGTTTACTTTTAGGGACTAAACTGAAGAGACAAATTCAAATAAAATCCAACTATATCCATAGCTTTTCCAACAAAGTATTTCAATATGCAGGTCACCATAACAAAGACTCTATAGACACAGTCTACATGATTAGTCTCCAAATTATAAGCACCTAACTTACAAAGGCACCAATGTACTGATTTCTGGCTACAGCCTACCTTCATAAATCATTTGAAACTGCCTGGTAATTTTCTTCACACCTGAGAGCAGAACAGCAACTGCGCTGTCCTGGGTCCACCCTGCCACCTGGTGGCTGGGGCAGGGAAATGCCTTTACATCGCTTTCTATTACCCTTTCTCCCAACCTCCCAGCCTCCCGACCCGAGCACCGTGCTCGTGCTCTCACACTGCTTTTCCTCTGCCTTCATAGCTCAATTGATCCCAACCTCACAGCATCTTTTTTGAAGCACATGCGCACTTACATTTTTTCTTACTTCATTTCTTCATCCCTGCTGCTTTCCAGTGCTTACCCATGATCAAATACCCACTTCTATTTGTCATTACTCTTTCTCTGTTTGGGTCAAACACTTAATAGCAATGAGCAAGACCGACACAGTAGACAGACACAATCCTTTTTCTCATCAAGCTTATATTCTGTTGGGGGAAAAAAAATTATATAGGTATAATATAAGCCTAGGTAGTTATCAATGCTGTGGAGAGAAATAGGGCAGAGTAAAGGGATACAAAATGATGAGAAGCCATAGAGATCTATCATTTCACATTTTCCAAGTTGCCAAAAATGTCAGACAATGGCATTGTCGTGGCAACACAACGTGGAGCAGCAATTTTCATCGATGCCAGGGGGTCTGTGAACTTGTGCAACCTCTTTAGTAAACGATTTGGAATTATTTGCCAAAGTTAATCATGCACATTGGCTATGATGCTGCCATTCCAACCCTAGAGAGACTCACCCCGTGACCAGAACGTGTACAAAGATATTCATAGGATCGTCGTTCGTAATAACAAAGATCTGGGAAAATCCACATGCTCCCCTGTAGCAGGGTGAATAAAGTGTGGTCTCGTCTTAGAATAACACGTGGAGTGAAAATGAATAAACTGCAGGTACACTCATCCATATGGACGATTCTCAAAGATATTGTGTCGAATGTAAAAGCGCACATAGAATGATTCTGTCATATACTTATATAAAGTTCAAAAACAGGCAAAACTAAACAGCGAAATGTTCAAGAATACATACAGCTGTGAAAAACCATATAACAAAAAGCATGGTCATGAGTAGCATGCAATTCAGAGGTATGACTAAATCTGAGGGGGAGAGAGGGGAGGAGATTGGTTAGGGACCCAGCAGGACATCCAAGATGCAATAATGTTTTATCCACCAGCTGGATTTTGGATGCAACACATTCATTCCACTTTCATCTATTATTATTATTTAGAATGTATACGCACATCGTGGATACACTCGTATGACTCTGATACCTTTCACAGAAAAAAAAAAGTGTTCCTTAAAAAGTGACTAAGAGTGCTGGTTAGCTAGAGATATTGGAGAAGACTTCCCGAGGAGGCGACATGGAGCAGAGACCTGAGCAATGTGCAGACACGTGTCTAAGGAAGGTCTGAACGGAGAGTTTCCCAAGGAACAAGGACGAGCAAATGTGAAGACCCTGAGGCAAATGCATTTGGTGGCTTCCCAAGCCAGGGAGAAGGTCTGTGGGGCTCAAGAGAGAGGGGGAGAGAAGCAGGATAAGATTTAGGTAAGAGGAAGTGAGCAAATCATGTAAGATCTTACAGGTTAGAGTCCAAGTGACATAATCTGCCACAAGAAAAGAAAAGTAATACTTGTAAGAGAAATTAAGACTATAAAGAAACTCCCATAGGTTAATCACAAAACATTCCATATGCTCTGCCTTAGCGTTAAAGGTAATACGTATGTATGTATGTATGTATGTATGTATGTTTGTATGTATGTATGTAGTAGGCATGTGTGTACGTACACATTTGGAGCAATAGCTGTACCACAACCACCAGCAAACGATACCCGACAAAGGCTTGTAATAAAATGTAGTTCGTCTCGGCCCTTCGCTCGCTCTCTCCACCCAGCATTATGTCCCTCAGAAATAGAACTTTTATTATTTCTGTTTTCAGTTCTCTTTTTGCCTCTACAACTGAAGACTATGCTGTAGCCACTCTTGGTGAGTTAACTCTGATTATTCATTGAATGAGTCTTTGCCATGGAAGACACGAAGTTAGCTCGTGTGTAGACCACCTGATCGCTCTTTCATCCAATGTTTGAAAGTTATATCGCTATTCTTAGTTCCACTGCAAATTGAACAATATTCGTAAATTTCTTTTTCTTGTTCCAGCGACTTTAGACAAGAGCTCTCAAATCTCTGAGTTATACTATTAGGATATTTTGTTAATCATAGCTAAGTCTTTCAAGAGTTGGCTATGATTTGACTCTCAAGCTCGAAACATTATATTCAGTGATGTAATATGTAAAAATTGCTTTCTGCAGAACAAGGAAGGGTATTAGAAATACATTTCCCTCTCTAGAGGTTTAGTGTTATGACTCCCTTACCACTCACTGGAGAATGGGCTTAGTATCAAAGGTAAATGGGTTTTTGTTATTATTATTATTGTCGTCAATTGCACAATATGATGCCACATTTGAAGTTCTACACACTTACTTCCTGGTTCGATTTAATTTTGTTGTTACTCTTGTTGCTACTGCTGGTGTTTGTTCTTTTGTTATTTAGATTTTGAGAAACTTTTATTTTGGATGGTGGCCTTTAAAAGCACTTCCCCATAATTCAGAATTAGAAATCATGTTTAAGTTTAAATGTCAGATCTGAGAGACCGCTTTATCCAAATTATTTCACAGCTGGAAAAGAATCTTTGCCATGAACCATAATAGAAAATGATGTTTTTAGGATATTTGAAATAAAATAAAACATTAGAACAATGTGTCACCCCAAGAGTGATTCTCCCATGCAGGCTTCAACTTTTTTTTTTTTATCTGAAAATGTAGATTAAGCAATGTCTTAAAAAAAAACACAAAAAAGACAATGTCTTAGATTCCTTTCAGTTTGAAAAAATGTAAGCAATAAGTTTTATGTATGTTTAACTCTTCACTGTATCATAATTTGTCATAGTTTCTTACTCTTTCTATCTATTACACAGAGTCTGTTCCATTCTTTTTCATACTGACTTTCTTCTTGGAGCTTAATGACTTGATTTGAACCAAATACTTTTTGGGCCTTCTGCATAGCTAATATCCTGGGATTCATTTTCATGGAACTCCTTACTTAGAATAAACACATTTGCGATAAAGTTTCTCAATGTTCCCTAAGTGTTTGAAAATATTATTTTGCCCATTATATCAAGGTAATAGTTTGGCTAGTTATAAAATTCTTGTTAAAAAAAATTTATCTCTAAACTTTGAAAATATTGCTCCATTGTCATGTTATATCCATAGTCAGTGACAAAAAAAGTTAGATAGTCAATTTTTGGTTCTTTGTAGGTGATCTAGTATTTTTTCCCAAAATACATAAGCTTTTAGGACCTTTTATTTATCCCTCTTGGTCTAAAATTTCATAGGGATGTTTGCGAGTGTGAACCTTTTTTCATCGTGTGGATGTGTTGAACACTCTTTCTCTTTAGCTCTGGATAATTTTTTGGTGATTTTCCTCCACCTAGGTCCCTATGATTTTTATTTTCTGTTTCCCAAATCCATATTTGCATGATACTAAATTTACTCGATTGAAATCCTGTCTCTTTTTTGTCTCTTTCTCTCATGTTTCCTGTGTTAAAATCTCTCAGCTACTGTTGGTCTCTTTTCTACTCTCTATGCTGTTCTATTTTTCTTAGTTGGCTGATTTACTGTCACTTTATGAAATATTCGAAAAATGAGGAAATAAACATATTCATTATGTCTTCTTGAGTTGTAAGTTAGAATCTTACAAAATATGTTTTATATTAAATAATCTTACATTTAGTCAAGCTGAAAAGGATCTATATGACATTGCTTAATTCATATTTTTTTCAGATAGGAAAATTGAAGCCTAAATGGAAAAGATACTTTTGAGGGTTGACACATTGTTTTAATGTTTGATTTCAAATGTCCTAAAAGTGTTATTTTCTACTATATTTCATCTATTTCCAGCGAAGCGATTCAGTTAAAGAGGTCTCTCATTTCTAATGTGTGAACTTACGTACCATTTCTAACACCACCTTATGGGATGAATGCTTTCTAAGGTCACCTTTTACTTAATTTATACATGAACCTTTGAAATATAACCTGTTTGCTTGTTTGTTTGTTTGTTTTCATTGAGATAACCTGCAGAGGAGAGGGCAGTTTAGAAGTAGACGATGTGGCTAAAAACAAAAACAAAGCAAAATAGCACAGTTGTTTTTTGAAATGGAAGTATAAATTTCGGTCCTATTAAAAAGCAGATCTTATCTGATGGCAACTTTATATTCGTAGTTGTTTCCTCCTTTGTGAGACCAAACAGCATCTTTTATCCTCAATGTGTTAGTCGGTGGATTATGACAGCCTGGCTGCTGATGTGGGATTTTCTTGATATCTAACCCTGCTTTTCTCTTCACACACACACACACACACACACACACACACACACAGCCAATTAAGGGAAGCTTCCCAGAGTGCCAATCAATAACAGCAGATAAAACATCACTGAAAATGTCAGGAGATAGAGAAAATTGTGTTTACCCAGACTCTCATGTAGAAAACTGTATGGCCAAAAGAAAAATGTTGGAAAGCCACTTGCAAGAAATAGGATGGGATATAGACCCCCGAGGGCCACCCAGAGTCACTAGTATGCGTTAAAGAGACAGGATCTTGTTACCTGAAGGGCTTTTGTGCTCCTGGGAAGGCATCCTGAGTATTTTTCTATTCACTCCATTGGTGGAGAGATTCCTTGCCTGTAATGACACCTGATACTGGATGGATGAAATTGACAACATACTATTAGTCATATATACTCATCACCTGAGCAAGGAAGACACCACACGCCATACAGCGCCACACAGGGGTTGCACGTGGGAGCAGAACAAAGAAGCGGGGGCTGTGGGAGACAGGCTTTGTAGCAACAAGAGATCGAGGTGCCCCTTGGTTCCCGTAGGAAGATGCGATAGGCTTGTTTGAATAGTTTCGCAGGCTGACGGGGGAAGTGAAACCCATTAATTCAGGTGGAGTGCAGCTGGTGACGGATGGGACAGCCAACTAGGTGGGAGCCATATCTGGTGAGGACAGGAAACTCACGGTTAGGCCTGTGGGGCCCTGTGAGACTCAAAGATATCAAAGCAGGAGTCAAAACTCGGGGTCTCACAATACAGTGTGGTATACAGGTCGGGGCCAGAGCCCGAGACAGTAGAGGAGTCTGATCGTAACCTCAAGGGCCCCTCGTTCCCGGGCCCTCCTCAAAGTAAGTGTTGAACACATCGTTCTAAACTGAATTATGTCCCCTAAAATTCGAATGTCGAAGCCCTAAGCACCAGCGTGACTGTATTTGGAGACATGGCCTTTGGAGAAGTAATTGAGATTAACTGAGGTCGTGGGGTTGGAGCCCTGACCCACAAGGACTGGGGTCTTTGTCAGGGGAGGGGACGTGGGAGAGCCCCCTCTCTCTCTGCGCGTGCACAGAGGAAAGGCCCCGGGAAGACACAGCGAGGAGCGGACCGTCTACAAGCCAGGAGGTGAGGTCTCACCGGAAACCGCCCCGATCTTGGACTTCCACCCTCCAGAGTTGTGAGAAAATGAATTTCTGTGACTTAAGCCACCCAATCTGTGGCCCGAGCAGACTGAGATACATTTAAAGCGAAAATCGATTCAACAAGTGAAAAATTCTTAGCCACTGAGGGCTCCTCACACCTCAGCCCCACCTGGCACATACTTGTCAGATTCACCGTTTGACCTTGGATTCTCTCTTCACCCTTCAAGAGTAATAAGCGGATTAAACTTTTACAGTGCTTTTAAAGGAACTGGAAAATAACAACAACGGTGAAAATGCCCAGCGTCAGATCCCACTCTCCAGCGTGCTAAAATGGGGACCCTCTCTTACTAACGGTGGAACCTCGGAGGATTCCGGCCCCCTCCCGGCCCCCTCACTCACCTTCATCTCCTTCTTTCGTGAAGTGAGAGAGAAGTGAGAGAGAGCTAGCAACAGATATTCTGTAAATCCCCTCTCGACAGTCACATTCCATGGCTCCAGGACAATAGTTGTTTTGCTTCTGTAGGTCTTCCATCATTCCATTTGCTAATAGTCTAATTTATAATTTTGAATAATACGGCCATAGCAATTAGCACAAATTTAAGTTCACAGAGGCAGCTTCTCCATGAAGCACCCCACTGGCTATAATCTCCATATGCACGTTTGCTGCAATTGCTTTTCCCTGTAATACTGATTTTAACAACCTTATTTAGCAGATCAGGCTTTTGAAATGCCAGGAGAGAACTAAATAAAGTCAAGGGTCAAAAGCATGACATGCTTCTGTATAAAATTAAAAGTTAATTACTAGCTGCATCTAGGGGCCAGGACTATTTTAATTTTGGAGTCATTAGCCTGACTATTTAGAACCTAAGTTTTAACTATAGCATTAGAGAGTCAGCTGACTCACATTTGCTGCAGGGGGAGAGCTGGTCACCCCCAAGCAGAAACTCCATAGGCCATGGCTGAGCTGACCTTTCTCTTTAACTGCATGCTGCTCATATTGAAATCATGATCACTGACTTGTTTGTTAAAGTCATCATAAAATTTAATGCGTTTCTTTAAATGCCCCTCAGCAAAACGCGTTTAGGAGGAAGCACATAGGAACAAGGTTTCTCTCATCGCGTTAAAGGGCCTGACATTTGGCGATGCATATTTATTTGGGGCAGTAATCTAGGATAACATTAGAAAACCCAGTAGTCCAGGTGGCACAGGGGCCATGGTTAGGGACCCCCACGAAACTCCCGGAAGTAAGGAAATGGGGTTACTCTCTAGGAGACCGTGTTTAAAAAAAAAAAAGGTAATAATAAACATTTTTGAATATGATGAGAAAGGAAGAAAATCACCTTAGAGAGACAGGATGCCTTCTGGGCAAGATTTGACTTTAATTCCTGAGTAAATGTTTCCTAAAGTGTGTTTTCTAGATCATTAATTCTGTGACTAGTGTAGTTGTTTAGCTAGGGGAAAAAAAAATAAAAAATAATATATATATATATATATATATATACACACACAATCAAGTAGATTAGAGATAGTGTATTAACAATTAATTAAAAATATATAAAAAGTTTTCTACTAAGCAGGACTTTTCAGAACCTGTGCTACGCTGATCGAGGGCCTTTAAGAGAGTCACTGGTATGCCACATTTTCTACTCTTCCCTTGGCTATGAGTCACTTTTTTGTTGAGTTCCTTGCAAGGCTAATAGTTTATTAAAAACTAATAAACCAAATGAAACAAAACTTTGGGTAACGCTGTATTAACATGACTAAAGAAATGTTTTCGTCCATCGAAACTGTGGAGCTCACAAAGGGAGCATGAGAACCCACTGCTGTGCTCTTTCAGCCACTGGGCAGTGAAGAAGGTCACCTGTGTCACGTGCCTGAGTGACCAACCTGCTCCCTCCTGCAGTGGCGAGATGGAGGTGATACGTCCTGCCTAACCTGAATGGGGAACAAGTTAGCCAGACTCCAAGTCCCCACCTCCCCTGTTTATCAGAAAGTCCGATCTTATCCCGGGTTCCCCTCTATAAAGTCCTGAGAATCACTGCGGAGTTAACTCTTTAGTCTCACCCTCCCCCCAGCCAACCGTTTTCTGGACGCACGGTGCCTTGTTGCTGGCTGGGAGAGGCGCTTCCGCTCACTGGCCACACGTGGGTTTGGTGGAATCCCACAAATCATAGAACTCCTTAAACAAATTCCTCTGGACAGAACAGTGTGATCGCGCTTGTCGTTGACGTGGAAGGGTCTCTTCTGAGGCTGCACGTCACCTGAGGAAGAACCAGGAACACGAGAAAGGGGCCACCCTTTCAGGGAAGGAACTCACGTTAATCAAGCTCACTCGGGCTGAAGGATGAACGCCAGACCGATGCCTTTTTAAATTCCTACTGCAAACAATCACTATCGATCCAGATGGACAGCCGTGAGGGTGCTTCCTAGACATCTCCTCCCTGTGGAGGATCTGTGCTGGAAACGAAGTCTGATGAACCTTCGTCACGTGTTGTCGAAGGTCAGGTTCACGGGGAAGGTCTGCGGAAGGTTCATGGGGAAGACCGAAAATGCAAATGTTCGATCCTGAGTTAAGGAGCAAGGCATTTCTGGGCGTTGGCAGGTGAGTATTTTCCTAGAGAAAAGAGGGCATTCTGGGAAGCGGGAGCCAGCTGAGCAAAGGCAGAGATGCTTGAAAACAGCCCCTGTGACAAGAGAGAAGCCTCCAAAAGGACTGGGGCAAGGCAGAGACCGTGCCCATCTTTCCGTTCTGCTATCCTCAGCCTGGCTCACGGATCCCCAGAAGACCACCCAGACCCCTACGACCCATAACGCGCCATTCTCAGAAGATTATAAAGCTTGCCAAGGTTTGATGCCAGATCTTAAAACCCCTACGTCCAATGCTCTTTGGTTCTTAGACCTACTTACGTGCCCAACCGTATCCTCACTTCTGAGGAAGCAAATAGAAACGCATCATGAAATTGTCAAAGACGACATAGACCCTGAAACAATCGGGTATGACGTGCCCTGGAACATCGTGGTTCTATCGTAGCTCAGAAGGGAGCCCAAGCACAACCTAAACACGCATTAACAAAGCACACAGGGCGCTCAGGTTGCTCCTGCTGAGGCGTAGTGACCAAAAGTCCCCCGCTGTAAGAATACGTACTGCTTTTATTCTGGAACTTTCCCCTGGGAGGCTTTTATCACACCATTCAAGTACTTACCTCTGTTTTTCCCCCACGACCTAATCTAACGTTTGTGCATCCATGTGGTCTAAATCATACCCACCAGGAGAGGCTGTCCAGAGGTCCGCAGTCACACAGATGAGCTTCGAGAACTCACCCGGGTACCCCCAACCCCAAGAAAGGGAAACCAGGAGGGATCTTGATTCATGGATGACTTACAAGTAGCACCGTTTGAACAAGTGACAGAATGAATGAATGAATGAATGAACGGATAGAAAAATGGAAGCAACTCTTTTAAACATGACTTTTCAAAAAATATGTGTGAAACTCTCACGGAGATGTCACAGATCTAACTAGTGTATTCTAGACACGGGCTCATATTTAGCCAATTTCAGTTCATACCTTAAAAAGTTTTAAGTTTCCAAACCATGCCCCAGATTGTCTCATGGTGGCACCGTTTTGTAGCCTAGTTAACTCTCGCCCAGTGACAGGGCGGGCGTCATGGCCGCCTCCTTGTTCAGGCCCCTGGGGGAGGCAGCTCTTGCACAGTACTGTGGCGGTAACTGGAGGTCACGCGGTACTCCATCTGTTACCCCGCCGACTCCAGCACCGCAGCCCCAGCAGTGGGAATTCCTCGTGGGGTATGCCGAGGAGCCGTATAATCAAAAATCAATGATCCAAATGAAGGTCTGTTGTTCTACAGCTGAGCTGGTGTAATATTACGATGCCAATCCTAATGGAGTTACATAGAATCCATCAAAATATCAGGAAGCGGGGGTCAATGAGGACCGCAATGCCTCACTTCCCGGCAATTACCTCTTATTACCGGGGCAGCGCTTGCCCCCTGCTATTCAACGTGTTTCAATAAATGATATTAGGTGACCCTGCAGGAGCAGTCAATAGAGCATTGTTTTATTGTCACAGCTTCATAGTCAGATCAATACCTCGGTCTTCTGAGACGTGGGTGAAAACCCCCGAATGTGGCACTAATGAAATCATGTGATTTGATGATTTTGAAATCACATATCTCATCCTCGCTGCATCTTTCACGTCGGTAACGCTGCTCACGGCGATCTTTCCCCTAAACCCCCGTGATTTTTACCTTCGACGGGAACAGAGTCTGTTCCCCAAAAGCAAAAGCGAAACTTAATTTCTTCTGATTCTTCCTCAGTGCTCCCACCTCCTTTATTTATTTCCTTGTGTTAATTATATGGATTTTCCCTCCTTTGCTTTTGAAGAAAAATATAAGTAAATAGTGGAGATTTTGTAACTTTCTGAGAGGGCGGCAAAAGGATGCGATTAAGAAGTAGGATCGATGCCACTGTTCATTCTCTTCCTCCGTCGGGCCTTTCTTTTATCGTAATGATTCTGGGGATCGGATTTGAACAGCAGTTAAAAACTGGCAGCTTGTGAACCACACAACCCATAAATATAGTGCGTGTGTCCAGAAGCGTTTATTATTAATATCGTGACTTTAATGCCTTCAGACGGGGCATGTGTTTTCCATTTCACCACCATCCCCACCAACCCCTAGGGCTTCAGACGCTTATGTTTTCTCCCCAGCTCGTGTACTGTATTCGAGCATTCCACCTCTAGATGCGATGGTTATGGCGAACAATTTATCCTAACACCACGACTGTCATCGAATGCATTCGCACTCTGAATCCTGGAGGGTACAAGTTTGCACACGTCACCTTCACCTGATTTCGTAATTGCAACAGCCTTGTGCGGTGATATTATTATTTTCCTTTAATTTGAATGTGAGGGGACGAAGCCTCAGAATCGATATGGCTCGCAGTGTGGTGACCCCTCCGCGTAGCTAGAACGTGGTGGAGTCAAAGTTCAGAACCGAGTCCAGCGAACTGCAGGATCCGTTTTCCTGACCGTGGGCCATACTTTCTTTCAGTTCTAGCTTTTTCTGATCCCACAGAACTGGATTCAGTGGCCCAGTTGCTTTGGAGGGATTAAATTAAGAGACAGCCACCCAACGATGGGGCAGGAGTGTGATAGGGTAGGAGAAAGCTCAATTAATTTGGGGTCAGAAATCTCATATTGTGACTCCTTTTGACCCTGTCTGTGGCCGGAGGCAATTCTGTTCACCTGCTGTCATCTGCATTTCTTCATCTGCAGCATGGGAGCCCCCTGCACCCCTCCCCGCCCCCAGGGCTGCTGGGTGGGTAGAAGGGAAAAGCACCGTACTGTTCAGTCTACAGCCAGCGTTGTGGGTAGAGCTGCAGGCCAACTCCAGATTGTTTTGGATTTTAACCTTATCCCGCCTTTAAATTTTGCTGATCCTCTCGCCATGCTTTATATTTTTGTCCAGCTTCGCCCTGGAATCAATCTCGCGGTGATCCAGTCTTTGGATCTGCATAACTGGCACCAGTTCAGTGACTGTTACCAAAACTCCATTCTGAGGTGGACACTTAAATTCTGGTGGCATTTTGGGAGAGGCTTCCTGACTCCGGGAGTGTGTGAAGGGTTAACTCTCTCCGCAGACTCCGGCTGAGCTTTTCTTGGGTCTGGAAAAAGCTTATTGGGGTTCCATCATCTTCTGACTTTTCTCTTTATCAAAGCTCTTAATGCCTGTGAATGCGACAGCCCAGGCTGTGGAGCAGGTGCCTATGCGTAGGCAAAAATATGGAGCCTTCCCCCTTCCCCTGCTCCTCTGGTTCCACACAGAGAAGTTTCATTTCCAGACAGGCAGCGGTGAGAACGGGGGCCTTGCTGCCCACGGTCCTGGTTTGGGATCGGCGCTCAGGATCCACGTGATTTAGGCTCTCGCCACAGCCTCCCTTGTCTCGGGATGCTCACCCGCTAAACGGCATAACAGATGATATGGCGGCGAGGACTCGACATCGAGAGATCCCCACAGTTTCTGACTGAATACACGTTAGCGCTCAATACCTGTTAGCTGCTGTGTCGTTTATTTTATAATAAAATACATTTATTGATTAGATGGAACAGACCATTTATTAACATTTTTTTAAATCCTTTTTTTTTTCTTTTTTTCGAGTGGCTCAGTCCTGAGGAAATACTCAAATACTCATCTCCCTGTCCCAGTCCGCATTCAGGTCATTGCATTCAGGCCTCTGCTCCCTCCGCCCCCTAGAAATGGTCCTCAGCGCTCACCAGAGCTTTTCAAAAAGTGGCCTGCGGGGACCACCTGTCAGCCCCAATCCCTGGGGAGCGTTTGTCCGCTCTGCTGTCCCATAGTCCCCCTCAGGCCACACCTCCCTTCTGGCAGGTATGATCCCCGGCACTGTGTTAAACTAGCGATCCATCCTTCAGGACCGTTGTTCATGGGGCCGGGGGTAGCTCCACTAGAAACCAAGTGAGCAAGGCGGGGAGCTCACCTTATGTTTGCCTCCCTCAGCCTTGGCCCTGTCAGCGTGTCAGACCAGATCACCCTTTGCTGGGGGCAGCAACTGTCCTGTGCCTTACAGAACATCTGACAACATCCCAACCGCTGCCCCCTGGACGCCACGAACATCTCCGTTGTCATGACCATCAAACATGTCTCTCAGGGGACACAAGTCAGCCCGGGTTCAGAAGCACTGCTCTTAGCGAAACTCTTTGCTCAGACGGAATGAAAACATGCCCTTAGCTAACAGCCGTTTAGGAAAAATCTTCCCAGTTTTCCTTTAGCTGGAACTTGGTTTTTAGGTGTTTTCTGAAATTTTATTTAATTTTTATAAGTGAATCGTGTATCAGGCTTTGAGGCTTTGTTTATAAATTTGGTCAGTCAATATGCTCCATACAATATTTTGACTGTGGATCCTGGAGCGAACCTGATACACAGCCGGAAATGACGAAAGCCTGCCAGCCTCGTAAACCCCAGCAGCACAGGAAGCCTGCGTGGGGAGACGGAGCAGAGGGAGCCTCGGAAAGATCCACGTCCCTCAACTCCAATCTCCTTCCCCACCGAGTGAGAATGTGCTGAGTGTGGGAAGGTACAGAGGACAGAATGCGAAGTCGCAGGCTCCCTACCGCCCCGTCCACTCACGGCCCGCGTCCAACAGCCTCATCTCGAGCAAAATGAATTTCCTTCCAGGGCTGAGATGCTGGGAGAGGGGACAAGTGTGAAGGACATCCTGCTTTCCCCTGCGCATGTCATGTCCTGACTAGGCGAGGCTCACGACGTACATACGAACTCATTATCTAATCCCCGACCGAATGGGCGGCCAGATGCACAGATATAAATTACCCCGTTCGCCTTCTCCGAGGGTGTTGAGAGGCAAACGGATTGCCCTCCTCCGTGCTCGCTTTAAATGGGTCAGAGCACCAGTGGAACTAGATAATTCACTCCAATCCCCGAGACGTAAGCACCTCATAAATTTCATAATCAGCACTAGCATTTTCCTTTTCATAAGCCGTACGTCTTCCGCAGCGTTAATTACATGACTGGGAATGGTCCCCCATTCCGGATCCCTGTTCCGGATGAAATATGGCCTGGCCCGAAGCAGCCCCCCGCGCCCCCACGCCCCCACCCCAAGGCAGGGCCCTCGGCAGCCACACATCAAAGGGTTTTCTGAAGCCACAACAGCGAATATAAGGGGAAACTCTAAATGGGGAAAGAGCTATGTATGAAATGTTATTTTGACTTTAAAACTAACCGGGAAAGAAAATATACAAATTGCGGGCTCCGAGAACGCTTTAACTGGATTGGATTCGGGACAGCCCTTGAAGTCTTACCCTCGCCAGCACTTCCTCTGGCCGGCCTTTCCTGACCTCTTGGCCAGCACCCTCTCCCCACACGCCTTTGGCAATGGCCTTGGCTCTTCCACGTGCTCTTACGGTACTCCACCATTTTCCATCGTGAATCAGCGTGACACGCCGTGATGACTTATTTGTCATCTGTCTTTCCCACGTCAGCCTGGCTTCTGTGTATGCGACACATGGAAGACACTTAAAAATGGTCTCGCATAAAAACTATCCATTGAAGGTTGAACGAATGCCAGCTCAGGAAGAATTATAAAGGAAATAGACTTTGTCGTGTCAACTGTCCACCTCCCCACAGTGACAAGGGAGAAAGAATGAACGTTATTGTCCAGAAAGACCTGGGGACACAAATCTGAACATTAAGGACCTGAAGGATTCGCTTCGATTTCTCCGCTTCGGTTTCCACACCTGTAGGATGGAGAAGATGACGTCGGACACGTGAGGTTTTTGTGAGGGACGTAAGGGAATGCGGACGGGAGAGCAGGGCCCAGATGACCAGTTAGCGACACAGCCTCAGACGGGGCTGAGGAGCAAGGAGTAGGTCCCCAAACCAGCTTCATTATCTACTAACGACGTGACTTTAGACGAGCGGTCCCCAACTTTTTCGGCACCAGGGACCTAAGCTTCTATGAAAATCTATTGCCTGATGGTCTGAGGTGGAGCTGAGCCGGTGATGCTAGTACTAGGGAGCGGCTGCAAATACAGATGAATGTGCCTGCCTCTCTCTCTCTCTCTCTCTCTCTCTCTCTCTCTCTCTCTCTCTCTCTCTCTCTCCCCTTCCTCCCTCCCTCTCTCTCTCCCTCCTTCTCACCTGCAGCTCACCTCCTACTGTGCAGCTATGGTTCCTAACAGGCCTCAGGGCTTGGGGACCCCTGCTTTAGAAGACTCGCTTCATTCCTCTGTGTCTATAAAACAGCAGTCAGATCACCTCCTTCACCGGGTTATTGTGGAATTTGGATATGAAAGGGTTTTGGGAAACATGCAAATGGATATCAGTTGGTCTAAGGTTTATTATAGTTAAGACAACAGAGTTCAGAAAGGCTGATGGATTTAATCAAGGCCAGCGTCCGCACCGGGAACAGAATCCAGAAGGAGGGGAGATGGAGCTAGAAGCGGAACCCAAGCTGCGTGCTGCTGTGGAGAAGTCGGCGTGACTTTTCCAGGGAGCCCGGAAACATCCCAGGAATTTGGGGGCTGCGTGGCCTCTCCTAGAATAAGGCCCTTCTCATTTGATTCATCCGAAAGGAAGTGGAAGCCGGCTTTACATCCTTTCTCCCGACTGTGGGGTGATTGACATGTTCCGATGAAACCCAGTTCTTAATAGTCAGAAGTGGGCTTTATTGGCTCACAGAACTTGGAGTCGAGCGGTCAAGGCAACGCCAGCATAACCAAACCCAGCTACAGATGGGGTTCTGCTGAGATGGCCCACCGTGCTGTTCTCCGTGAGCTGGCTTCATTCTCGGGGAGTCTCCCCCCACGAGGGGGACATGGCTGCTGACGGCTTCGGGCCTCCCCCTCCCTTCTCCCCGCCCAGAGCCAAGCCACAATCTGTGGAAGGCTTTTGCTGATCCTGCTTGGGTCACACGCCTTCCCCGAGCTGTTAGCAGGCACGCCGAGCTCCTCCCGCAGGACCCCGCTTAGTACCTGGGCTCTCGTAAAAGGTAGGACGTGAAGGATGTTTGCTGAAGAAATGCCAGAAAGGCGAAAAAAATAAATGCTCCTCCCAGAGACTCTGGACGTTTATCACAATATGGTTTTGTATCCTTGTGATAAATTAGAACCTTCAGATCTAGCTCAATGATATTGCCTAGATTTCTATTTTGCCAGCGCGGACCTTTCCCATTGGTGCTTTTTCATGATCAGACACCACACTTGCTGGTCTGCGATCTTTCCCAGTGTTCAGACCAGCAGCTCTCTGGGCTTCGAGCTCTGCTAGAAGCTGATGGCCCACGGGCAACTGTTGACCGAACCCCAGAAGCCACCTGACAAAGTCTGGTCCGGGGCTCACGGTTTCCTTGGTCCTGGAATTAATTCGTGTGCCGTTTGTTTTATGCAGACTTACCGACTGCACCGTGTCAAGAACTGCACTGCAAACTCTTAACACCTTTTAAAACTCGATTCACTTTTGATGCCATAAGAAAGATTGGGCCCATAAATAAGAACTAGAATCCATTTGTGGTCCATTTTGCTAAAGTATATTAAATATCGCCTGCAATTTGAACCTGCCTTATAAAATGTTTACGTGCCATTAAATAGTCCTAACATCCCTTGTGTAAATTACGCAGGCTGTGATGTTCCTTATTCTAAGGAGCAGCAGTGCTTAAAGCTGTAAAATACTTTCATGTAATAAATCAAATACTTTGCTCCTAAAAGCAGGATTATAAATATAAAAGGCAACAATGCTGACCTCAGTGTCTGCACTTGAATTGCTTTGGGAAAAGTGACACGGAAAAAAAAGATTCTAATTTGGATGTTTAGTTCATTTGTTCGCTGTGCTTTGCGCACGTGGGTTCCTGGATAATGCTGTTGTCTGCAGATAAGCTTTCCAAAACACACAGCTATTCTTTATATAAAAAAAAAAAAAAAAGGACAGGTTTACAAAAATCCATTCAGGCGGGGACTAGCATCTTAACTGGCAACTTGGAGTGTGCCTAAGTAGGTCTCCTCGGCTGGAAGAATCCCATAAAGAGCTTCCTGGTTGAGAAGCGCTCAGAAATCCTGCCTGCACCCCATGTGCCTTCCACACTGTTGCTTTTTATAAAGCCTCCTCCTTCTCCCTCAGCTGGGCCATCAATGGGCTGTTTTCTTGCAAGTGCTCGAAGTTTAATGGAGCTTAAGTGAGACACAGACCATTAACGCAGTATCAATATTTATTTTTGGTTTCCAAGGAAACAAATACCAGCCCGTGGGTAACTTCTCTTCCAGTGTGAGTGAAGGGATCTTTTGCACAGTCTAATATTCTGTTTCGCTTCTTGGGGGGAGGATGGTGGTTATGAGGTTAATAAGCCATCATTTATTTAATAAAAAAATACCTCATAGATGAAGAGCAGCTAAGCGGGGCAGGACCTCACGTGCGCGTGGGCCAGGAAGGGCAGCTCAGGGCGGGCACTGCGCAGGTTTCTCTTTGCCCCCACCATTCGGTCACCTTTAGCCTTTTTGTTCCTGGGCATAAGCTTCCCAACGTCATCTATCTTGCTTCACAGGCCCTAGTTTCTAACCTGTTAATCAGGTTTGAGGCTCTATGGAAGAGCAACCCTGCGTGCTAATTGCATTTAGCTTTGTGACAAAGTGAGGGGCTTTGTCGATGGCTAGAGGGCAAAAGTCATCATATCTTTCTTGGATTAGAGCTGCAAGACTGGGGTGCCAAGAGCCCGGCCGCTTTGTGCAGGCTTCTCTTCTCCTCTCAGTGGCTTTTACAAGCTACTCCTCTGCCTTAGGGAAGGGCCGACTCCAACGCCGAAAGAATTCTGCAGAATCAAAAGGGGCGTCGGGAGCTGTGAGTTCTCATCTTGACTCAGAATTTAATGAGCTCTGTAATTTTGGTCAGTCCACGCATGCTTCTTTAGCCTCTACATCTTCATCTAAAAAATGAAGGATGAAATTATACGTTCTCTGCAACGCCTTCGAATTATGAAATCCTGTGCAATCACGCTTCTAGGCAATCATCTTCCCATGCGATCCCTACCACTCAGCAGCATGGACCAGTTCAGTGGCTTTTCGTCAGTCGCCCTCCATGAAATCGTCTGTCATCACTTTGGTTTCCAATGACTTCCTTCCTCTCTCCTAATCACACATCGGTCAGGTTTCCTCTTTCTCGAAGCATGTTTTTTCTTTGTCGCTGAGCTGAATTTCCCCCCAGATGCTCTCTCCAATGTCTCCCACGTGAACCGCCTTACTTGTGCATTTCCAAACGATTAGATTCCATGCACCCACACACGCTCGATCTCAAGTTCCAGCTGCTGTCTTCTCTTTCGGGTTGTATTCATTTCCAATTGCTGCGTATCAACTATCAGCAGCTTAAAACAATATAGTTCTGCAGGTCATGAATCTGACACAGCGTGACCGGGTTCTCTGTTCAGTGTGCAACAGGGCTAAAATCAAGGCGTTGGCCCAGCTGAGTCCTCTTCTGCAGGCTCTGGAGAGAAATTTGCTTCCAAGCTCTATGAAGGTTGTTGGAAGAATTCAGTTACTGGTGGCTGTCGGACTGCGGTCTCGGTTTCCTTACTGGCCGTCAGCCTGGGGCCTCTCAGCTTCTAGAAGCTTCCCACACTCCTCACGTGGCCTCTTCCACCTTCAAAGTTGGCAATGACACGTTGAGTCTTCCTTAGGCTTCAGGTCTCTCTGACTTTTTCTTCTGCCACCAATTAGGGGAAGCTCTGTTTTTGAAGAGTCCACCTGATGGGAGCAGGCCCGCCAGGATAACCTCACCCCCCTATGGTTAACTGATTTGGGACTTTACTTACATCTGCAATATCCTTTCCCAGCAGTGCTTGGGTTAGTGTATGATTAAATAATCAGGAGGGGGAATCTTGGTGGGGTTGGAGGAATGGCAGGGGATGTATCTTTAGAATTCTGTCTACCACATTGTTAGAACTAAGATAGAAATTGAAAATTGACCAATCACATTCCAAATGACACTGCGTGCCATTGGCTCTGTGATTATAGAGAGCTTTTCATAAAAGAAAGAGGCCCAGAGGGCCGCAGATCTGTACTTCCCACTCTGGGCTAAATTCAGATGGATGACACTTCCCCTCTCTATCAGGGCTTGTAGAGTAGGAGGTCGATACGCATTTGGGGAAAGAAAGTTACACAGACGCACATACGGACATCTATATAGGCTGATATTTCTTATCATAGCAGTTCTCATGCTTTCACTTGCATCAGAATCATCTGGAAGGCTCGTTAGAACACATATTGCTGAGCCCTACCCTAGAGCTTCTGATCCAGCTGGTCTGGGTTAGGACCTAAGAAATTCTAGGTGATGTTGACATCGATGGTCCAGAGATGACACTCTGAGGAATTCCACCTTAACCCATGAATCTTCATCAGAATCATCACTGTACGAATGCTATGTTTGGAGATGTTTTACATCAATCTATACCTACTACATAGCCACCACATTTGAATATTGAGGGATACTTTTATATATTTTTGATATATTGCATGTACCTACTTACAGAATAATTAGAGGAGACACACGCAGTGATTTTCTCCCAGACAGCGTGCATTCCACTATGGCTAAGCTCCATGCTATTTTAAAGTGCTTTTTTTCTTCTTTTTAGTAAACTCAACCGTGTTATCTGCCGCCTCGTATGCATTTGTAAACTTCAGCATTTCTATTCTCCCAAAGGACCTGTAATGCCATAAGCATGGCTCTGTTCTTTCTCATTTCACTTTCCTTTTAATGAGACTCTTAAACATTCTTTGTAGCTGCAGCCTGCCAAACCTTTTCTTCCCATCTTCCCTGCTGACTAACTGCAAAAATTCTTCAGAAATTCCACATTTAGAGACAATGAAATGGTTCAAATTCTGGTTTAATGGATGTTATCTTGAGCCTCAGTTTTCTAATTGGTAAAAAGTGGATATTAATCTCTTCCCTCTTGATGCATTAGCTAGACCTCTCGCTAATAACAGAAACTCGCTTCAATGTGGCTCGAATGGTTACGTCCAGAGTTAGATCTGTCTCACACAGATGTGACTCTGAGAGGCTAAAATCACATCTTCAGGACTTTCTCGCTCTCTCTCCAGGTTTTGACTGGTTTCCTCAGTGTCAACTTTATTCTCAAAGAAGCTATCACTAAACAAAGGCCCAATGGGGCTTAGTGGCCCCTTTGGAAAACAAAAAGTTTATCTTTTCTAATAGTCTTAACTAAAGTCCCAGGATTGTGTCCCATTGGATAGACTTGGATGATGTACTCATCCCAGGATCAATCACTGTGATTATCTCCTGATGGGTCAGGGCCAGAGGGTGTACTCACACTTGGATCCAGGATGAGTCAGCCCCACTTGAAAAGTATAGGTGGAAATTAAAAGAGAGATGTCTTTCCAGAGTAAATTAAGGTGGTGTTATCAGAGTAAGGAGGAGTGGATGCTAAGCAGGCAAAAACCATGGCAGTCCAGTGTCCTTCCATGCAGGTTATTACAATGAACACATATGCTCCTGAATGTGAAAGCACTTCCAAAACTACAGGTCCAAAATCGATGTGAGGCCTGATGGCGATGGTGATGTTGATGATGGTGGTGATGACAGTGATGACTATGATGACGACGATCATGATGATGATGAAGATGATGATGATGATGACGGTGATGATGGTGATGGTGATGGAGATGATGACAGTGACAATGGTGATGATGGTGATCATGGTGATCATGGTGATCATGGTGATCATGAGTGATGACTATGATGATGGTGATGGATGATGATGATGAGTGATGGTCGAATAAGTAAAAAATAATCTATATGTCTTAATAATAAGTAATGTCGTAATGGTTATAATACCATTAAATGATGAAAAAGGTGATAAGTGTATGATGGAAGATGAGAGTAAAAATATAATATAATAATAACAATAATCTAGAAATCTTAACTATAATAAGCAATAATAACAATGATGAAAATAATAACTATAATATAATAATAACATGTCGAGAATAATATGTAAATAATAATAACAATGTAATGAAAATAATAATAAGTAATCAAAATATAAGCGTAATAACTAATAATAATAAATAATAATAAATAATATACTATAATATAGTAATAACAATAATAATAACCCATGCAGTGATGGAGATGATGACTGTGATGGTGATGATGTGATGATAGTGATGATGGTGATAATGATGGTGATGACTATGATGATGACGGTGATGGAGATGATGACGGTGATGATGATGGTAATGATGACGGTAATGATGATGGTGATGATGGCGACATAGGCGATCATGATCCAGTTGTGTACAGCCAAGACAACTGACCTGCTTTGCTTGCCTTACCCTGGCCGTATAACCCTTACCCCTTACCTCTTAAAACCAGAGGGGATTTTCCGTTGTTCTTGCCTGGTGTCTCTCAGCTCCTGGCAAATTTTTCTTGTCCTTCTCCCTCCCCCCTAGCAATCTTCCCTTTACGTTTTTCTTTCCTACACCCACTTCTTGAAGACAGTTACCCTCTTCTAGACACTGATACTCACAGAGTGAAAAACGAACATATTTCTTGCATGCAGAATTCAGATGGACATTTTCCAAGGCAGCTCAGATGGAGAAGTGAGGCGTGTATTTTCTGAGGAAACGTGTGAGGTAAAGGACATAAATCTCAAACACAACAGAGTCCCCATTGTCCCCCCTGTAGTTAGGAAGAGGCCAAGAATTGCCTCTTCTCTGGTGACATCTCCATAAACAAGCTGGCTACCACCATTTCCTCTGCATACGCCTCCACCCACCCCCCCACACACCTCTCCCATAGGATTCTCCCTGCGTGCTGCCTGGGACTCATGCAAGTTGTGAAATTAGAAATTATTTGTGCTTAAAAGTCCACTGAAAATACTGGGACACTAATTCTCTCAAGGTCAAGGCATCCAGACTGGGAATCGTGTCGATGTAGCAGGATCCATTTCTATTTTTCCTATAGGAGCAACTTGAAATAACTTGATCAACACATAGATTTTAAAAAAAAATCCACAAAATAACTGAAACAAGAATGTGGGGCTTTCCTCTAAGGGAAGCTCAAGGCATAAAATTAAGTGCTTTACTGCTGATATTTCATCCTTTCTGAAATGTTTAATAAGTTCAAGGTGCTTGTATATTCATTATCTTAGGACACACTTGGGAGGTAAACAGGATGGATCTTACTTTTTCTCCTTTTGGGTGGAAGAAGAAACTGGAGCTTGGAAAACTTATTTGTCTTCGGTCCGTAGGTGCGCAGTGCAAATAGTAGCTACCGAGCACACGAGACATTGTTAGTCTGACCAAGGAGTGGGACTTTAATTGCATTTAACATAACTAACTTAAATTTAAATTTTAAAAGGCCCACTTGACTAGTGGCTATCATATTAGCACTAAGTAACTCAGAAGGATTTGAAGCCAGATCTGCTGACTCCAAATTTAGTGCTCTCGGGATAGCCTTGGTTTGCCCAAGATAAGCTCCATTGTTGACCCAAATATCTAAATTGCCCATCTTCCCAAGTATGGAGAACTCAGCTGTCCATTTTTCATGTCAGTAGCACATGAGTTACTTTTGATAAAAATCTAAGGTCCATGGCTCCACCGTGAAGCAGAGCTTCCAGCCAAAGCTACAACCCTGATCATTCACCATAAAAGTCCTCATTGCCTGTGAATCCCCTGAGCCTCTCACATTTCCTCTGCCAGAGCTGATGACCCCAGTTCCTTTCTCAACAATCCACAGCCTGACCATTATAACTCAGAAATCTCCAGGGCTCATGTTCTACGACCTTGACAAAGAAGAAGCTGTCCAGGGAGATAGTCTCACTGGGATGAAAAAGCCATTGGCCTATTTCCTTTAGTGCAAGATAGAAGGACCACTGCCTATAGACACTTACTACAGAGCTTCTCTGAGGGCCAGCCTCAAGTGAACGATGCAAAGAAATGACTCATAAGTCTTGTTAGCACCTGCCTCTCGGCAGTCAGGAGGATGGCTGGGAAGGAAGGTCACAGAGTCGGAGGTTGGTGGGCACAAACAGACCCTCAGTCTCATCTGAAGAAATCAGGACAGGGAAGAGGAAGAGAGACTGGCCATCTCAGGGTGGTGACGTCACTCAGCACATCCCTGGTGATGTCACGACAGAAGTGTCTGAGAAAAAGCAGCAAAGTCAATTAAGGACTGTGATTTCCCAGGGTCCTTGGAGGATGAGAGGGAGCTGATCGTGGATAATGCCGGCTTCCGCTTGACGGGGGCTGGCCTCAAATCCTTTTTTGGTTTTCACCAACATGCTCAAAAATCCTAAAATGAGCGATGATGGGACAGTATCTTCCATATGGGTTACATTCTAAAGATAGCATTCAATCAAGTAACAGTTGGATATGATCAAAATTACCATAAGCAAATCCCCTCAATGGCCTATAGAGAAGAGTTTTTATGATTTGGGGTTCGTAGCACTATATCATATGTATACAAATAATATATTTGCTAATCATTCATTATAAACCAAAGATTGTCCATGCAAAATATATTTTTATAATATTTTTAACTACTCTGTTTGTTTTTTACTATTTCTTTTTTATATTTTTGACCCCGTAGCTCGACTTGATTTTATAAAAGTTACACATGTGGATGATGAAACTCTAATCTGTTTCCTTGACTTTGTGAGTGCCGTGCAATTTCCGTAATGGGACGTAAATCATTATGGAGAGTGACCACCAGTGTCATCCTTCTGAGCATCTGTCCTCAGCTTCTAGGACAGGAGACAAACACTTTCTCTGAGAACGACCCTGTGGACAAATTCCCGGTGAGCATGGCAGCTATTACCCTGAATAACAAAAAGCTGAAGGCAGAGGGTGTGGACCTGGAAGTGTCAGTCACTTACTGTGCGTCAGGTGCCGCTCTTTGAACTTGACACACCTTGTCTCATTTAACGATGCCAGCGTCGTCAAGCCAGTAATTGGCCCTTGGAGCTCGTGGTGCATGGAGGCATCATGGGGCCAAAAATATAAGAAAGATGGCTGAATAGGTATTGAAATTGTGGGGAACGATGAGGTGGCAAAAATAAATTGTTCGTCGGGTTCTTAAAATATCACCGTAGATGTGAATCTTCGAAATCGACCCACATCCATTGAACGGGGGAAAGTGGAATGTGTGAACTTAACATGGGGGATACTGACGATTGGTGGCAAAGAGTGGGATAAAGTGGCCGTACAGCGCCTGGGCCAGACAAGGAGGCACGGCCTCCACCGGCGAGGAAATCAGAGACAGTGTCACCACATGGGAAATCCAGACTTCACTCAATGCAAAGAGGTGTTTGGAAAAGGTTGATGATAAACTTTATTTATTGTGAACTTCTCTTATCTTGCCAATAGGCGATTATCTCTAAGCAACCTGGAGCCATATTTGATTCATATCCACATTCCCTCCAAGCCATCTCTGCCCCAGGAGGTGTCAGTAAATATCGGGGGAGCGAATGAACGAGTGATCCTGTTGATTGGGTGGGGGTTACACAGGATGCATCAGAGGGGAAGAGGCAGGCTGGATTTTAAGAGAAGCCAGACTAGGCCTGTGTAGCGTGATGGGCAGGGACTAGTGATGAGGAAAAGGCGGGAGGTGGGCATGGGATTTATTAGGGGCGGAGCCTTGCGGACTGGGCTGACCAGACTTCTTCCTCCCAAGGATCTTCTTTGTATGTGGATTGTCAACGTAGTATTTCTGCAGCTAGTTGCTTCACATCGGGGAATCAAAGTCACTAGCTGGGGGGGACTTTAGAGATTATCCACTTCACTTTCATTTTAGAATAAGAAAGCAATTAGGCCCAGCAGTCAAATGACCGTTACCAACACTACTACTACAGTTGTTGCTACTACTACTAGCTGCTATTAATTGAATATTTACTATGACCCAAGCACTGTGCAATCCTCATTTCATCCTCCGTGATGTAAAGAATTTTGTCATCCTGTTTGGCAAACAAGAAAAATAAGGTTCAGGGTGATAAGGGCATCGTGCATCTAGGGGACTGTGTCAGAATCGTGGTTCTGCCCGAGCTGCAGCTCAGTTTCTCATTGCAGACTTTTTACTTTCTATGGTGACATCTCCCTACCCCGAGGCACGAGGCCGGGCCTGGGGCGTCTTCACTATTGTCAGGGCAGAGAGCAATGTCGTGTTCTACCAGAGACGTTGCTGATGTTCAGGGCTACAAAAGAGAATGACCTGAGTTTTTAGAGGGAGGCAAAAAATTAGTGACAAACTCTCAGGGAGCTAGAGGAATCCATTCGAGGCAGGTCACGGAGATGTGAGCACAGCACAGGGAATATGGTCAATAATATCGTAATAACCACGTATAATGCCAGTGGGGACCAGACTAATTGGGGAAGATCACTTTGTAAATTAAATAAATGTCTAACCACGATGCTGTACACCCAAAACTAATATAAAATAACACTGAATGTTGACTAATTGAAAGAAAAAAACAGGTATACGAAGGTAGATTTCTGGAACTTATTCGAACATTCGATCAGGTGAGTAGTGTCCCCAGATGTCAAGGCCTATCACAGAGTGAGGAGTTTTCTTTCGTCTGGTGTGGACACTCTGTGTCCGTACCCACGGGATAAGGTGATGAGAGGCCTCTAGCCCTGTGGAGGATTTGCCATATCTTGGGCGACCTGTAGGAATCCCCACGGAGAAGCGTCCCGGCCGAGTGACAACGTGTTGCAAAGGCTCAGGTGATCCCTCCTAACCACCGGGTTCACGCCCACTGGTTTGGTAAAATGTGCTAACGGAGACATCACCTGAGGACGCCATTACCATGGGACACTGGCCTGACCCCCGGGAGGACGCACGGGGGCACCACGTTTAGAGATTCTGAGTGGCAAGATTTTATTTAACACGGGGACGGGGGGATAGACGAAGAGCAAGAGGAAGGTCACGGCCAGTGTTTTCCGAGTCAGAGCAGAGCAAGGTGGCAGGGCTGCGACATTCACGACATATTACGACATTTTTCCTGCAGCCCTAGGCGATGCGAAGGCCACGCTCTTATTATGTGACGGAGTCCGTGGGTGCTCCCCGAGGTGTGGGTGACATCCATTTTTTAATTCCATAACGTTATCTGTAACTGACATGTGATTATAATACTACAGTTCTCTTTAATGCAGTCTGCAAAAACACATCGATTTTATAGTTCCCCAAACTGATTACATTAATATCTGTGCATAATTAGTTTACACATTACTAAATTACTGACAGATTAAAAGTGAAATAGTGCAGTTCATACTCAGCCGCATAACTGCCAGAAAGGAAATTAATATGGATTCAAAGGGTCCTCGGAGACCTACACCGAAATAGCAGAAATCTATAAAGACTGCTTGCGTTAGGGAGTTTCTCTATCGGCACTATGTGTGCGCTTGATGCTTTCCTGCGTCTGCCTACGCGCGCCGAGGGGTACAGGAAACGGTACAGGGACCACGATCTGGCTCCTGCCAACCCGAGGCTGTGTTTATTAAAAAGCAAGTGCTTAATTGCGGTGCTCGAGGTCAAGGGAGGGAAGGCTCTCAGGTTGTAAGTGAAAGCCGTTGCCTTCTCTCGCTTTTCCGAATGACCTCAGTGCCAGTGTTAGAAAGGCCAAGTTCTCGGGTGCTGCGTGCTCAGAGCGGTGGTGTGCGTTTGATGTTCTCCTCTCCAGCCCCCAGCTGGACATGCACAGACTGGCTTGGTTCTAGAACGTTCTTTTCATCCCATGTCCCCGCGAAGGCCACTACATGTGTGTGCTTGGGCGTGGAGCCAGGGCAGCTGTGTGTCCGCCCTTCCAGTGAGCCTGCTTCCGGGCGAACTGGTTGGGAGGCCAAACCTTTTGGGTTAAATCCTCATTCTCATTAGATTTCGCCACCCTTTGCACACTGCAAAACATTCGCCTAACTCTGAGAGTTCGAAGATGAATTCTTTTTTTCTTTCTCTGTAAGACACCACGTCTGAACTCACTTCCACGAGGAGGATGCTTCTACCCGATTGAATTCTGAAGCATGTTCTCTCTGAAGAAGATGTTGGCCGGAAATGAAAATGTGGCGAAGTCATCACTAGGAGATCGGGGTTGGGACCCAGCACTTATTGAACACCTACTACGTTCTGGATACTCTATGGGGTATTTTACCTAAGTTTTGATCACTGTATCCCTCACAGTAATTCTACCTTTATCTCCATTTTAATAATGATAATAGTTGTTCCAAGCAGTATAGTAATTTGTGCAAGTTCATACAGTTAATAAAATAAGAAAGTCAGATTTTTAACTTCTTACCATCGGCCTCCACCATTCAGGCCGGAAGCGAGAATACAGACACAAGGGAGAAAGGCCGATTCTAGAGGGGCCGCTGACTATCCTATGAGCCCGGGGAAATGGCTGCTTTATTAGAAGATCAAGTTTTTAAAACCTCTTACTGAATATTCAAATCCTTCTATCATATATTATGATCTTTATCATTATATTAGCTATCACTTGCCCTATAACGAATGACCACCAAACTCAGTGGCTTCAAAATCTTGATTGTTTCACAGTTTCGATAGTTTGGGAATCTAGATGCAGCTTAGCTGGGTCTTCTGGTTGAAGTTCTCTCCCAAGGCTGCAGTCAAGATACCGGCTGCTGTGGCCTCGAGGCTAGGCTGAAGAAGGGCCCACTTTCAAGCTCACTCAGTGGTCGTCCAAGGATTCAGTTTCTCGCAAAATGTGAGAGTGAGTCCCCTCATTTCCTTGTCACTTGGACCTCTCTGTAAGGCAGCTCACAACGTAGCAGCTTGCTCTATCAGAGTAAGCTAGCAAGGAGAGAGAGAGGGAGAGAGACAGACAGACAGACGGAGACGGACAGAGACGGACAGAGACAGACAGACAGAGACAGAGATGGAGGGAAGGAGAGACTGAGAGAGATTAAGGAATTGAGTTGTACAGTTACAGGAGACAGGTACACCAGTCAGTTCTCATTACTCTAAATCAGGGGTTCAGGTAAACTGGGGATACACCAGCATCCCCAGCAGCGAGCGAGCAAGTGGAGAGCCATCCGCTAACGAACTCTCAGTCCCTAAACGGGTTAATGGGGTTCGGGCTCTCGGGAGAGTGCTAACGAAACAGTCGTAGCAAGGACTTTCAGAACGGTCTTACCTGGCTGTGGTTGCCGTGGAAACGCATTTCTCTTCTTTATATTTCTCTTCCCCCTCCCCAAATTACTAATAGTAATAATTTGGACAGTTATTAAGAAAGACAAGGAATGGGCCATGTGAACTCAGGCAAGAAATGAAAAGTGAGAGTGGAAGCCGTGTTAAATAGAAAAATTGGATGCATCACCGCGACAATTTCAATTAGTGGCTGGCTTACCCCCACCCCCACCCACCCCCCACTTTATGTGGGTGTTCGGTGGGTCGGGTTTGCAAAACAAGGGGAGGAAAGGCTTACGATTCAAGAGGAAAAGTCTGAGGTTCTCACTCTTTATGCTCTTGAAAACTAAGGTCTCCAAACGAGCCCTCCGCGGGGACGATGTATGCAGTTTGGATGTGCAAATCTCGCTCCCTCCTTCAAATCACACAGGTGTCGCTATCTGTGACCATTCCCTCCCTCCTTCCTGTCAGCTCTCCACTGCTCACGGTGGCTTTCTCGATGTCAGCGTGTTTGACTTGGATTGTGAGCTTCTAGACCGGTAATTCCTAGATGGTTTAGGTTATAGGTTCTCTTGAGAGTTTCACGGAACCGCCCATCTCTTTGTGAAGTGCACGTGGGCAGCGTCAGGCAGAAGCTGGCAGTGCCAGCGGGTTTGTGGACCTCCTGAAATGCAGTCAAGAACTTCCAGTAGACACTCATCATCTTAAAGGAAAGGTGCCATGCAGATGTGTAGTTGCTGGACCAGCGGGGTTTGGGGATGATTTTATTTTCTTATGAATTGCTTTCACCGTATTCTGAGACTATGTTCCTACCTTAAACACAGTGGTTTTTCTTAGATGAACGGTTCAGAATCTTGAGGTGATACTAGGAACAGCAACCAAAGCATCCTTAGCAACCTTTGAAAGGACAGTGCGTGGTTTAGGTGTACGCAAATGGGACACAGACAACCTGGGCCAGGTGGATGGGACCTCCAAGAGCTATAGAGATCAAATCTTTTTAATTATCTCTCCCCTTCCTAAGAATTCTAACCACCCCCACCCCACATACACACAACAATTTATCTTTTTCTCTTATAGGTAAATCACAGGGACAAATTATAGATCTCTTAGGATGTTGATTGACAGAATGACATAAACAAGGTATAACCAATTTTTATCAAGAGAAAGGGAAAGTGACCAGCAGCTTTTACTAAGCTTCTCCTTCATGCTGAGCAGTCTAATCCCTTACGTCACCATCACCATAACCTAAAAAGTAGGTCGCGTTGTACCCATTTTATAGATAAAGCAACTGGAGTTCCAAAAAGTGAAGTCGCTCATCCCAACTCACCTGACTATATGCGCCAGGGGTGGGGTCTGAGTCGAGATCTGCCGGGGCCTCATTCTCGTAAGACCACACCGCGCTTTCTCCAGAAGGCCCGCTCTCGGCAGGGAGGGATGTGTGCGTGGGGGGAACAGGCTTCCTCGGAGGCCTTCAAACAGACACAGAGAGTGGGTGCGGAGCTTCTGCGTCAGGAAGCACCCTCGTCAGTGTGTGCTGGTCAGAACACAAGCTTCCGAGTCCAATAGAGCGAGGTTCTCACTAGCGTCTAAGTTAGTCACCATCTATAAGCCTCAGTTTCCCTAGCTATAAAATGGAGATCATGGTAGTGCCTAGGCGTGGGACGTTCGAAGTGATTATATACAATAAGGTATTATAAAAAATAATGTGCCTGGCTCCCTGTCTGGCTCAGAGCAAGGATGCGGATGTCGATGATCAGTATTTGTGTTCCATGTAGACGCTTGCACTGCCAAAGCTACCTCATCAGGAAGCACTTCTAGTCTTGTAGTCAAAGAGATGTGGTGAGCTTGACCTTCATCTTGCTGAGTCTGCCCTGGGTAGCATCTCAGGTGCATCGGCCACGTGGATCAAACACAAAAGTTCTTCCCAGCTAACTTCTCATTACATTATTCGTCACGGCTTACAAGGAGTTCAGAGATTTTCCATGTTTTTAAGAACTGCGCCTTAATTTATTCAACATGTGTTTATGAAAAGAATTTCTCCTTAGGATAGACGTGGTATTTGTTCGGTTTTAAATTAGTTGCCGCCGTACGCTTTTCCGCAGCCTCCATCATTCCCTGTCATCTCTCAGGTTCAGGCCACATTCTGTTGCCTTCTAGAAGCTGTAAGAATGTGAATTTACAACTCCTGACTCTCAGCCTGATTTAAAAAAAAAAAAGAAAAAATTATACATTTCTCTCCCTCTCATTTAGCCCAGAAGAGAGTGAAGAAGGACCGAGAAGGGGCTGAGGGTGGGAGGAGGAGGAGTTTCTGCTCGATGCAATTCTGCAGCGTCTGAGTGTGTTTCGAAGGACTTCGGCAATTTCTTAAAAGTTTCGAAAAGTTCTAAAAGACTCCCTGTTAAGGAGGGCCAAGGAGAAGCAGCTAGCCTCTGTGTCGTCTCTGAGATGGACCAAGAACAAAAGAAACAGAAAAAGAATCTCCACTTCTAGGGAACGATAACTCAGGAGCGAGCCCACAGGGCCTTGAGGGAGGAGAGGGAGCGAGGGCGGAGATTGTCTGCAGACCTCGGATGGGCTGGAGAGAACCTGGGGTTTGCCAGAGTTGGGGACACACACACACACACATGCACACACACACACACAGAGTGATATTGGTTAAATAAAGAAAATGCTGGAAAGAGAAAAGCAAAAAGAATTAAAAATCGTTCATAAAATTACCATTCTTAAATAATGGTAACATTTTTACTTCATTTTTATATTTTACATATTTGTACGTTTTATTATACATTTTTTTAGAAAATGGTGTCATACCACATATACTATTTTGAAAACTTTTTTTTTTCAGTTAGCAAAATATGAGAATTGTTATTAAAGATTACTTCCTACAGGAACATTTTGAATATTTGCTCAATTTTCTATTCTTATGTATGTAGAAGTATTTTTTTTCTATTATTAAAATTCCAAACAATGGTTCAACAAACATTCTTATAGCTAAATTTTATTTACATCTATGATTATTTCCTTAGATACATTTCTAGAAGTGGCATTGCTGGGCTAACAAGCATGCCCAGATCTAAGCTATTTATTGCCTGTAAAAAGTTGTATTTGTTTACATTCTAATCAGTAACGTGTGAGAATTCCCATATTCCCACATCTTCACTAACACTGACTTGTAATTTTTGGAATATCTTTTAAGTAGGTAAATAACTTGTCAATGCACTTTTTTGTTTTGTGAATTGTCTATGTCTTCCTCTTATTCTTATTGAATTGCTAAAGCTGTTTACATATTAAGCATATTGACTCTTTGTTATATATACATACATATCATCAAGCTTATCTTTCCTTCTTCGTCTTAATTTTTGTATGTTTCAATGTACAGACTCTTAGCATTTATATAGTAAATGTTATAGTTCCTTTTATGATTACCACCTTTGGGCTCATGCTTCCTAATCCAGTATTATATAAATATCTATCTCCATATTCTTGAAAAACATTGTTTCCTTTTTTCACACTTACAATCTATTTCATCTAAAATTTACTTTTTCAGTTATGTGAGCCAGGAACTACCTTTCCCCTACTCCCACAATGCATAGCCGGTTGCCACAGTTACTGAATACTTTGTCACATCTTTTTCTAATTTAAATATCACTTATAGTATATACTAAATTATTAGATTTACTTGATTGTTTCTGATATTTTTACTCTGCTTCATTGATGCTACGCCGGCACCAGACTGATGTCATAACTTTTTACTATATTCTAATTGGTGGTAGGAGAAATTCTCCCATAGTACTCTTCTTGTCTAGACTTTTTTGATTATTCTTATGCATTTATTCTTCCTCATGAATATTAGGATTCTTTTATGAAGTAAAAAAAAGATGGAAAATTTAATTCAGATTCATTTATAGTTTAACTTGGGGAGAATGTACTTATTAGTGTAATTAAGTCATCTTTCTACATTACTTAAAAAAAACAGGTTTTTTTTTGATCACACACGTTAGATATTTCTTTAAATACAAAATAGCTTTCGGGTGAATACGTTTTAATGGCAGAGAGACTGTGGCTACAGACGTGCGCTGGCATCAGATTCTTTCTTGTTTACAGATTTTCAGGTAGCGAGTCATGAGAAGAAGAGGCCGATAGCCACTAGGAAGATCAGCGAAAGAAAACAAAGTTTTATGGAGGGAAGAAAAACTTCAGCTAATAGAAGGACCTGGAAAGAGATCTCATTTTAACCCGCAGCTACCTGGGCTATGCTTTGTTCTGAGGGTGTAACCACCTTCCTTCTCACTATGCTCCAAAGAGCAAATGTTGGGTATTTAGGAGCCTTTTTATCCCTTTTAACTTGATGTTCATTGATGATGATTTTACCATTGCTTTGAAAACGAATCTTCTAAGGCTAGAGAAGAAATAGTTCTAAAAAAAATAAAAAAATAAATTGCACGTTTTGTTTTAGCTTTTATTATTTCTGCCGTTACTTAATCATGGTGAGAAAGTTTTACAGTCTCGTGGAAGAGATGTAGCATTTCTCCCACAACCTGTCCGAAGCAGTCGATCTATTTAAGTCGCTGCGTGATACTTTCTTAATGGTGCGGATGTGCACCAGGGGAGAGGGGGCAAGTAGCTTCGAGGTGGGAGAAAAACGGGAAGCTTCTAAGATGCAGATGGAGATGTAACACGCGTGCCGTGATAGCTCTATGACCTATGGTCAGCGTTATTAAAAATCACGAGCAGTCTTGGATGGTGTTCCGTCAAGAATAAAATAATTGAGTTTACAACTTCCGGATTTAAAAATCCATTTATAATTATTCTAGAATAGATCGACTTCAGATGCAAAATCCCTCAGCCAGGGAATGAGTCTCTAACTTAGTGTTAAGTCAAATGCTAAAAGTTTTTAATAGTGATGTCTGATACAGTATTCATACAATCATCTTTTCTTTTTCTTAAACCTCGAAATGGCCTATGCGACAGCAATTGGAGGGATTATGTTCAAAACATGGTGGCGGCCACAGTGATGTGCTCTCAACCCCAGTTACAAACTGGGCTGATTGGGCACCCCCACTAAGGGCCGGCTGTGTCAGCTCGTCAGATTTTCTGGAATGCGACCGCATTCGAAAGAGACGATTTCTGCACGCATTCGACATCAGATGTATTTTTGATCAATAGATGGGAGGAAGGAACCCCTCTGTAATTTTTCTCTGGTGTTTACGGGTATCGCTGACTCTGAGAGTAGAATAGCTACACAGACAGGAAACAGTTGCCCAAGCCGTTTCAGACGTCGTCTGTTTATAGAGACACAGCATCCATTTGTTGTACCTGGTGGCTATTAACCGCTCTAATTGTGCTGTAGACTCGTTAACAAGTTTGCTGAAGTTGCACATTATAATTTTAAAGGAGTTAATTGAATACTAATCCAACGCGCAGCACAAAAATTATTTGAACCATTCCAAGGAAAGCCGAAAATCCCACCAGCTGCCTTGGTCCTAGTAAATCCCTACCCCTGTGAGACAGAAAATGAATATTCAATATTTTTTTTCCATTTGGGACTCTTGACATTCTATTGATTCACTTTATTTTCCCAACAATTTTCTGACAGGTTTCCCAATGTGGATTCTGTAAATTCTTTGATATTCATCTTGTGATTGCCTTTGAAAATGAAAGCTGTGGACAACTTTGGGCTCAGAACTCAAGAGCCCCAAGCCCCTTACACCCCAGGAGCCAGTGGATCCGTCGAATTTTACTGAATTACCATGTGATCCCCAGATTCCACAGAGTCAGATGCCAGAAGGGGAAGGAGTTTCCAGAGTCAGGAAACTCAGGTTACATTTGTGAAGCGGGTTACTGCTCTGGGGACATGGGGACAGAGGCGCGGAGAATGGCTGGACCTTGAGATAGTAGGGGAAAGCTAAAGACAGCAAATCACTTAAGGTGAAGAAGCAGGACGAAGAGACTAACAGGTGTGGCAGGGAGGGGGCAGGGGGGAGCAGCCATGCCACCAGCTTTTAAAGAGGAATAAGAGTCCGCTAGATGTCGGGGCAGTGGCAGGAACCTGTATAGTAGTAAGAGAGTGTGGTCTCATGCCACTGCAGGATGTAAGAGTCAGTCCGTCCATGTCATCATTGCGGAGAGTGCCATCGGCACACAGGTGGGTGACACAGGCGCTTTCTTTCCATTCTAATGTTGCCCTTTGTTAGACGAGGCGCCTCACCTCTGTAAAAGCTAAATTGGGACCAGCATCTCAGAGTAATGAATCGACATGCAGATCCCCGGACAGACCTCCTTCTGATCACGTGCATCACCTTCTGTGTCACACCTCGTCTGAGTATCTTGTATGCGCTTAAGTTCCA
Source organism: Pteropus medius (assembly GCF_902729225.1). Taxonomy (NCBI): domain Eukaryota; kingdom Metazoa; phylum Chordata; class Mammalia; order Chiroptera; family Pteropodidae; genus Pteropus; species Pteropus medius. The sequence goes on along the minus strand of NW_024349224.1, from coordinate 4,493,175 downwards.
CGATTCGCTCACTTCTGTATTTCCTAGCGCCTCGCTCCAAGCGATATAGCAGATTCTCAGCGACGTTTGCGGGACAAGCAAATGAATGAGCAGGTGCTGGTCTAGAACACACCTTCGGATTAGCAACTGCCTGTCTCTCTGCGTGTCACTGACCTCAAAGACCTGCTTGGATGTGTATATGACAGACTTGCTTTGTCATCGCTCTTAAGCACCGGGCGCTTCTAAACGATGTCTTGGAGCCGCATCTTGAAGGGAGAGAGATTCTACTCCGTTTCTCCCCGAACGCTCGCAGCAGCTGGGGTCTCCGACGTGTTCACGTCGAGGTCCCTGGTTAAATGTGCCGGCCCGTTTAATCGAAACTATCAAGCTGGCTGTGTTGACTGCTTGAGTATTGATCCGGGCAAACTGGCTGTGGATTTAAACAAAACCTCACCGGCCTTTCTCTCTGCCGATCGTACCTAAAACGGCACATGGCACACTCAGAGCATGATACGGTGATGTTTGTGCATGTTTAGTTTTCTTTATTTTTCTTGAAAAGGAAACTTAGTCTCGAAAGGTGACGTTATTTTTTAAAGGTCAATGCGAAACATTCCTGATTTGTTTTCATAGCATGGGAGTAGAGTTTTACAAAATCAAAATGGAAGATTCGGTGGCACATATTGCTCTAGATGTTCTGTAATAGCTTCTGGATGATGCGTCATCCTTCTCAGACAGAGCAGGCTCTCAGTGAATGTTTGCGAATTTGTGCCTCTTCCTCCCTAATAACTCTCCTAACTTTTAAGACGGACTGTGTCTTCTCAACTCACCAGCAACAACTTGTATACGATAGCCGATCAGCAAGGAATTGTCATATATAATAACAGCTACTGACACTTATTTATTTTTTTAAATTAAGTGATCAGCAAACCACGACCTAAGGGCCATATTTGGCCCATTACCTTTTCTTATAAATAAAATTTTATTGGAACACAGCCACACTCATTCATTTACATAGGGTTTATGGCTACAATAGCAGAGTGAAGTAGTTGTGACAGAGACCACACAGTCCACAAAGCCTAAAACATTTTCTGTCGGGCCTTTTCCAGAAAACGTTCGCCAGCTCCTGATCTCTGAGGTGCTGTGCACTATGCAGGCCAGTCGTGGATTATCCCTTTCATTTCCCACGACAATCCTACGTGATGTGTACTGTGGTTATCCCCGTGTGACAGACGAGGAAGCCGAGGCACAAAGAGGCTCAGTGAGGGAGCGATGGGGCCGGAAGCAGAACCTATCTGGCATGACGCCAAAGTCCTTCTGTTTCAGCTCTGCCCCGCCTGCCTTCTGCCCGCTGAGAACAGACACTCGCCTTTGCGGGGGAAGCATTTGCTTACTAATGAGATGGATGTCAGGGCATCTCTGCTCCTCAGCCTCATCACAAGCAGCGCCCCCTGTTCATGGGCAGGAGAGGCGTGGCTGGGAGTGGCTGGGAGTGGCTGGAAGTGCTGTTGCTGCAGAGGCTGGACAGAGGACAGGGGACTGTGTGCCTCCCAGGCCGGCAGCTGACAGCCTGGCATCCAGAGGGCAGTGAGCAGAACCCCTGGCTACAGCTGCCAATCTCCCGAGCGGGCGTCTATGGAGATTAATTTTGTTGTTTCTTTTTTTTTAGGCGAGGCGACCCTTGGTTGACCTCACAGATTGCAAGGACCTCGTCAGCTTACAATCCTTTATTTTTTTATTTTTACATCTACAGCAACCTGGTCTTCCTAGGTGGTCTCTCATCCAAGTACTAATCAGGCCCGACCCTGCTTAGCTTCCGAGATCAGATGGGATCGAGCTTGTTCAGGGCGGAATGGCCGTAGACTTGGAGATTAATTTTGTGTCAAAGCGTCAGCTCTCAGGCGACATGGGAGCCCAGCGAGGCACGAGGGAAAGGTGCTTGTCGACGCACGTACCCCTAGACCCTATGCGAGGGGCGACGGTCTCCAGCGGGAAACCACTCGCTCCTCCAAGACTGGGCCGGGAGCTTTTTCCCCCTTGCTAGGCTGGTGCCCCCCAGTCTGCCGTGGCTCCGGCGGGGAGCGGGGGAATTTCACCTGAAGTCAGAAAGAGAGGGGACAAGGAGGTTAACAGACAAATAGCTGTAATGTGAGCAGACTTCTTTCATTTAAAAATTTTTTTAAAACCCCTCTGCTAATGACTTGGTGATTTTCACAGTAGTAAATGTGCTGACTTAAAAATCCGTGGGAGGTCAGTAATTGTCCCTCTGCCTGTCACCGGGCCGATTGTGGTTCCGGTGCACCTTAATTACACTACCTACAGGTGGAGTGTTACACAGTGTTTACGTTAATCAGAGTAGATTTACAGAGGGAAATAAAACCGCCAGCTTCCTTGGGGTTGTATTCTTCCCAGCTCCCAGCAGCCGGTGGTCCCCGAGTGTCCCCGAGTGTCTCCATCCTAAGCTGCAGTGCTGGGCCGACCTAAGAAATCAGTGGAAAGTTCCAGAAATTAGATTTTTAGGATCTTTACATCAAAGGAGAAAAGTGTGTTTGGGGGGGAAGAGATTGCGCAATTGTTTAAAGGACCAGCTTTCCATTGTCTGCGGCCTGGGGAACAGGAGGTACCCTCGGGGCACACCTGATCCCCCAGGCTTATTTGTCTGCCGGGGGAGGGAAGATGGCGACAAACCTGAGCCGGGGCCTGGAGATGCACCCAGCTGCTCCGCTGAGGCAGGAGGGGGAGGGTTAGGTCTGCCGTCTGTTCGTTGTTGTTATTTTTTTGTTTTATTTACTTTGCCTTTTGCCTTTTACGTGAGGCTTTCCCGTACATTTAAGGGATGCATGCCCAAAGTCTGCGTGATCCAGAGGGGCAGCGTATGCACATGACGTCAGTGGCTAAAGTCTCCAGCTCTTCACTCAGTCGCTGTGCTTCGCGTTCCTCATCCACCAGATGGGCCGAGCGGTAGTCCCTGCCTCGCGAGGTCGCCGAGCGGGCTCCCTGAGATGACACGTGGAACGTGCTCGGAACGGTGCTTGGCACCGGGCGGGTGCTCAGTAAAGTTACCTGCTGTGCTCAGAAGCCGGGGCAAACGTGGCCTTTTAGAATCAACGAGACCGAGGTTCCAGCCCTGTCCCGAACAGTTACCAGCAGTGACGTTATTCAGGTCGCAGACCTCTCTCCGCCCCTGCTCACTCAGTTCACATGAGCAGGGATAAAACAGTACCTTCCACCGAGGGCCGACTACGTGCAAAGTCCGTAGTTATGATCAGCAGCAGACGTGGGTGTTTTCTAAGCCGGAGGAAAGGCCACAGTCCTAAGTGCTGATCAGGGCGCGCAAGTCACTCTTTTCTTCTCAAGATGGTTCTTGATTCCTTTGTCGTTAAACGTGGCACGTTAGGGCTCGACTTGGCTCATGGCATCCAGAGAGTTCATCCTCCATCTTACAAAAGGAGCTTGCGAATCGCAGCATGCACCTGGCGGCAGAAGCCCGGGGTATTCTAAAGATGATGCAGAGTGACGGGAAAACATTACGATGGAAATAATCCACGCAGTGTTTCAGAGCGAGGTCCTCAAATCGGCCCCGTTCAAGAAATGGACAAAGTACTCGAGAGAGTTTCGTATTTTCAGACCCCATCCCGGGGAGTCACAGCCCGGCGTTCCTGTGAGGGAGGAGGACTCCTCATTGCAAAGGCAGACGCTGCGGGGCAGAAAGGCTCAGGGCCACGCTGAAGGCAGCCAGAGGCCCTCCAGCATCTCCGCCCGTCCTCACTCACCTGGCTGAAAGAAAGGCCTCTCTGCAGGAGCCATTACAAGGTTAAAAAAACGTCAATCGAGGAAGGAAGGGAGGGAGAGAGGGAGGGACAAAGGGACAAGGGACAAAGGGACAAAGGGACAAAGGGAGGGCCTCACTCCTCACTCTACCGGCCTCGTCCACTCTGCTTTCACATTCGCTGGAGAAATGGCGAGCTCCAGGCCCGAAGGGAGAGTTTTCCCAGGCGAAGCGGGGTTTTGCCATCTTCTGCCGTTTTTTGTCTTTCGCGGTCACACACCTGAGGCTTTCCTCACGGATCACGTGGGCCTGCGGGATGCTCACGGAGACGCCTGTCAGCTTGGGGCCTTCGGATCTAATCGCGAGAGGGCCAGATCCTTTAAACTGTTACGCCTGTGACCCTTCTGGGAGCAGCTGGTCACTTGGGACTCGACCTTGGAGGAGACACATTGTGTGGACACTGAGTCCCCCCTTGGTGGCCGCGTTGCTCAGGGGAGGACAGCCCGCTGCGGCACTGTGCTGGGCACAGCGGGGCACTTTCAAAGGACCCAGAGGCAGCTTCTTCCAGCTGGAGCACGTGGCCCACTACTGATCACTAGAAATCCAGTGTCCCAGAACCAAAATGGACCTGACAGTTTAAAACTAAGGGACGGGAGGCTCAGATGTGACAGGAACATGGCTGAGCTCATGTCTACATGACCCGGCCCCAAAATAAAGCACTCCTATGGCTGCCCTGAGACTTCCCAGGACACGCAATGCTTTTGCCATGAATCTGGGGAACAGCCTCCAGATGCATAATATTTTAAGATGATCAGCTTAGTCTTTTAATCCCTATAAACAGTGCCTGTCTGCAAAAGGCTCTAGGGCTCTTGGTTTTCCAGAGACTGGCACAGTGAGCACTCACTCACTGTGTAAGGGGGCACTCTCATGTCTGAGATCACTTGATGGAACAAAGTCCTTGAAGCCATCATGAACACTGATCACAGAAAAAGAAAACGCTGGGCTCTCTAGAAAGAAAGGGGTTGCTGTGTAAAGACTCGCTTGGGCAAGAGACGCCACAAATTATAAACTCTTTGGCATTCCCAAAGAGTGGCATTTTACTTTATGGTCCTTGGAAGCATGCACGGTCACTCTGAGCTGATTATACAAGGAAGCAGTTTCATTACATGAGCTCGCTTGGTATCTCTGGCCCCCAGCTGGCCGTCCAGAGGGGAGACAAGGCAGTGTGGCTGCTGAGAAGGACCAGACTGATTTTCTAGACTTGATTTCTGGCTGCGGTTCTGCCTTCAAGCAGCTGTGTAAGTGCGCGTGTTACTTGGCCTCTGTTGATCTGTTTCTTCTCTAAAGATTTGCACTAGAAAGTCTCTAATTTGTTGCCAGATTTAGTGGAAACCAAAACAAACAACCCCCCACCAGACATCTATTTAAATTTAAATATCAGATGAACAATGAGTATTTTTTAACATGTCTCATAACAATATTTGGCACATTCTTGTACTAAAAAACCATTCATTGTTTTTCTGAAATTCCACCTCGGCTGGGTACCCTGTATTTTACCTGGCAAACCTAGTCTGGAAAATCATTTAGACGTCAAATTCGAGTTCTGTAATGAAGGAATCTGACTTTGCTTCTGAGAGTGTGTGCTGGGAAGGGGTAGGGGCAGTTCACAGCACCTGGAGGAACTCTGTCTTAGAGAACTCTCTTCAGGGTGAGAGGCAGCCCCCGAGAAAAAGAAGGCTTTTCCAGAAGGCACGGGCCCCTCTCAAGGCTGCCGGAGAGCTGGACCCCTTCAGGGCCCAGGGGGCTCTGCATCCCAAGCTGATTCGCAGGCAGCATAGTTTGGGGTGGACAGAGGTCACCGCCAGTCCTTTGCATGCACAGGCAGTTACAGTCCATCATCGCTCTGTGCCATCGTGCGCCTAGGACCTGTGGCCCCACCACAGGGTCTAAACCAACCAGCCTGTAAGGAAAGCCAGGGACGGTTCTGGGCTTTTCTCCCTAGGCATCGTGTGTGTATGAGGCGGGGTGAGGGAGGGGAGTCGGGCAAGAGAGCGGGGAGGAGGGAGATGCTGAAAGTCAGCCTCACAGGATGGACATTGCAGTTAGCCAGAGGCCTGGTACTTGGAGGCAGGATGAAAATATTTCCAACGCAGCCTTAAAAAATAATCGCCGATAACGCTTTATCCTGCGTTACGGCGAGGTCCCTCCCTTAAGAATAACGATCACCTCTCTGGCCCATTCGGTTCGGGTCTTCTGCACCTTGTCACAGAGGAGTTTCCTGGAGTCCGGGCTCCCGTTCAAGGCAGCGTGGAAGCCGGTGGAAGGTGCTGACCACTTCACGGTCCTCCCTTTCTGCCCTTGACCCGGGCGCCCCCCGGGTTCCTGGACTCGATGGGCAGACAGCTCCAGTGTCTCCAACAGCACTTCCGAATCTCCTCCCCGCAACACACACACGCAGGCACGCGTGCACGCGCACGCACACCCGGGGACACACCACCCCACGGCCAGGCAATGAATGAACCTGGACGCCCTTCCATAAATTCTTCCTGGCCTCCATAAGGGAGCACGCAGGGCGGGGTGTGAAGACAATATGGTTAGGATACAGCGTTTTATAGACAGAGAGAAAGGAGCGAAAACAACCCCTTGCTTTCGATGCAAATAAACCCAGCTTCACCTTTCGGCAGAAGACCCCGCCCTTGGCCGACCGTCCGGGGAGCGTCCCGGGGGTATTCCTCCTTCTCCGTTTCCAGGTCAAACAGGTCTTTGGAAACGGTTTCTCTAGCGCCGCGTTTTCTCCCCAGGACAATCTCCCTCTCTCCTTCCTTTTTGGTGCAGTCAGAAGTCCCCAACCGCAGGAGGTCCCCCCCGGGGCCCGAGGTGCGGAGCAGCCCGGGAATTCAGGGCCAGGCCTCGCGGCGAGGCCCGGGCGCGCCGCCGGGCCGGCCGGCAGATGGCGCTGTGCCGCGCGTAATGGGCCCTCGGGTGCCCGGGCCGGCGGGAGCGGGGACGCGCGCTGCTCAAAGTTTCTGGTGCCTTTCCCGGACCAAACAAATGTCTGTGGACTTCAGTGGCGATTTCCCTTAGGCTGCGCGACTCTCACTGGCCGTGTTTTCAGGCTCTAGATGGTAACCGATGCCCTAGGTTGCTTTTTTCGGGTGAAATCGGGGTTTGCAAGCGTCCTTAAACCCATCCTAACTGCTCAGGTCAACTAGCAAAGAAAGGTCTGTATTTTTGATCAAATAATGCATAAAACTTCCATGTTAAGAGATAGAATGGTTTGGAAGACAAAGACGTGCTGAGAAATGTAAGTAAAAGGAGCACCTAAGATTTTTGTTTCTAAATAAAACAGGGGTCTTTACCAGAAGCAAACATAAAGGCAGGAAGGAACTGGAGGCTTGGGCGGCAAGCGCTGCTGCTGGTGGAGGTGTGGAGAGGGGGTCGCATCATGTGATTGCTGGAAGCACTTGTGTGCAATGATCATGAATATATAATTGTGGAGGAAATTTAGGGAATATGCTGGGGACCCGAGGCTGTTGATCCGGAGGACACAGCTGGAAAGCCGTGGGTTTCCAGAACACAGCTGAACAGCCGTGGATTGAGGGCCATAGGAATCGCCAGTGCATTCTCTCTGCCAGGCCAAGCGGCCCCATTTGTTAGGGCTCAGTATGCATGTGATATCGCCATAAAAACCTGTCTTCTCGAAGTAAACAAGGCAAGCCTGTGTGCATCTCCTGCAAGACGTATGCGGTTTCGTTTGGGGTCGTGGCTCTGACATGACCCCAAACAGTGAGGATTAGGTGGACTCGGCGTGGACGAAAAGGACTAACTGTCATCTCCTCGCCTCGGGGTGACCGTGGCCAGCGCTGCAGGCTGAGAGGCGGAGGGGGAGTGGCGGGGGGGAACTGAGTCATGACTGACTGATACAGCTGGGGTCGGGGGGTGGAACACTGTGAAGGTTTTGTCATACGTGTTCCCCGCCAGCAGAGCTTTGTCAAATGTCCCAGCTCTTTCTTGCCCGGATGGGACCGGGTGTTGTCCTGTGTGCAGAGTGAGCACGGAGCAGAGTAACAGGGCTTTCTTTGCTTAAATGCTGATGAAACTTTTGAAACTGGCAGAATGTCCCAAGCACTCCTAAACAAAACAATTGGTTTGGAAATCTAGCTTTAGACTTTTTAAAAAAGTTTTCAGCAAGTGACCCAATTATTATTTCTCTTTATGTACACAGAGATAGTTTCATTTTCCTAATCCATTTTTACTGTTTTATCTCATAAATCAAGAATTATGGCTATGCGGATTTCTCTTTCTGAGCTGATGAATAAATACGTCCAGTACGTACTAAACTCTTTTTCAAAGTTAGAAATATTCTCAGACTTCGAAACTTAATCATTTGAAACAGTAATTACACATAAGGTGATTAAATAATATGCTGAGGTATATTCATTTGCTAACATATGGTTTTTGACATTTGATTCTGTTTTTTTTTCCACTTGTTTTCATTTTTTAAGCTGAAGTTCAAAGACATTTTTCTAACCAAATGTAATTTATTATGTCACGTATGCTGTCTATACCGTGAGTGGTGTTAACATAAGGACCTGAAACATTAGTTCTTGGTCGACTAGCAATATTTAAAGCTTACCAAATATTACAAACACTGCCGATCCATAATATCCAGAAGCTGATTTTGGATCACATTTAGAGCTGTCTTTCAAACAGAGCCACATCCAATTTAAAATTAGTCAAGAATTACAGTTTGCTATGAAGAATGTCTCCACCCCCAATATGAGCAAATGTCACCAAAATGAAAGGGGAAAAAAAGGAAAGAAAAGAAAAGATGTGATTGTTTTGACACGCGTGCGAGAAGCTTAGTGTCACTTCATTTTTAACCTCACTTCAAATCATCTTTTAACCGCCCTGGTATTTCTGCACGGAAATAATCACATCTCATCAGCCTTCTCAAACGCGGCAGCTCCACACCCAGAGCTAACGCTTCTCGTTAAATCATATTGCTAAACACATCATTGCAGCTCCCGCAGCAGACTGATGGAAATCAGCTTCACCGGACAGCTCCCCCCCACCCCCATTCAATTTCATTTTCTTTCCTTGGGTAATTTTATTCTTATAGATGGTGCGCGAATGTTTTTCCTAGAGAGGCAGGACGTGAGTTTTAAAGATGTAAAAGCAATTCTGCCCTTTAGGTGATGGAGATAGAGACCTGTTGAAATGCTCCTGGGAAAATAAACACATGGATTCACATGCACATTTAAGAGAAGAAAATCTTCTCGGGGGGAAGGCGATGAAATGCGGGACTTTGGGAGGAGAAAACGTTACCCTGGTTTTGAACGTACACGATGGATGATTCCTAACCTCGTTCAAGAATTCACGTATCGTTGAGGTTTAACAGACACGTCAAGAAAACCGGGTTTGTTTCTTTCAGCGTTTTTGCACCTGCAGATGTAAAACCCAAAGCCCCCTGCTTAACATTTGAAAAACTAGTATGTAAATGACTGACTGCCTTATCTTTACACAATTTGCTTTAACTTCACTTCCTCTCACTTTGTCACTTAATTTGTATGGTTTCCAAATCAGAGTGACTATCATCTATTAGTCCCCCTGGTGACAGAGGGCAGGGCGTTGTTGTATTCGAGTTAATAAAGCAGAAACACAAGCCTAATTACTGGGGAGATAAGCCTTGCTGGCAGGGGTCCCCTTCCCCGAGGTCTGGAGCTATCTGCACCCAGACATTTTGGAGTGAGTCTGTGTACACCAAGCAGTTTGGGGAGGGGGTGTTTCCATATAGCAGTACTGATAAATTTCAGGAATTGCCTTCCCTGGAGGATGCTATACTAAATTGTGCATCTAGACCAGGAAGCAAGTACATATTCATTAATAAATGAGATAATGGAAAGGAAGTGTTAAGGAGCTTCATAATTGCAAGAGACAAAATAAAAAAAGTGTATTTTGTTACCAAGGGCATATATGTATATTCTAAACATAGTCTACATACACATGCACTTAGTAACTTCCTGTGGTGAAAGAAGAAGAAGAAGAGAGAGAAGAGAGAGAGAGAGAGAGAGAGAGAGATTGAGTTAGCCTCTCTAATGCCAGCAGGTACACCATAGAACGTATCCCTCTATGGAAAAATTAAAATACACATATATTTTATTTATAGTACAAGGTACAGAATCATAAGCAACAAGTTTTATAGCATAGACCCTGATTGAAAATCTGATTTATTGATTATTCAGAGGCCCATATTGTGTTTTTATGGGCTTATATCATGTATATAGAACTATACCATATTTAGGCAAATTGCATAGGCATGCTGAGAAGTTTCACCGAGCCTCTACCACTGTTAGTACCACCGCCCTCCCCAGACCCCTCCCTCCATGGAAAACAAACAAAAAAGCCTACCTGTGTGGTTAAAATCACTAACGTTTAAGAAATATTCATAAAAAGAGAAAAAAACAATACAGTTCCTGGCTTCTGCTTTGAAGGGTTACAATTATCAGTGGATACTGTATCAAAAGCTGAGAAATTGTGTTTGGAGAGTGAATCTATTAATGCAGCTTTGTCCAACAAATATTAAAATTGCAAAGTAATTTGCCCATTTGACAATGGCTAATGAACTTAAGTATGTAGAATGAACTTTAATAATTGAGGAAATTGTGCAATTAAGTTGAAAGCCGCTGAAAATTACAAATAAAATTAACTCTCTAGTTTAGTAAGAATATTACTGCTTCTATTACCGACCAGTTCGGTGAGTATCAAGAAAGTGGAAAGTCACAATGACTGTGCCTTTATCGAGAGGATTTGCCCTAAAGATACTGACCTCATTTTTTTTTTTTAAACAGAAAGGAGAACTAAGAATCCTTTTCCACGATATGTTTCTGAATTACCACCTGGTTGGAATTAGACAAAATGTCTCAGTGGTGGGGTGGGTTTTAATTTTCATTTCAGGTTTATGATCCTGTCTGTGTCGATTTTAAATTTAAGTGGCTTATATTCAGCAAAAATCCTTTTACTATCCGGGCTTGGCTGCCTCAGACCATTAGGTTCTGTACGTTCAGCTTCCACAAATCTGTTAATACATAAAACCATAAGAAACCTCTGATGATCGAACCAGATAGACCGAAGACATCCGATTAATATTTGATAATGCAGAAGTGTCCTTAATCAAACTTGCTTATTTCGTGCCAGAATGTTTCTACAATTATCATAATTGTTGTGCTAAATATGTTTGTCTTTGTATCTGGCTTTGGGCATAATCTTCTCTCTTGAAAGCCACTCGTTGTGGGACTTGAGATTCCTGCACAAAACCCAATTAATATTAAGATGACAAGCGCTGACGAGCTCCAAAGAGGCAACAGCTGAACAGACTCTAACATTCTTAAGTACAGATACTTGAGTGATCAAGTACATCTGAGGGAGACACACAATTCAATAATCCCTTTCTCAAGAAAGTCAAGAGCCCTGTGACATGTGAGGGAAATCAAAGGAGCACATCAGAAAGGAAATGGCCGCACTGGTCCTGCAGCGTCTCTATTAAAATGCAAAAGTTATGGATTTTTTTCGGGGTGATGGGAACCTTTTCTGTTTTTATTGATTTCTTTTTATAGCTTGATGATTTCGCTCAGATTATCTTAAAAGCTTAAAGAAAAAAAGGGCCTCATCAAAAGATGTCTTGCATGACAGGAGCACATGCAGTTTCGGGGAACTTGGCGCAGCGAAGGCGGGGTACGGTCCGGGGAGAACTCGTCAGCCTGGAGAAGAGCTGGAGCCTCCACGGCACTAATGAAAATTTTACTGCTGTGTTTGGTGCACGTGGCAGACGCGCCCTGCTTGCCCTAGGCCAGTAAGGAGAGACGGGGGGGACGGTTTGGAGCAACCCGGGCCTTGCCCCAGAGACGGAGCAAGTTATAAAGCTCCGTATTAACAAAAGCACCTCCATTCGCTCCATAGAAAGCCATCGCCATCATTCACATCCGGAATCCCAGTCTCCCAGCATCGTGAGTGCCTCCTCGGATTTACAGCCGAACGCGCTGTCTAGTGGTGACATCCTAACCCGCTGATCTGTAATCAGAAATGGGCTTCCTGTCACTTTAAAAGCACGGCACTAAGGGGCAGTAAAAACAAGGCCGAGGGAGCTAAACGGAGCAGCGGTCCGGGCCGTGGGCCACTCCGCAGGCCCCTGCCAACGTGTTCGTTACATCCGAAACCCCGCAGTTCCAGGGGCTGGTGACACCCTCTTAGGTGACGTATCGCTCCGTGAAATCGGTTCTGCACAAACTCTTTCGCGTGTGCCGAAACATAACAAGGCGGGAAAACCAGTGAGCCTGCGTTGGCACGCGGGGGTGTGGCGGTCTCTGCGCCCCTGTGCCCAGCACATCGGCGGCAGGCAGGAGGCCCCCGCGCCCAGCACACAGCGCTGCCTGGACTCGCTTTTCCCTGGTACCACTGAAAGTGACACCAACCGGGGTGTCCTTCGCTTGTGGCCTGACAAATCCGGTGCGGCCTTTTGAGGCCACCCGCCCAATGACGGGGTCTGTCCCAAGTCGAGAAGGCCTCGTACGTATCCTCGAGCCCACCCCCACCTCACGCTCACACCCACACCCACAGCCACCACCTCCCACATGTCACACCGCGACAGGGCTCTTCAGACGTCCCTTTCCCAGCAAACAGCAGGAACAGGGATAATTATAAACAAAACTACTCAGGCTGAGGCCGAAATAGATATACAAACAGAAATGGCTTTATCCAGCTTCGGCTTCACGTTTTCAAAGTGTTACTTTCAAAGATGTAACAATGACTGAGAAACTGCTTTCAGAGATTCCTCTTATAAACCAGGTACAGACCCCAGAGGAACTCAGCTCCCGGTGGGCCCACGGCCCTGGTTTCCTTTTTCCGCGGGTCACGAGGCAGGCTTTCTCATGAGAAGAATTGTCACCTGGGAGTGCTGTAGGCGCAGAGCACCGTGGCATCCAAATCGACTCTTAGCCCCACACAAGCACAGGCGAGCCAACTCCCAGAGCGCAGTGCCCCAAATTGTGAGATATTTGAAACAGAATGTGTCCTAGTTGCCTTCTGGGGTTCCTGCTAATTAATATTCAAAAGACTCAGAGAGGAAAGATAGATACCTAAATCATACATATGTATATGCCTTTTAAGCTTTATTATAAAGGCAAAATAACCCCTTACTTGGTTAAAATCCAACTGGAGTCAACATACAAAGGTGACTGCACTGTAATACTAGACATATCTGCATTATGTAGGCATGTTACTGCGCCACCAGAATCTCTCAATAGTAATTATTATGCCAAGCACCCTGTTGGCACAATTACACTAAAGCTCTAATTAGTAGCAGTAAGATTAGAACCCCTACGTGTTAAATCTGTAGAAGCAACGCTGAGTGAAGGGTTTAAAACAGTTTCAAAACATTGTATTGTCTTTATTACAGTCTTTATACTTCAGTAAAGAAGGGTTTTCTATAAAATGCACTTAAAATAATCTGGTCCTGTCACTAAAAATAGGAAAGATAAGGTAATTGCAGTCAAACCTAGTGAGTCGGCTCGCTACCTAGGTGCATTAAATCGAAAATGACAAATCTAGTGAACTCCAGTGAGAGATACCTACTTCCTCTCTGCTGGACGCGCTGGTATTTTTCCAACCGTCAGCCAGGAAAGTGCGCACGGCCCGCTTGTCACCGGCCTGCCTTTCCCGCCCGGCTTTTTCATTACCTCCAAGGAGCCCCGAGGCAGGCGAGTTGCATCAGGAGCGGGTCCACCTCACCGATCCCATTGCAGCATCGGGAGATTTACCTGTCTCCTTAGAGACAGCAACATCCACGCCGAACACAGAACGAGGCTCCTGTCCTTTAACTGAGATGGCACCAGGCTGGGTGGGAAGCTGGACTTCTGGGTGCTCTGGCCGAGGTCCCCGGGGAAGGGAAGCCGGGGGGTCCACCCCCACTGCAGAGGTTTCAGTCCCATGACAGCAGGCTGGGGGTGCAACACACCAGCCACGGGGAGCTCAAGCAGAGGGGAAAGGCGGACATGGGTTGCCAGACGCCAGGTGTATATATGTTGACCTGGGAACATTTTAGTTGGATTTCCCGGGAAACCGAGTCATCACAAGCATGTAAAATGTTTTAAGGGAGAAAACCCAGAAGTTCAGCGGGAGAGAAAAACAAAGCATTTCACCTGCCTGGTGGTTTCCCGTTCCCCTGCCCGCATCTTCCAGAAACGGATGCGCCCTGATTTCCAGCCGACACCAGTGTGCCACGTGGATTGAGGGGTGCCCAGGCGGGTGGCGGCGAGTCTTCTGTGCCCTGCCTCCTGTCCACCGGCTCTTCTGCCCACCACCCCTAGTTCCCTGCTTGGTCTGGTCGGCCCACCAAGGCCCCACGTGGGAAAAACGGAGCGCTGAGCACACGAAGGTTCACCGAAGGCTACGGGATCCGCTGGTCAGTCGCGCTTTCGCTAAAATATACATACGAAACTTCAGCTGTCCTGTGAGCAGAACTTGGCCTTCCTATTTTGGGGATGCAGCATTAAAAACAGTTATTCTGGAGCAATCTCTCCATAAACGCGTACAGCATAGATAAACGTTTTGAAAAATTTGCCTGGGCTTTTCCATCGAAGCAAACGCGTCATTTATTTTGCTTCTGAAATGTGAAGCCGGACGCCTGCGGCGATCTCCGGGATGAAAACGGGACATCGGAACCCCCAAATGTTACCGCAGTTCTGCACGAATGCCCCTGCCCCCCCACCAACGGATTCCCCATAATTACCGTAATACTTAGCGAGCGTGTATTTGTGCAGCACACATAGCTCGACTTTGGAAATGTGTAACGTAACAGCTATAAAACTGTCTGCGAGGATGGAGAGTGGGAAGGGGGCAGGAGTCGGAGAGGGACCCTGAATCTTAATAATCGTGTGTGTTCAGCCATACGTTACAGCTAGCAGTGTCATTTACTGTAAAATTGAAGACGGGGAGACTGCGGAACTTTCTGGCTTCTATATTTTATGCTGGCTTCTCTTTCACAGCCCCAGACTGAAGGGAGGAAGTGAAAACATCCTTCTGCCTCATAGGTCCTTTTCGTGCCGTCATAATTCCAGTATTTATATGCACGTATGTTTTATCTCCAAAAGATATTCACATGAGAGCTGATCTTTCTGCAACTGTTACAGAACTATTAAATGTATATTAGCGTGGTCATTTTTATTTAATGGAAACAAATAACAGTTAATCTTATTGGAAGGGTTAAGTGGGTTTACTTGGTAAAGGGCAAATCCCTTTGGACGGTTTCTTTTTTAAAGAGTGACTGCAGTTGCTGACAGATGGTCTTTGTCTGAGTGTAGCTGAGGACAGATACAGTTTCTTTTTACGCATTTATGAAAGTTGTAGATATAGATGCTTGGTAATATGCAGTGGCCTAGGACAAAGAGCAAGCTGGGTGGACAGAGAGGATTAGATTTCAGCTCAGTGACAGATGGCTGGCTTAGCAGAGTCAGATAAAATGAAAAGGGAGGGGGGATGGATAAAAGAAACCACTTTCCATGTAAAAGTTGCATCTCTTAAGACAATGGCAGCAAGCAACATTCAGCCCGTTTTCTAACTTGGGGTCAAGTTTCCGGATTTAAATCCCTACTTCGAATATGTATTTTATTTTCACTTTTGCAGACGAGGTGGGGTCATTTTCTCTTGATCAAGTTTATCAAAGGGAAACGAAGAAACAAAATAATTAACAATGTGCCTTTGAACTTGGCCATTGGCAAAATTACACTGAATGTTCGCATGTGGGTCCCTGCCCACAGGAACCCTCTTGGCTTGATTTTTATAAGCCCAGCAGTAAAATCCACATTTTTGCTTACTCCATATATACCATTTAAACCTATAACATCACTATAACCTTTGTCAAGTAACCATACAACATATTTAGTGTTAATTTGTCACACTGAAATTATTCATCGGTGTCTCGAGTTAGTCCAATAATATTTATGGGTTATGCCATTCCATGTTTTCTGGCGATGCAGTTTGCTAGATTTCATAGATTTACTGTGTCTGCTTTTTTATGACTGACATAGCAATAACCAGATTGCAAAGATATTTATGTTGTTTGTGGCTTAGCAAGATAATTAAAGGATATAAATTAATCAAGTGCAATTAATTAGAAACTTTATGTTCGCAGCGGTCCTTCTTTGCATGTATAATTTATATTTATTGATTTCCTGGCTTTCATTAGCCTATGAGATAACAGCAAAAAATGCATTAGGGAAGAAAATGTACAATTAGCGTGAGAGTGAACCTTGGCGTAATGGATAGATCGGCACATGTTCGGGGCAAATATAAAGCTTTGTTAACTGTCATAAGCAGTTACGATTGATGAGTGGTATTTCACTACATATCTTTCGGCTGATTAACGGCGTTTTTAAAGAGTGCTCTTAATGGGAAGCTGATAGGTTGGCTAAATTTACATTTTAATCAGAGTATTTATGATCAGGGCAGCCCTAGAAATTCATTGGCAGAGGGTGAGGCGACATTCCCCGAGGGACCGGGGCAGAGTCCGCTTTGGAGTGTCCACTCGCCTACCCCTTGTCTTGTTATTTGTCAAAAGGTGTCTGTGTGAGGGAGGGGTGAGGACGCTGGTGGCCTCCTCCTAACTGGCCACACGCCGATTCATCCCCAGGAGAAAGGGCCAGGTGCACAGATGCCAGGAGAAGGAAATGCCAGTCACCCGTGCATGTCTTGTCACTGGGTGTCAAATGCCAGCCCCACGGGCAGCAGCAGCCCCCAAGATCCCTCGCCAAGGGCTCCAAGTGGCAGGGGGACATTCCTTGGCTCGAGGCCGGGCGAGCCCTAGTTAAGCCTGCCTCTCTTATTTCCTAGCTGGGTGGAGAGCCAACCAGCCAGCGCCGAGGAGACCACACAAAAGGCCGCAGCCCCGGGCCAGAGGGGTGACACCCAGGGCACCGCAGCTGCCATTTAAACCTAGAAGCAGGGCCCCTCCTGAACTGTGAGCCATTAAAACTCTGGTTCCTTCAAACAGGAGCAGGAGGCAGGATGTGGAACGGTCAGAACACATTTTGAAAGGAAGTGAAAAGTAGGTCCCCCCATAGGGATCACGTTCTCTTCCCTTGACGGGGAGACAGGAGGCGTCGTCCTCAGGAAAGCCCATTAGACCAGCGGTCCCCAACCTTACTGGCACCAGGGACCGGGGCTCCTATGAGCTTCTAACGCCAGATGATGCGAGGCGGAGCCGAGGCGGTGGTGCCGGCGCTGGGAGGCAGCTGCAGACGCAGATGGAGCTTCATTCGCTTGCCCACAGCTCACCTCCTGCTGTGCGGCCTGGTTCCTGACGGGCCACAGACTGGTTTGGTCCATGGCCTGAGGGTTGGGGACCCTGAGTGGGAGGACTGAGGTGGAATCTCCCATCACGTCGCTAAGCCCCGATGCCTGGAAGTGGAGAAGGGACAGAAGCTGTCCTCTAAGCTCACAGTTTCGATATCATGGAGCCTGCAGGGGCAGGTTGATCTTCGGGTTCATGAAAACAGTCTCCTTGAGATGGTGGCAGGGGCAGCCCACGGCAGACGCCTCAAGATTGGACGGTGATAAGGCCGCGGGGTGGGATTCGTGTCTGGCTGGCCAGGTGGCGTTTGATGGGCATCTCTGCGGGAGAGGATCTATTTCTTGTTCTCACGTGGAGATGGGACAATTGGGGCGGACAGCCGTGTTATATGTTTAGTGGGCATCCCCGACGTGGTCTTTATACGAAAGACTGTCAGGAAGCCTCTGGGAAAAAAAAAAAAAGAACATTATCCCCAGGGCCGTTTCACTGACTCAAACCAGAGAGATCTTCCGTTCGGCTCAGAAAACGACCGAGCGGAGGGAGGCTGGGCCTGGTCCTTCCTCAGGCCGGGACAGGAGGCCCCGCACCGGCCGGCTGCAGGCCTCTCCCTCTGCCTCCCATGCCCGCAGCCAGAGGGCTCGGAGCCCCCTCCCCTGTTCCCCGGTGGAACCCCTGACCCCTCCATGGGTCTCCTTGTCCTGGGCATTTAGAGTGGAATTACGTGCCCCAAAGCTAGGCCACAAGCGAGGAATTTATTTTCATTTACCTCAGCGAGAAGAACCCCAAAATGAGCAGATATGAGATGAATATAAGTGAAGGAGGATACGGTTTCTGCTCTACGTGGTGATAAACCCCTTTTTTCCTTTTCATACTAATTATTATTATCATTATTAGTATTATTTTACCCCTCAATTGCCTCAGGATGCTATCCAAGATGAAGAGCTTTATCGCTGGTGAAAGCTCCACAGCCTTATTTATTTCATGTAATAAAATGTATGTAATGATCATGATTAATGTTTGTTTATTGTTGTATCATTGTGTTTGCCTTCCAGTCTCAGTGTGATACTGGTTTAATTAAACTTGGGAGAGGGGTGGGAGCAGGGTCGGGTGACAGTCTCCAGAACTTTATGCAATAATGGAGTCTGTATTTGGTGGCACTCACGTGTCGATTAAGATGAAGACGTCCCCATAAATGACTGGTTCTGTTTGTTCTTTTAAAGGAAAGTCCATTCCCCATCCTTTATTGTGTAATTTACGGATAAATCTGTGGCACCTCAGACCAAATGCTTTTATGTACGGAAATTGCAATGACAGTAGAAATTATGGTAATTGAAGAGTGCTCTATTTTAGGTTTTTCTCTGATCACATGAAATGATCATCAGCATCTTTCCTGGCCATAATTGTGCCCCAGATTCCAAATTATTTTTTATTAGTTTGTTATCCAGTTTAACTGTTTGTTCAGGGAAGAGAAAGGCTGAGATGGAATAGCAAAATATTGTTAACGCTGGTCGATCGTCACCTCTACGGAAAAAGTAGCTCAGTCTGGTCAGAGGCCTTTTTTTTTTTTTAAATTTCTGATGTACCCAAAATCGGTTTGCCAAGACTCCTAATACATAATTTCTTAATTTCCCTGGGAAAATCAAGCGTACATCCTAAATAGAAGCCATAGAGCTTTGAAATAAATTAACAGGTTTTTTAGAGTTTTTGAAGCTGAATTCAGATGGACCTTAACATTTAAAGCACTTCACAGTTTACAAAGCACTTTAATATCTATCATCTTATTTTCTCATTTTAACCCTTGAAAGAAGCAGAACGAGAAAAGTTTTACATAGCATACATATCATGCTATGATATACATATGATAGTATTATTTTTCTGCAACTTGCTTTTTCCCCTTTAATAATATATTGGGAATATCTTTCATGACAATATGTAAAAATTCACTTTATTTAAAGACATTTAAGATAACTTCAGATTTTCCTCGTTACAAACAGTGCTGAGTTAATATTCTTTATACATATGTGCATAAATACTTAACTACGTCTACACATACAAACATACATACATATGCATGCATACCTATGTGAATGTGTGTGTGTTTGTGCAAGCTCATATAAGCATTTCGGCAAAATAGAGCATTTGGATCAGCATATAAATAATTTAAATTTTTGACACTGTGCCAAATAGCCCTCCAAGGAGATTGTTCCGGTGTAGACCCTATGCAACAATATAAACAGGTGTCGTAATATATACAGGTGTCACTGCCTCACTCTCATTCCAGCTCTAGACAATATCAATCTTTAAAAATCTGAGCAGCTGTAAAGAGAAAAATGGCATCATTACTATTTCGTTTGTTTTCCAATCAGTAGTGAACAGTAAAACATATTTCTGTATGTTTATCAGTCACTCATATTTCTTTGCAGATTCGCTTGCTCACATTAGTTGCCAATGTCTCTTTATGTTCTTCCTCATCTTATTAATCCATAGAGAGCTTATGTTAATATTAACTCCTCGTTGATTAAATACAGCGCATCTCAGCCTCTCATAAGAAGTTTAATTTTGTTTACAACGCCCTACTCAAGTTTTTTTTTTTTTTTCTGTTTAGAAAATTTTATGTGATCAAAGTGACTTGTTCAAATTTGTTCCGCCTTTCAGTGGGAAAGCCAAGATT
This sequence comes from Pteropus medius, assembly GCF_902729225.1. Lineage (NCBI taxonomy): Eukaryota > Metazoa > Chordata > Mammalia > Chiroptera > Pteropodidae > Pteropus > Pteropus medius. The sequence continues at coordinate 4,473,414 of NW_024349224.1, read as the reverse complement.
TCATCCCCAATTTGATAACCACCCTACTTTATTCTCTGCGGATACTGCCGTGATGTTAGTCTGTAAATAGGCACCTGCAAAATGAGTGTGTGTGGAGTACAGCGTTTCAATTACTGGTCCTGTCACATCCCCCCTGCTATCGTCACCTCCCCTGCCCCCCCTCACCTCGAAGGAAGTTCTAGGACCATCCTTCAAAACTTAGCTCCAACCTCACACCTATGAAACTTTCCCAGACACTCTCGTCCGAACCCTTCTGCCCGTGTATGTTGTGGTGGCGTCTATCAGAGTCTGCTTTGTGCGGCAGGCACTCATGTCCTGCTCCCTCCTGTCGTGAAGAATGAGATGTCACAACTACGGTCCTGCAGTAGATCCACCGCATTAATTAGCCGATCTTCCTCTCCCGCACTCACGTCCTGACAGTGTGCTCTTTGCGTGCAGAGGTGGTGTCTCTTCCTCTAGCCCTTGAGTCTGGAATGGCCTGGTTACTTCCCTTGAGAGATCTGGTGCGCTTCTGCTCACACTCTTGGTACCTTCCTGTGGACGCCGTGTCAACAAGGCCAGATTCGCCCATTGAAGGATAGAGACCATGTGGAGGGGAAGTGTCCCATGGGAGAGTCTCCCAGACAAGCCAGCTCTCACCCAACCTGCAGACGCACGAGCAATCCCCGCTGAAATCGGCTGCCGCCAACCTAGACCAGGAGGAACTCCCAACCAGCCCACAGATTTATGTCCCATTTGCGTGGTTTGTTACACAGCAACGGACAACTCATAGCAAGCCTTCCCGCAGCCACGGTTTTATTAAGCATAACTGTACATAGTTCCCATGTCTTAATCACTTTAGAATCATTTCATTACAGCCTGTTACATTGTATGTAGTGCAGTTTGAATCCTTGGAATATAGCATTTCCATCATTCATGTTAGGTGTAAATAACAGCGGAATTCATTCAGTCTCCTTATTTAACAGCAATTGAAAATCGGAATAGTCGAGGGGGTTCTTTTGGTGGGAACATAACACTTTCTAAAGTCAGGTAGGGTCTGTCCACATTTGCAATCGAAGGAAATTTGGAGAAAGAAAGATCACATTTCTACTCCAGTGGAAACTTATGCATTGTTTAAGGACGCCCATCTGAGTTATGTGATTCTAGCGCTGCGTCGCCTCTGAGTTATTTTATAGCTCTAAGTTTTAGAAAACCAGTGGCAAGACAAATGATTCTTGTTTGTGAACATGCAAATGAATTCCACCCAGCGGAGAAAAAACACCCCCACCACCATCACGACCACAGAAAAGCCAGTTTTACATCTTTTTTTGCAAGTTAATTTCAAGACTCGTGATCTATAAATATGACTGTCCTTCGGATTCTCCTTCAATACGAAGTGAAATAAAATCTTTGACACTAGTTCCTTTTATATCTGTTCATTATATATTGATGGGAGTAATGGTTCTGCTCACCCAGTTTCAACGTGAGGAGGGTCCCCCCCTCCTCGCCCCCTGCCGCACGCACCAAAATGCGATGCTCGGACAGCCGCGTAGTGTCCTACAATTTAACTCAGTTCTAACAAGTGTCTACTCAGACAAAGCATCCGCTCCCACAGGTGAAGAGCTCCTACAAGTCTGACCTCCCACTTGCCCCCACTTCAGGCTCCAATCGCGAGCCCGGAGTATCACCTGCTTCTGACCCACTGGCTGTAGATCGGAGATTCTAACTCTCCACCTTAGATTCGATTAATTTACTAGAATGACTCACAGAACTCAGAGAAACATTGTACTTACTAGATCACTGGTTTATTACAAAAGGATATTAAAAGATACTAATCAACAGCCAGATGAAGAGACAGATAGATAGGGCAAGTTCCCAAACAAAGCAACTTCTGTCCTTGTAGAGTCTGGGGCCCATATTGGTGGCTTCTGGGATTGTCCTGTTTCCCCGACCTGGATGCGCTCTGCACACTGTATGGAACTCGGGCACAGCCAGACGGAGATGCTGCACGGGGCGAGGCGTGGGGAAAGCACGCCCTCTCCACGTCCGGCACCCTCTCCACGTCCGGCACCCTCTCCACGTCCGGCCATCTCTCCGCATCGCCACGTGTCCGGCAACCCGAGCGCTTCGAATCCCTTCCTTCCGGGTTTCCATGGAGGCTTCATTCCCCAACCACGACGGATGAAATCATTGGCCGTTGGGGATCGATTCGGTCTCCAGCCACCTCTCTTCTCCCTGGAAATTAGGGGATGGGACTGAAAGTTCCAACCTTCTCTCCACAGGTGGTTTCCCTGGCAACCAGCCCCTATCCTAAATGCTTTCCAAAAGTCGCCTCGTTCACGTGAACCCAGCTGTGGCATAAAGAGGCTTGTTAAAAATAACAGCACGCCTATTTCACCTTCATGGCTCTGAGTGACTTCGGGAATTGAGCACGAGAGACCAAATACTGTCTCCTGTTGCTCCTGTCACTCCCAGAATTCCAAGAGTTTTGGGATCTCTGAGCCAAGAACCGGGGATGAAGACCAAATATACATATTTCATCATCGAACGATCAAATATATATTTCTTACAAAGCACAGTATCACAGAGAGTACTGATTTTCCCTTTGTTCGAAAATTATATTTTAACGGTTTGAGAGGTCCTTGAGGCCTAGTGGATTCGCTTGACAGACCTGATTCAATTTCTTCACCAAGGCAATGGACCTCTTAAGGCAATGGACCTGCTTAAGCCCACGCTCGTCTTCTCTTAGCTCCCAGTCTGAACTCAGCGAATCCGAATTGGCCACAGGACTTCGCTGACTCTCTGCTGTTCCGATTTTGATTTCCCTTTTTGCCAATTTTGTATTTCGTTCTTGCTTTTGGTTGGTCTCTGGTCAGTAAGTGATTTCCTGACGGTGGTGGCAGCAAGGACGGGGAAGTGGGTTCTGTGCCCAGACCTTGGAGGTGATCTCTGTACACGGAATATCGGTTTGGAGGGATGTAGTTTCTGTTGGCTGAGCGATGACAGAAATCTTGCTTGGTGGTCTTTATTGTTTGTTTCCCTATATTGAGCTCAAATCAAATAAAAAATTTGTGCCTACTGGGAAGAAGGAAGGAGAGCTCCTCAGTAGCCAGACGGGGGAGTTTGTGTGTTCTGTGTTTTCTATTAATCTGTGGCTGAAATTGCAGGTTTGAAGCCTTCTATGCATCTCTGTGTCTGTATGTCTATAATTCAAAAAGAACTTCACCCCTCAATGTTCAAGTATGTAATGTTTCCATATCTCCAGGGAATATTAATAAATTAGATTGTAAAGTGTTTTAAAGGAAATTTCATTCTGATTGGTTTATAGAGATAAATATGCACTTGGCTAAATTAAATATTCCTAATATTTCCAGAATGTAAGAACATCTAACTTCTAATACTTTAAATATTCTATACTTAAAAGAAAAATATTCTTACAGAAACTAACTCAAATACTTTAATAATTAAAATTCACATAATTAAAGTAAATTTTCAGCAGACAAGACTTGTTTAATAATTTTTATTTAATAAAAAACACTATATCATCTCATTCATCAGTTATGATAAAGCAAACTTCTAAAAAATTATATTTGGGTATGTTTTCCTAAACTTATAATTATATAGCTGAAATCAAATAAGATAACATTACTCCTATGTAATATTTAAGGTTATGAAAAGTGTGAATGTAAATTTGTGTTTAATGAAATGGAATCATTCTCACAAACTTTTTTTAAACGGTAACTTTTTATACTATGTCAGCTGGAAGATAATTTCTAAGATCTTTAGGTAACTTATAACCTGGGTATGATATTAATCGAGTTAATTAATGGATAATCATTTGATACATAGGTAATTTCTAACTAAGGTACAATTCTAAAGCATTACTAAACATAATTTCAAGTTTATATGTTTTTGCTTTCCTTTATGTTTTTATATGTTGCAGAGATGCTGTATTTTTGGGCTAGGTTAATGAGTGTTTTTTGTTGTTGTTGTTGTTGTTCGTTTGTTTTTGCCACTTAGGGAAATTGTATAAGGGATATGAGTGGCAGTTGAATATTAGTGTGTGACAGTTGGTTTTTAATTATGGCTTCAGTTTTCTCTGGGAAATAGAAGTGACTGTGAGTAAAGTTTTAATTAAGATAAATATTTGAGACTGTATTAAGAGCGATAGTAACAGAGAAATACGACTGTGAGCATGCTTCTGTTTTTCAAAGAAAAAAGCTTTGTCCTAAAGTAGTTGTTCTTAGTGTTGTTTTGTTCTTCAGATCCCTTTATACTCTTGAAACTTACTGAGACCCCCAAAACTTTGGTATTGTCATAACTCGCGATGCTTCCTATATTAGATATTAAAAACCGTTAGCATTTTAAAAGAATTATTTACTGGTTCATTCGAAGTTAGCCGTGATGAATGCGTTGCATGTTAATAACATCTTAACGTTTCTATGAAATTCATTCTGACCTTGCAGACTCTCTGTGGTCCGTCCTAAAGTGTCGCTTTGCTCCTCAAACTGAAAGAACATAATGTAGAACAAAACTTGGGAAGTGAATTTTATTTACCTCAGTTTATAGATAGTACCTGAGTCTGAACAGCTACGAGATGTGTTTAAATCTTAACAAAGGCTTGCACAGCTTGGCTGATGTGTTTCCTTGGTTTACTGTTTTTACCCACAAGAGAGAGTTATTCTTTCCATGTATAATCTGCCTAGATGACAAAGATTCTGTGTCCTACCAAAATAATTTTCTATGCTTTAGTCTATTAAGTTCTCGCTCGTTTAAGAAAACAAAAATTCCTCACTTATGAGAGTTAGAGTTTCTTTACAATCATGTTCTTTTCTATGTTTATCTTTTAATGTTTTATTGACTCTGATTAAATAGATAATCAAGTACTGTCTCAGGCACCCCTGATACTATCTTCATCAAGTGTCCAAATCTCTTTTGCAGCTTTTAAAATCATTGCCTGCTCAAAATCACATCCTAAACATAAAAACCAAACTAAAATAAAAGCCTTAAGTTATCTTTTGCACCTAAAACCGTTTTTGCGATTTCTCAGAAACTCCCTGGAAAACAGAATTAACAGAAGCAGTTTTACCCTGGGTTTTATTCCAAAGCTAAATTCTAAATCAGAATCACAGAGTTATAAATATTTGATGTTAATGGAGGCGTTCCTTAATTGCACTGTAAAAATATTTGAAAATTGTAAACAGACAGGGCGTAGGGGACGACAAAGTGGAAGGTACAACTGGAAATCTGGATTACCCGAGAATCCATTACGACCAGTAAACGTGACTTTTGGGTGTTGAAAGAGGAGTCTCGTTTAGGTGCTTTTGCTGAAAGAGATAGACAGAGGAAATAATATTGGACAGCACCCCCAGTAGTTTTGAAGACACAGCTTATATAACATGGTAATTTGGATATGGTTTTCTTCTAATGCTGGCATTAAGGAATTATTGATCAGTTTAGGTATAACTGTATTCACTGAGTCATTCAACAAACGAGTTTGGGCCATCTATGTTTAGGGACCTTGCAGGGTTTGTGTGTGTGTGTGTGTGTGTGTGTGTGTGTGGGGTGTTAAAAAGGTTCTGTTATAAGCTTATTACATCAGGGTTTTACCTACATGAAGGTTATTTTCAGCAGCACATTTTGACAGGGTACATAGAAGTCTAAGTAATGCTGAATTCAGTAACAAGATTTTATTGTACTTCTTTAAAAATCATATCCTGAAAATTACAAGCCCATTCAAATGAAGAGTATGATGCCCATTTCACATGTCTGCCAGAGCCAACGGAATCTTGATAAAGATTAGTCAATCAAGATCTAGAATGTTTGATAAAATATAGATGCATTCTGGGTTTTTAGCAAGTTCCTATAATCGGGACATTTTGGGAAACATTGCAAACGTGCCTACCTATACAGTATTATACGTACTTCTGTCCTAACTGTAAATATATCGAGTATTGACAGCTGACATGTCTGTCTCCCACATAAGATGACGATGCCTTTGATGGTGGAAGCACATTATCTATCTTTTTGACTCTGGAACTTAAAATAGGGCTGGTGCAGAGTCTGAGTACAGATATTTATGGACATATAATTCTATCTGAATGACGCGTAGGAACGTGCCAGGAGAAGCAGCAGATTCTTGAGAATGGCTCGAGAGAGTTGAATCGTGCTGCGGAGCGGTAAGGGTCCCCGGGCGGACCAGGCCGGCTTGGCATCCGCACTGGCGCTACTATTTGGTGACCTCGGGCAAGCTGCACAAACTTCTCACCTGCACAATGCCCAGAATTACAGTGCCCGCCTCAGAGGCTTGTTCTGAGGATTAAACAAGGTGTGTAAAGTATCACAGCACCGCGTGTCCTCAGCAAACATTAGTTTTCTTCATCATTACCATCATCATCAACTTTATCAGCTATTTCCACCCATCCTTTCCTTAATAATAGAACTTAGCATCCGTCTATGTGTTGACTCATTAACTACGGTGGAACAGTTGTCACAGGCAAGGAATCAAACGCAGCCTCATAAAGGACTTCAGCCAAACATAGGTCATAGTACCTCCCTCAGGGGGCTTCCAGAGTGATCTTTTCCTGGATGAGTGGATCCCACAGGGCATGTATAGGCAGGGGTCATCTTAAAGATCAGAGGCCTGTGTGAGGATGCTCACGGTGGAGACCCCCAAGTCGCCCTGCTGGGGTGGGGTCTTTGGACCACCTAGGTCTCAGCAAACAATTCAATATGAGTGCATCCTCGATGCCAAGCATCGGGGGAGCACGGGGCCTGGGGACGTTTAAGTCATTCCCCCGTCACTTACACGTTTGGTGTCATGAATTCAGTTGGATCCAGTGGCAGATGAGGGCTAAGCCTTCCCCACTCCTGGTCTTGCCTTCCAGGAGGAGGCCAGCCGCAGCTCCCAGTGTGGCTCCCATCATGAATGTCCCTGGGTCCCTGGGGAAACAGGTTCAGGTCATAGACCCAGAGCTTCTTTGGCAGGCTCCTCAGTGGGCAGACAGGGAAACTGAGGCCCAGAGTGGAGAGTTAGAGCCCAGATGTCCTATAAAGTAAAGGAATCACTTCTATCTCAGACGACTACTCAAAAAGGCACCAAACAATGTTTGCTAACAGTAGTAGCACGAACACTGTACCTATGTCATAGTTGTCCTCAACCCTGAATGCACATTAGAACCACCTGAGGAATTTTAGAAAGATACGGACCACTTCAAACCAATTAAATGTGACTTTTGGGGGGCAGGGTTTGTTGGGCCAGCTTCAGATGTTCCCCAGGTGATTCTGATGTAACGAGAGTTAAGCCCCAAGACTTTTGAGGTGTACCTGTCTAGGACACACAACCTTTGATCTAAAAACAGAAGTCGCATTTACTTTTGGAACACACCTGCTTTGGGGCACGTGGAAAACCTATAAGATGCGTGTGAGTCCACATCCTTCCTCGTGTCCGAAGCAAAGCCTCACATTCTGAGGCCACACAGGACCTCTTCTTATGATGGCATTAAGATGTCACCAGGATTTCCTTATTTCTCCAGAGAACCCATCCCAGCAAAAGTACGCACCTTCTAGCTCAGTGGTTCCCAAACCTTAAAGTACATCGGAGTCAAGTGCAGAGCTTGTTAAACACAGATTTGGGGGCCTTCATCCCAGAGTAGCTGTCGCAGTGGGTACCCAGGGGACAGGAATGGCTGCTGAGTTGGAGGTGGCCACACTTTGAGAACCTCTGGTCAGGCTCACGCTAACTGATAACAGCAATGACAGATGAGACCAGTTGTTTACAACATGAAAAAAGTCAGAGGAGAAAACACTGAAGATTTGGTTGGTTTAAAGAAGAGCTTCTGATACTTTAAGTGATCAACAGTGACCTTATAAAAACTCCGCCTTCGGAGATCTGCAGCGAGGCCGCCAGCAGGCCTTTGGGGCCACCTCTAGGAGATGGCTCTGCGCTCCCCCCGTCACGATGACATCATCCTCCATCCTCCTGTGTCTCCCCTGCGTGTATCTCCCCGAAACAACTCCCAAGGCTCCGTCTGCCACTGACTCCCACTCCCGCCCTCAGACAGTCCCTGTGCTCTGGGCCAGATTTACAGAGAAAATAATGAATATAATGAAAAAGGGTTGTATGGTTTTTCCATAGTCAGTGCACAGCCCACTTCCAAGAGAACTAGGTTCATATGTAAAAATCTCAGAAGATATCTGACTTCAAAGCAAGAAAATAATTAAATCTGTCTGCAGATGTAAGCATGATCATAGTCTTGGTCTACAGGATTTGTGTCTACAAGGCTGTCTTAAAACAGTGAAATGAAATATTACTGTTTGTCTAACTTACGGGCAAAAATATTTTAAATAAATAACTGTTTCCTTGAGTCTCAACTTACAACACAAGTGCAGCGGATGCCCCAGTCACCCGGCGCTGAGATTTGCTGCATGCATAATGCTGCATTTTCGTTTGATATGATATTGTGGGAAAAGTTATAATCTGCCGTTCGGGATAAAATGTGAAACTGTTTTGGAAGGGGCAGGGAGATTTCGTGCCAAAATATTTAGCCATGTCCTGTGGAAACGTCGCAGGGACTGGATAGTTTTTCAGCTAGATATGTATCGGTTTTAATTATAATGTTAAGTAGTTCTCTTATTCTGACTAGACGTACTTATTATAAATAAACCAGAGTCATCTGTGAAATTTCACTCTGAATGGCATTTCATAATCTCAGATAGGACTTGTAATCGGTTTGAATTATCCTAATGTGTTGATCACCCTGAGCATTTCTGAGGAAGGCTCCTCTCTGTGTACCACACGGGACATCACTGCACAGCGATGCAGTCATGAGGCTAAGCTGCTCCAAATTGCAGGCAGACTGCAGTCTTTGGGGTCCAGTGCTCCTGGTCTGAATACGGCTCGCAACTCTCACTGGCCCCAAAATCTCAGACAAGTCGTGATTTTTGCTCTCACTTATTCGCTGGGGGTAAAACCACTCCCCTCATATGTGTGGCAGTGCTGGCTTCACAGACGTGCCACCTGTCCGGTCACCAAGGACCCCACGCTTGGTTGCGTGCTCTGCCAGCGCCACCTTGACAGTCTTAATTTTCGTCCGAGGGGTTTCACGTTTTCATTTTGCACCCGGCCCCAGAAATTATGCCGCGGATCGTCACGTGGTGTTGATGGAGTTACATGTGGTAACAAACATAGGACTCACTCAGTACACAGCAGCGCCCCCTCTCCGTGGGCTCTGGAACGACCCTCGACCTGCTTCGCCTGTATCTTCAGCTGTCCAGAGAACACCAAGACAGCGACGTGGGCTTTGCATGCAGCCCTGTGTCCTCAGCCGGGGTTTCAAGATGAGGGCGCTTCTTCTGGGAGTGGGGGACGCCCCCTGAAAGACACTTGGGAAAAAAGACTGCTTTTAATTCTGTCTTTTGTTCCATTTAGAATGGTCCACGTACATGCGTTCCTCTCCATACATGTTTTTTTTGTTTTGTTTTGTTTTATTTTTTTAATTTGAAAGCAAAAACAAAAAGGTCACGGGATTAAAATTCTAATCGGAATTCTCGGCTGGAGAAATCATTGTCTGTAGCATCTTGAGTTCCCAGTGCCAGAAAGAGCTCGGTTACCTCGGGGTCGCCGGGCCCTGGAGTTCCTTTGAGCCCACGCGCCTTCCGTTTGTACCGCTGCTCGTGTAAGGAAAAGGTGCGGGCACAGCGGTCGTTTCTAGGTGACGAGCGGGGTTTTCCGTGAACCCAGGAAGGGAAAATTCTCGGGAACCTCTGCATCCTTTCCCGTTCTGCCTCTTGAACCAGATCCTTCACACCAACTGTCCTCATTCCCACCTGAAATTTCAGAGGACATTGGCAGGAACTCATCAGAACCGAGCGCGACCGTTTCGAAGGACTGGGTCATTGAAACGGAGTCCTCATTGTGATGGAGAATGGACTCCTCGCCTGCGCAGAGGTTCTGTTGGGGATTCTGTCCGTGGTGGCGGGCGACGCATTGGCATTGCGCGTTGGGGGGACAACATCGTGTGTCTACTCAAAGGTCATGGGAATTTGGGCAAAGCCAGAGCCACGCTTTAACCTGCTTCTCTGCCAGAGCGCCAGCGAGTAGTTCATTTGTGCTGGGCCAAACCATTTGCTGGCGAGCAATGCCACGTCCCCTACTTCCTGCGACTCTCGAGAATCTGAGAACTTGCGATTCGTAAGAACAGGCTCCCCAGGGTGTCTCCTTCCGCAGTGGCTGGATGTGTCTGTCGCGCTTCCCACTTGCACATTCATCTGCCCTCGCTCTTTGCTTTCCCGGCGCTTCGAGGGGCCTGGGGATCTGTGTGCACCCCGGGATCACATGAAGTCCCCCCCTGGCTCCCCACATCTCTTCCTTATTCGAAGAGCGGGCTCCACGGTTCTGTTGAAATCCATTCCCACACAGATTTTCCATCCTTAGCCATCGGTGTCTGGGCTGCACGTGCCGAGGGGCCTTTGCCTAATCGTTCTGGGAAGTTCGCACTCTCTCTAGTAAACCCCTCCGTGTTTACCCGGCGCGTGTTTTATGGCGTAAGAGACGCTTTGTGTCTGCGTGTGAAACCCACTTTGCACCTGGCATAAAGAAGAGACCGTTGGAAAGGAAGAGCTCGATGAGTTTGCCGAAGGCTTTTCGTGTGACATTTCCAGGTGAAACCTCAGAATTTTCCCGCTGCCACCAAGCTCGAGCGATCCTATCTTAAAACACCACGTGGTTCGGCCTCTGAACATGGAGACTCTTCACCTCTGATTCGGTCGCCGCTGACAAAGACCTGGCCTTCTCACAAAGGTGCCACCAGACGCTGCAGAGCCGAGGCACTGAACCGCAGCCGCGGGGGATGCTGAGGCAGAGCCCATCTCGGTAGGTGAGGAGTTGGGTTTCGATGTGGACGCCAGAGAATCAGAGAAGGCAGGCCCATTGTTAAAAGATCGGGTTGGGCTCTAAGGGTGAGGTCGCCATTTGCATCTCAGCGAGGACATTATTTTCATAAATAACCCTCTTTGCAACTTCCCCGGGGCTGGGGAGGGGAAGGAGAGTGGACCTCTTGGATCGCTGTTAAAATTCCCAGTCTTGGAAGTTTGCAAAAAAAAAAAAAAAGTGCATAGAAATTTTCCCGTATCTGAGTGTATCCTTAGTTCTAATTGTCAACGGGGCAGGAAAAATGTCTGCCATCAAGAAGGGATGAAAAGACTCTAAGGCAGTAGTTCTCAGACTTGGCTACGAAGTAGAATCTACTAAGGGACTTTACAAAACCCCGATGTGCAGAGACACCAGACTATTTATCTCAGAATCTCCAAGCTGAGTTTGCTGCATGGACGGAGCAGCCGTGTTTTCAGAATCCCCCGGCTAAGTTTGATGTGCCACCAAGAACGAGAACCCGGACTCGGTGGATGCGTGACGGGCGCTGCCCAGTCTGCCTATGGGGTCTGCACCCAGGTGTGACACGCAGCCCCGACAGGAGCGGGCTTCCCTCCAGCTGACCCGGGACAGAAAGAACGACCTTGATGGTTTATGGTGGCAGTCAGTGCTCCGTGACCTGGTGACCACGGAAACTGTGACTCGAGGAGAAGAATGTGGACAAAGTGTGAGGTCCCAGGGAAGGGATGTCTTGCAGGAGACTACACGGTTAAGACCTGTAAATCTCTGGGGTCTTCACGGGAGAGATGAGTAAGTAAGTTAGATGGTATAAAGCATCCATTGTAATCTGTGTGTACCCCGCCCCCCAAAACCAGAGAATAAAGCGAAAGTACCTGCAGTTCAAGCTTGTCACCATCCCTCTGTTCCCCGTAATGTGTGCTGGGGACCTGAAGTCTTTTAGAAGGAAGGGAGGTGGGGAGGAGGACAAGAAGAAAAAGTTACTCCATATTGTCCACTCATAATTTGCTGAGTGCTTCATAGAGAGGCCACATCAAAGTCAATGTTAAAAAAAAATTATTTAATGAGCAAATGAAGTCTGTACTTAAAATAATGGACATTCTTCCTTTGGCCGAATGATAAGTACTAAGAAAAGACAGGTATTTACTTGTAAACATAGCTGGCATTAAAAATGAGCAGAAAGAGTGATTCACCCCATTCAATTTGCACAATAGAATTTAGAAATGCATTGAGGATTTTCCTCAAATCCACACTCTTGCCGGAGGCTCCCAGCGTAGAGAGAGGCTGAGCCCTGTAGACGGTGAGAGATGGGACTGGAAATGTCCATCTTTTCAAGCCACAAAATAACGGCCGCGACCGTCACGCACTCCGATCGCACCCCTGTCCCCCTATCTTCTCCCAAGCCCAGTGCCTTCTCCTTCGTTCTAGAATCTCTTCAGGTCCCCACTCTGGTCCCTGCAAAACAAAAAGGAAAAAAAATGCGATCGTAAAACTGGCATTTGGTTCAGGGTCTTAAAAACAAAATGAACGCAGTAAAAAAAAATTAAAGGCTTGAGATGCAGCGTGTCCCCACGTCCTCCTAGCTCCTGCCCCGCCCCACCCCACCCCCAGGCCTGGCTCTGCCTGGGGCCTCGCAGGCAGCTCCTCTCGGTTGTTCGAGACCTCTCTAACTTCTCTAAGGGGATGCGGTGCCTTCGGCGGAGACAGAGGCTGTTGGATTCCGGATGAGCGTGGATGACAGGGACCTCTGTCACTATCAGGGCCCTTACGGATTCCTCACCTCGGAAAGCCCGTCACCACGGCACTGCCGTGTCCTTTGACGGGGCCCCAAGGATGACTCCTTTTGCCTCCCCTTAGTGTGGGAAGAAGAAAAAGAAATAAAATCAACAGTATTATCATCGTCTATCATTAAGTAAATCCTTAACAAAAAAAAATCTGTGTAAAAGGTGGTAAGAATCTATGTTCCCAAACTGAATTCTTTGCAGAGCCCTGGAATTCTAAACCTCTGCGAGGCTGGAATCTGGGGCAATTACACCCGAGGGCCAGACCTGCGGGAATGCCCCAAATTACTTTCTGGAGGGAGGGGGGCGGGGCGGGGGGGTTCCCATTATTTTAAAGTGGCAAGACAAATGTTTTCTCTTTATTGACTGCTTTTCATCTCCTTTCATTGCATTTGCTTGGCTTTTTCCTCCTTTTTTTTTTTCCACCCTGGTGGTGAACACCCTCAAATTGGTGATTGAAGGCCTTGAAGGTGCTGTTTACACAGGCCATTAATGCCCCGTCCTCATTTCCTGCTTTACTGCCAACAAGCCTGACACAAAGCCCTCCTTAGTAGACACTAAAATATTAGCGAGGCCCCACTGACTTTCTCAGTTTGCAGATAGCAGAGGACCGAGGACAAAAGACGCCTGCTCTTTCCTGTGGCTGGCAAGGAAGACTTCCTTTTGTAGCTATTTGCAGGGGTGTTTCGGAATCACCGAGGGATTCACGTCTTTCGCCTCCAGGACTGGAATCTACACATCTGGAGAGGACTTGGGGAAGGGGTTCAAGGGGAAAGAGAGCCCCTGGTGTAGTATGCGAATGTTGCACAGATGTGCACACGTGTCCTTTCTTCTGGGGAGAGATGCTGTGATCCACAAACGCTTAAAAACCACTGGTAGCCTGACTCTCCCCTTTTACAGATATAGAAACGGGTAGAAATCAGTCTATCTCTTAACATTTCAAAAATCGTTTATATTAAATAATTTGAAATAGTTATATTACAGTTTTAAAATTCAGGAAAAACAATGAAACATACATCCGTGTCCTCATCAACCGAATTTAAGAAATCGATTGGCAATGCATTCGATGATCTCATAATCTGAATAGCATCTTATTATTCTCCAGGTTCCTGTCTTATCTCTAATCCGTTCCGTCTTGTTTGCTTTTGAGCAAAGAGGACCCCTCCACTGGGCGGTTCCCTCTGACTCATTCCCTCAGCACTGGCCTCTGAACTTCATCAGTGTTAATGTGTAGCTGCCGAAAATAGAATTTCCACATTTCTCACGTCTCCATCCTCCCATCTGCAGATACCTGTGTTTTTTTAGATTTTTGTTTTGTTTTGCTCATGAGAAATCAAGCTTTGCTGCTGCCTGTCGTCTTGTTAATGTCTGTTGTGAGATGTTTTCTAGGCCATGTGTCTAGGAATAGAAGTTATTCTTTAGGTATTTGCTTTTGGAACTCTGCTAAATAATAAATGCGAAATTGTTTTCCAGACCCGTTGATCTAACTTATATTTCCCCAGAAGTGTGTAATAGTTAATATAATCAACAAGATTTAAAACAGTCAGATGTTTACATTTTTTGCCAACCCATGAAGTGTAAAATAATATCACCGTGGCTTCGGTTTGCAATTTCCTGGTCTCTCGTGATCATCAGCATCTTCTCCTGTTTATTGGAAAGTCATAATTCCCATTCTGAAAAGTCGGGTCAAGAATTCTGCCTATTTTTCTATCGGGCTGCTCATCTTTTTTTCTCATCAGTTTGCAAGAGCTTCTTATAAATTTTGAACACCACCCTTTTATTGGCAATATATATATCGCAAATATCTCGCTTCCGTTTAAGAAGCTTTTCTTCATTCTCTTTCTAGGGAGAGTCTTCTGATGAACAGAAATGATCAATCTCTTCCTTTAAGAATCACGCTTTACTTTAAAATTCTGTTTTTAAAAATCTCACCTTATTCTAAAACATCAGGCAATTGTTAACTAAAATTTTTGCCTTTCATATAAGACCTTAATCCCCCTTGGTTGATTTTTATGTGGGGAGTAAAGGAGTGGCTCAATTTCATTTTTTCGCAAATGAATTACTTCACTGAGTACCACTTCTGTCATAGACAGCTTCCACTTAGGAGTGGGTCTGCCTCTGGGTTTTCTCTCTGTTCCAGTCATCTACTTGCTTACCCCTGTTCTCACGTCATAGTGTCTTAACTGCTGGAGCTTTTAAAGATGTCTTGACTGTCTTGAGGATTCTATTATAGTCATATGTCGAATTCAGCTCCCGCCGGGATTTCGAATAGAGCTACTTCAACCTATAGAAAAATAGGGGGACAAAATGTATTTTTTATTGTATTAATCTTTTCTATCCCACTATGTAGTTTAAAAAAAAAAAGTATTTCTATGTGATTTGCTAATTTTCTCCATAAAGATCTGGCACAGATTAGATTTATTCGTACGTACTTTATGTTTTATGTTGTAACTATAAATCATGTTGTTTTTTTGTTATCCTTTCTAACTGTTGTTGGTGTTTAAAAGGCGATTCACCTCTGTATGTCGATTGTTTTTAAACTGGCAGCCTTGCTAAACTCTTTTTAATTTTTGTAATTTTTCCATAGATAATTTCGACTTTCCTATGTAGACAAACTACATCATCTGCAAGTCACGGCATTTTTATTTCCTGCTAATCCTTAAACATTTTTTTCTTTTTCATGTCCTACTGCACCTTCTAGATTCTCCAAGGCAGCATGGATGGGAAAAGGTGCATTTGTCACTTCAACGTTTAGTAAAACACTCACCTGAGGTTTTTTTAAATTTTATTTTAGTACACTCTTTATCAGATCAAGAAGGTCTTTTTTCTATTTTTTAGCAAATGACAATAAATGACACATATTGAACTCTTTTTTTTTATCTAAGAAGATGATCATGTAATTTCACTCCTTGAATTTCTTGATAATAGTGGATTTATTTGTTGATTTCCAAATATTGAATCAAGCTTACATTCCAGAGATAAACCCAGCTTGTCATGATGCGTTATCTGTGTTATGCATGACTGGATTTTGTTTGCTAATATTTTCGTTTTGTTTTTTTTTTTTCACGTGAAGAAAATGACTGGTTTTGGAATCCTGATTGTACTACTCTGATAAAACATGTTGGAGGGCATTCCCTCTTTTTTCCTCATCTGGGAAATATTGTATTCGCTTGGAGTCATTTGTTCTTTAAAATTTGGTAGAACTCACCGGAAAACTATCTAGAACTGGAGTTCTTTTTTGTTTGTTTTATAGGAACTGTTTTGAACTATGGATACAATTTCTTTGATGACTATCCTAATTTTCTATTTCTTGAGTCAGATTTTTCAGTTGTACTCTTTCTAAAATTTTGCCCGTATTATCTATTTTCAAATGCCTTAGAATAAATCATTACTAGTTTTATTATTTTTAAATCGTGGCAGCTCTGTGATTATGCCGCTTTTTATTTCCAATATATTTATTGGCTTCTATCCTCCCTTTATTCTTAATAGTCTTCTCAAAAGTTTTCCAATTTTATGATTCCTTTAAGAAAACCAACATTTGGTTTTGTCAGTACTCTATAGCATACATTTATTTTCCACCTCATTAATATCCACTGTTGTTTTTATTATTTCCATCATTCTATTTTTGGATTTATTATTGTCAAATCAAGTTGGATGTTTAGCTTATTTAATATCAGCTTCTTATTTTCTAATATAACCATTTCTACCAATGTCTTGGAATAGCGCCTTGCCCATCAATGTGTAATTAAAGTATTTTTATTGCCCATTAAATGTTAATATATGTTAGCTACTATTGTTAATCAGTTTTTGATTATATGATAATATGATTATGCAAATTTTAAATATGATTAAAATTTGTTAGCACTAGTAATAAGAAAAGTACATGGCCAGTTTTAAAACATGTTTAGTAAGTATCATTTAGTGTGTAGTCATCTATTTATGTCCATTAGATCAAGCTTATTAAATATGCTTTTCAAATATTCTACACATTTGCTCATCTTTTTTGGCTGTTTAATATGTCATTTATTCAGAGTGTCTGAAAATTTTTCATAATGATGCCGACTTTTATTAATTTCTTCTGGAATTCTAGCATTTTTTTTGGCTACTTTATATATTTTGAAGCCATGTACTGAAACACTTATAATTTTAGAAATTTTGTATGTTCTTATTTATTTGCTTCTACTATTATTACTGTAGTTACTATCTTGATCTCTGAATATTTTTGCCTTAAATTCTATTTTATCTGAAACAAAGGTAGTCACATTAATAATCTTTTTGACTGATTTTTACTGAGTATGTCTTTTTATATGCTCTTATTTTCAGACTTTCTGCATCTTTACATTTTAGTTATGTCTCATGCAAACAGCACATGCTTGCATTTTGTTTCTATTGTGTTAATCTAGTATGTAATTTTTCATAAAGGATATATTTAATCCATTTACATTTATTGCAATTACCGAAAAAACTGTGTTCATTTTTCCTGCCTCGTTTCATGCTTTCTAGATGTTCCATTTTTTCCTTCTTTCTCCCTCACCTTCTTCCACATTCTTTCATTGAGCGTTTCCCCTACTCGTTCCATTTTTTAACTCCGTCACTTTGTAAATCATTCACTTTTTAAAAAATTTTAGTGATCATGTTAAAGATTTTGCGTGCATATTTACAAAGCCCAAAGTTAATTAACCTCTTTATCTTTCTGCTAAAATTCGGGTTACTCTAAATCCAGTCAGCCCCTCCAAACTGTAATTTTTCCAGCGTAGTAGCTCTCTATATTTTTAACTCCTGAAAATAGAATGCTATTTGTAATAAATCAACGTTTGCCTGAATTTAATTTTAAGTATAAATCTATTCTGTATCACAGACTTCTTATGGGATTATTTTCCTTAAATGAAAACTTTTTAGTGGTAACCTGAAGTTTTGTTTGACTGAATATGTTTTCTTCTTATTGCATTTCATTTTTTTTTATCTTTTATGCTTTTTATTTTCGTCATAATGTGACTGGGTATAGTTTTTGAGCGAACTCTTTTTTTGAACTGAAGATTTATGTCTTTCATGAAATTTGGAAAAATCTTAGCCTACGAATATTGCCTCTATGTCAGTTTCTCATTGTGTCTTTCTGGAAGCTCAATTAAACATATGTTGGACCTTTTTCTCTCCTCTTAACTCCTTTGTTTTTCTCCTACTTCCTGTGTATGTTTGCTGAATTCTGGATAATTCCTTCAATTTGAGCATTCAGTTTACAATATCTTTGGCTATTTAGAGTTTACAATGAGAGCATCCATTAAATTTTTAACTTGCAAGTCCTATATTTTTTCAGTTTTAGAAATTTTATTTGGTACTTTCTCAAATCGACTTTATTTGTATTGTTTCTTGCTCCTAACTCATATTTTAATCTCTACATGTTTTCTAATTTTACTAAACATACTTTGTTTATATTTTGTATTTTATGATTTTATTGCCAAACGCTTTGCTGCTGTTATTCTATGGTTTTTATTTTAATTAGCTCAAATTCCTTTTGTGCTTGTGATATTCCACTGCGAACATGTATTTCTTGGAATGCTATCCCTTTAAAAAATATTTGATTTGCTTCTGCCTGTTTTCTGGGGGCTCCATAAACTTGGGACCATTTTAAAATAAGACCTCAGCTTGAGGGACTTTTGGAAAACAATGAAGCAAGTTTCATGATTTAAAAATTCTCTTTATCCATTATGCAAATGGAGCGATCCAGTCCAGTTTCTTTGATGTTTCCTGACGTAGCACACGTGTACACGGATTAGTTCTATTTTGTCCGTTTAGTGAGGAGGAAGTGGTCTGGTGTCTCTTTCATGCCTTGTGTCTTCTGTAGCCACTTAAAAGGCCAGAGCAGGATAGAATATGACCTTCCCTCTTGAGAGCCCTACTCCCCTTTCGTTTTCTTCCCCCCGGGGATTCTTTACATTTTAAAGGAATACAGGTCAGTATTCCATTTAAAAATATAAGGAGTTTTCTCTGGTTTTTTGTTTGTTTGTTTTGTTTTGTTTTGTTTTTAGCATAGTTTTTTTTTTTTAATTTCAGCGTGAACATCCTTTGATGTGTGCTTGTGCACAAAGGGTAATCCATTCCATCTATTCCAATTTTAGAAGCAGGAAACCTCTCAAACAATTTTTTTTCTCATAGTGTTCTATCTCTCCTGAAATTATTCCCTGTACCGCAGCGTAAAATAGATTATATTATTTTCTCATACCTCATTGATGCATGTTTGCATATTCTCATGTGTCAAATGAATTAGGAGAAAGATTAAACTTTCACACGTCCTGGATAATACAAATATTTTTATCCGAGGGCTTCGTGTACGCTGTTCTTGCATTCTGTCACGTAAACGCATCTCTCTAATGCCGAGGAGAAGACATATCTGTGATGCGATACAGGGAAACGTATGCTCCGAACCAGAGCTTGATGGCCCTTAGCAGCTAGAAGTAGCTCCCCAATTTTTTTAAGTATTGATTGGAAACAAAATTGAAATATCCCATGATGGCATCAAATAAACAATAGGGAGTGGAGCGATAAGGGAATAAGGATTTTACACCAGTACCTCGAGAGCCCTCACATTAGGGTTCATGTTTGAAGTGAGTAATTTGATTCATTGAAAAATATTAATGGAGAATCAGGGACAGAGGCTACACCATGGAAGCCTGTAGTGATTCAGAGCTTGGGACAATATCAATGTGCCCCCTTCTCGGGGACACTATATCGTGCTGGTCTGGACCAGGAACTCGGAAGTGAGACAAGCCTGGGTTTGAATCCTTTACTCTGTCGTCTGACCTCTCTACACCTTCATTTCCTTTTCTGAAAATGGGGATCATATTAGAACCCGCTTCGTAGGGCTGTTGTGAGAATTGACAATATCATATCTGACAAGTACTTACGCAGTTTATGACCTACAGTGAGAGCTCAAAAAATTAAGTTTTAGCATCGTCAAGATTTAGTACTGTTTGTCCAAGATGAAGTGATACAGTCAATACCTTTAATTACGCACCAGCTGGCCAGGAGCTGGGGTTCACGCTTATAATCCTGGGGTAATGATTAACAGTGCCCCAAAAGTTGTTGGAAAATTCTGCAAATATCCTTGGAACAAACGTGTTTTCAGCCCATAATACAAATGACCATATCATAAGACATTGTGCTTGAAATGGAGACAGAGATAGAAGGGCATTGCAAACAGACAGCCAGACTACATCCTGATTCCGACACAGTAGAAGCCACTCCTCTGCAGAGAGGAGAAGATGGTGCCCCATTAGTTAACGGAGTCGACATTAAGCTAAGGAAGGGAGTGAATTTCCTTTTTATCTGTCGTTGGATGACAAGGGTGGTTCGAAGAGCATACAAGATGTACGCGAAGAAATAAGGAGACCTAAAATGTGTTTAATTGTCGAGATGCTAAAAGCATGGCAATATGTTTGGGCCAATAGTGCAACTTGATCCAAACTACATTTGGGCTGAGCAGGTAATAAATTGTTTGAGCTGGCCTTTGCATTCACTTAAGCTAATATTGAGTGTCTCATTTCTACAAAGTAAATCACAGTGGCTTTGGTGCTCTATTTTCCATGTTGTGTATACGTAAACTGCGGGATCAATTGGGAGGTAGGATCAATCTGCTATTTATTACCTTGAAATGTGACACCCTATTTTAAGTGCCCTGTTCCCTTATGATTTCACTCGAGAACAGTATCATGTCCAAACAATATAGAAACCAGCTTTACAGCTCCTGGGTTTTTTTACTTCAGCCTGGATGGATTTATATTGTATATAACTTTCAGAACCTAAATAAGTTACTTAGTGGATTCTGAAACAAGCATGTAAACGAGGAAGAGTCATTTGAGGTTTGGGGGGTCTTAAATCTTAGCAGAATGCACTCATGACCAGATCTTTTTTTTTTTCATTAAAGAAAAAAAAAAATGTGCGGGACTCCCATTGACCCACCGATCATGGCTTAACGTTCCAAAGAAAATAAATAAAAATCTCCTGTCTAGGGAAAAGAGTTAGGCTTCATGGGGATTCTGTCATCTTGTCATTCTACTATGCGAAGAAACCTTGGCCTCTAATTTATGGGTTTCAGAAAGAATGCCTCCTCACACTGCTGGAGGGCTGAAAGGACAAGGGATCTGATATATATCAGGAAGGTTAAACCTAATCTTTGTGACCCGCCACCCGCTTTTCCTGATTAAAACATGAGGGGTGGGGGCCGGGCAAAGACGCTCTCTCTCCAGCTCTCTCTCCAGCACTATCCGTATCTCAGTCCCTGATCTTAGTCTCCGATCTCGGTTTATTTCAAAATGGTCATTATTTGGCTTGGTGGTGACTTCACAAAACTTCTCTAGCAAGTGTGATAAAACATTTTTAAATGCCCCAAACTGAGTTAGATGAAATTGAAGAGAAACTGACAGTAATGAAAAGCTGGTGACAACCTTGATCCCCATAAATTTGTGTTTTATTAGGGCTTAAACTTAAGATTAACCAGAAAGAGAAGGAAAGAAAGAGACTAAAATCTTAAAGGTGGTCCAAAAAAGATCATGGCAACAGCTCACATCTCCTTAACCAAGATGACAGTGGATTCTTTCTCTCTTTCTTTCTTTCTTTCTTTCTCTCTCTCTCTCTCTTTCTTTTTCTTTCTTTCTTTCT
>NW_024349224.1:4281943-4452083 GCF_902729225.1 Pteropus medius | reverse complement strand
TTTCCTCCCTCCCTCCCTCTCTCTCTCTCTCTTTCTTCTTTCTCTCTGTCCCTCCCTCCTTCCCTTCCTTCCTTCTTTCTTTTCTATAGAATGGAGTGTACACATTCTAAAATATGTATACTCCTTTTTTTTTGTTTGTATGTTCTTAAATATTTTATGCTAAATAGTCTCATGGAATTCTTTTAGGACTTTTTGGAAGATAAACTTAAAAAGAAAAGATGGTTCCTTCCTTTACAAAAAAATTAATTAATGTGAATTAATTCTCTAATATTTCAGGATAAAACTCACCTCAGCCTTTCCTTACCCTTCAGAATGCCTGACCTGTGCATTCTAAGCTTTTGGCCTCACCTCCAATGGCTCAAGGCCTGTCAGACAATGCGTAAATTAAAAGAGCGTTAATGTGTATGCTGGAATGGGACTTAAACCAGGGCACACTTGTATGAGTGTGTGTGTGTGTGTGTGTATGTGTGTGCGCGCATGAAAAAGTTCCTCCTTTCTTCTTCATCCTTTCAGTCTCCCCAAAACTTGTCTAAAACAGCTAAAGTGTTCTGGGATTTATAGGAAAATTTATTATCCAAAGATAAAATAAAATTTTACAGTGTATGCAGCCTAAGACAGACTCTGAGAATAAATGTAATTGTCCTAAATTATAAGGAACTATAACTTTTGGCTAAGTTCCTGTATGATTGCCATGTAACCTTCAATCAACCTGGAAGTCACAAGGGACTTTTGATTCTAAACAATAAAGTTTGAGAGAGACGTATATCCAGAGGGACCAAATTCATAAGTTTACTTAAAGACTAAAGGGGGCGTGGCCGAGCGGATGGAGAGAACAGGAAGACAGGCCAACTATTCATTTCTTATCATAGCCGGCCAACGTTAATTAAAACATCATTGCAAATGTATATCAGCAGGGAACCTTCTGCGGGTTCAGGAGGCCCGTGCCTGTGTAATCATAAAGAGGTCTCGGTTATTTATCTGATGTTTGGATTTTATCCTTTACCTCCGCAAGCAAGTCCCGCCCCTCGCCGCCCCCAGTTTATTACAGGCACCCTGTATATTCCGCCATAAACAGGAGGGACACATATGGGCTCTCGTTTGAACTTCTGTAATGAATCTCTCCAATAGACTATTTCCTTCCAAAGTTATTTTTTATTTTATCGCCATCTGTTTGTATATTCTCCCCAACGATCACTGGACAACATTCGTATCGGTAGGATAGCTTTGAACGATGCTTGCCTCCGAGGAAATGGGTGATCGACATGGCATGCCAATGAGTTAGGGTGCTGTTGTGTAGCGGGGCTCCCCGGCATGCTGGCTGCTTGCTACATGAAGGACGAGTGGGTGGCTCCCTTCCAAGAGCTGGGCTCCTCCCTGTTGTTGTTTGGATTTGTTTTCCTTTCAATGAAAGATTTGCCACTAGTGATTCTCACTCTCTGTCTGCCAGAATTCCCTTAATTCCTCTCCAGAAGCTGAAGGAAGAGCCACGTGCCAGGTCTGGGCCCCGGTTGGCTTTTGGTGGGCACGCACAGTTAAAAACATTTTCAAAAGAATTTGTTCATGTTTAAAAATTAGAATAAAAATCTGGGTTTGTAGAATATTTGCTAGATTTTATTTTTTCCCCGACCGTGGAAACCACCGTGTGAAGATTTTTCTCTGGAAAAAGTAGATCTGGCCAGCGGAGCCTACCTTCTCACATGGCAGCTGGCCACGTCCCGCCCCCTGGAAAGGATTCAAACGCAGACCCATAGTTTAGGCTGGTTGATTCCAACCACTGAAGTATCTGCTGGCCCCCTCGTGGGCACTGAATTTGGCAAACCCAAAATAACCAGTTCTAGAAACAAGGTACCAGAAAGTTCCTTTTCGATTGGCGGGAGATGGAACAGTATGAACCTGAATTTCGCCTTGCTCCACACGCCCTTAGAAAGGGCTTGGGGTTCCCTTTCGTCAGGAATGCCTGACTCTTCTGGAAAAAAATTTACTGTCATAACCGTTAGAAATAACTTATTCGTCTTTGCCTCCCCCCGACCCTTAGCCATGGGGTCCAGTTCTCTGCATTACACACGTTCCAGGATTTGATGAACGAGTAAATGAGACTCTTGTTGAAGGCTAAGAGAATTTACACCTGATAGGTATGGAAAATGTACTACTTGAGGCTCTACTCGAGAATTCTCTTCCATCTCTTGGTCTAGCGATGGCATCTGGATCTCCCCTCTGCCACACACTCCCCTGAAACCCAACAACAAGGGTCGACCATAGGAGGCATGTGACACAAATTCGTTGGACAAATTAGTTCGTTGATGAAATCTCTGCAATGGTAGCTAACTTTTACTGAGTACCTATGAAATGCCAGGCACTTGTCTAAATACTTTATACGAATGAACTCAAAACTTTATTCCTATTTTATAAGTGAGAAAATCGAGACAAAGATAGTAAAATTTGGAGCTGGCATATGAATCCAGGCACTGTGACTAAAGAGTTCACTTGGGTTTTTGCTGTTGTTGGTTTGTTTTGTTGTTGGTTTTTGTTTTTTTTTTATATTTTTATTTTTTTTATTTTAGCTCTTTCATCATAGTATCATTTTTTTGAACTACAATACTACACTACCTATGCATATTCCTAGGGGAGGCTATGTTTCCTTAAGCTTGGTTTGATTTTCCTCAAGCCAATTTAATCTTATGAGTAGAAAATACACTCTTACCTAATATGCTTCAAACTTTAATTTCAAGAGAATTTTAAAGGACCAGTGGACAGTCCGGGCAAGGATCTTATGAGCTCAGAGCATCTGGTCCTTACCGAGAGTTGTTCCCTTTCGACATAAGGGCTCTTGATGTAGTTAGAATAATGCTAGTTTCCGTAACAAGTGGACCCAGCCATGTATAATGGTGCAAATTTAGTAGAAGTGAATTTTTTCCTTGTCCAAGGCAGACATTCCTGGTTGGAGGGGCAGCTCTGTTCCATGCAGACATTCAGGGATTCAGGCTGATGAGCTTGTTTTGTCTTTAACCTGTTGCCTTCATGGTTGTGATGGTTGTGTCCATCCCATCCAGCCAGAAGCAGATAAGAGCATAGAGGAACCTACACAGGAGGGTTTTAGGGGCCAAGCTTGGCAGTGACTCATACCACAGCCTGCTCTGTTCCACAGACTAGCTTTTGGTGTCTTGGTTTCCTGCTGTTTTTAAAATGGGTTTAATAACAGCACCCACCTCATTAGTTTGGGAGGATTCAATGAGCTCATAGATAGGAAGCAATTGGTACATTTCCAGCCTGAAACAATCCTAAGTGTTCCATAGTGACTGCTATTATTATAATTATTATTAGTTGGGCCTTCTTGTTTTCCTAGAGCTGGTTGTGCCACTGGGGGCGCTTCCGTGCAGAGTCTGGTCGCCTGGACCCGAATGGAGACCCCTGTGGCCTCCTCTGTTTCCCAGCATCTTTCTCTAGCCCGAGACGGCATGTGGGGGTGAGGCCACGTTTTCAAGACCCTCTGCTCTCTCTGGCTCCCTGTTCAGTCTGCCTCCAGGACACATATGTCCCCTCCCCCTTCCTGCCTTTGCGCCTTCGCTTTGGTTGGCATCTTCAGCCCAGAATATTTTTTCTCCCTTCTCTCCAAACCTCGGTCATCCTGGATGCCCGGCCCCCATCCCTGTGCCCAAGGAACCCTTTCCTGAACGCAGGGCGCCGGCCTCCTTCACCTCTGACTGCGGATATGCACGGCACGTACCACATAATCTAGCTTTTCATTACGCTCGGCCGTGCGCTAGAGCCAGCTCCCAATGGCCAGCAAGAGAGCCTGTCCTTCCCCAGTTCTTCATTCAGTGATGGCCCCTCAGGGGCTGGAAATTTTCCGTGTCCACGCTGGGAGCATTTACTCCACAGCAAATGCTGCAAACCAGGGGTGTTCTTCATTCCCTGTGAGTAGGGCAGGCTGTTAAGCACTTATCGGCCCAACACTGATTCTGTCCACCCAGAGCCGTCTGTAAGGGACTGAATGTGTGTGTCCCCCAGGCTTATACGCTGGAAGTCTGAAGCCCATTGTGCTGGTAGCAGGAGGCGGGGCCTTTGGGAGGCGAATAGGTCGTGAAGGCGGAGCCCTCCTGAGTGGGACAAGCGCCCTTATAACTGGGGCTGCAGAGAGCCCTCCATTCCCTTTCTGCCAAGTGAGGAAAAGTCGGCAGCTTGCAACCCACGAAAGGGCCCTCACGAGAACCCAGCCATGCTGGCACCCCGATCTCGGACTTCTGGCCTCCAGACCTGAGAAGTAGCTTTCCATCGTTTATCAGCCACCCAGCCTGCACTAATTCTTTTTAGCATCCTGAGCTGACTGAAACACTGTCCATCTATCCATCTATATCTCTATATCCTGTGCCTGGCACTGAGTGTGGCACATAGTGGGCTTTCAATAATTGAATGAATGAGTGAATGAATGCTGAATGCTATCTTTGTAACCTTTTCTCCCAAATTTAAAATGCTAGCAAAGCAGGAATCATATGTTGCCTTCTCCATAGTACCTCATAGCATGGGGCACATAGTAGGTGGTCAAAAAAGACTCATTATCGATTTATTACAGAAAGGAGTTTGATAGCATCCTGTGGTTTTAAGCAGAAAATCTGCCTTCTTTTTTTTTCTTTGTGGTTGACAACGGCCGATACTCAAACCTACGATGTGCAGGGCAGTTCCCTGTTCTTTAAAGCAAACCCCAATCCTCTCTAAGCAGCATCTTTAAAACCTTTGACATCCCGACAGAGTTTCCAGGCTATGCTCACCTTGGGGGATTTCCGGCGGGTCTCAGTCTCCCGGGTGCACGGCCGGCATCATGCAAAGTTCCCATGCAAAGCCTTGCCTGCTCTGGACGGTTTATTAATCGTGGTGACTGGGAATAAGGCCAGAAGCCAAGGCTGCAGCTGAGGGCGAGGGGTCCCCTCCTTGTCCCTTCAGACTCAGGCGCGGGCTTGGCCAGCTTCAGAGCGGTGGGGGGGAGGCGGCGCTGCCACATAACGGTCTGCGTCGAGTCCAGACCCCACACCTGGCCACACCGGGAAGGGGCGGGCGGCTGTTGCTTGAAGAGGCCATTTGCCTTTAATATTTTACATGAGGATTCTTTCTTTAAGGTTTCCCATGATGTATGGAATGTGCGGCGTTTATGAAAGAAGCAATTAACTGGGCGGAACCTGTAAATCAGGTTGATATTTAAAAGTATGCTCATTTACTGCCGTGCCGTTACCATTATTCCGCTCGCCCTCTCCCCGCCCCTCCCCCTCCCAGTCCCACTGGCTCCTCAGGGGTGCAGGGCTCCTGGCCCCCGTGCCGCCTCCCTCCCGCTCTGTGCACGTGAGTTTGGGAGGCAGCCGGAACCAGGCTGCTTCCCCAGCAGGTGAAGGTGGCCCGCCTGGTCCTTTCACCATCCCAGGCAAAATCAGCCTCTGCCCGTTTCCATCTTAACAGTTTATAAATCTGGTCGCCTGCATGAGATCATCAAGCCTTCGAAATTTCCTTGAATTCTTATACTATAGACAAGACTTTATAAAAAAAATTATAGGTACTATATAAACATTAAGGGCTTCGAGGCGGAGGGAGGTTATCAGACCCTCGAGCCCCAGGTTTGTCATCAGAGTAAGAGCAAAATGGGGAGAATTCTACCTTGATGGGAGGGCTGTTAAGGCGTTTCAGTGAAATCACGTGTTTGCACTTCGATGAGTTGAGATAGGTGATGGTAACTGCCATACAAACTCCAAAGCCTCAGTGGCTCACCCAAACAGAAGCTGATTTCTCATTCACTTAAACTCCAGTCCAGTTTGGTGGGCGGCCTTCCATGTGGTGACTCAGAGACTTGGGCTGTTTCCATCTAGTTATTTCCCCATCTCCTAGGGCCACGGGGCTCTCTGCAGACTCGGGGGACAAGGACGTGGGGGAGCCTGGCGGTTAGGATCAAGCTGGAAGTTGCCCATATCGCATCCACTTGTGTTCCATTGGCCAAATCAGCCTCCTGGCCCCACCTAACTGCAGAGGAAGCTAATAAATGCTGTTTTCTTATGTCGCCAGGAAGAAAAGAAAATGGGATTAAGTAAGCATATAGCATTGTCTCTGTCACAGCATCCAAAAAATGTTACTTTCTTCTCTTCCCATCTGCAAGTGGCTAAGCAGTAGCTCAGAGGGGCCAGCCCAATAATCCAGGGGGACACAGCCAAGACTGAAACTGGACGTCACACCCAAGTCATCTGACTCCTGGAGACTTCTCTCCCTATGCACTGCCACGGGGAGGGCGGGTGGGTTGCATTTCATAGACGAGATTAGTGGGTTGGGGGAGCTGGGTTGAAAGGACGCTCAGGCGATGTTCTTACTGATTAGTAATATCTGCTATGGGCTCTGGAGGAGGGAGTGACATCCTTGATGCCATGTGCCTGTCCATTCTGTTCTGTTTTCTTCCATCCACCTTAGAAATACACATTCTCAGTGTCCCGTTCCCTTAACACTCCCTTCCCAAGTTCATAGGTCTAAACATGGCCCCTTCCCTAGTACCATACTAGGCCGTAAATGGACCTCGCCAGTCTCAACCCAGAAGGACAGTCGCACAGACCGAGGCAGGCCAGTGAGGACACCCTGACCCCTCAAGGACCTCCGCCCTGCCATTCATACCGTTGCCTGCACTGACCTTTCCAGCTCGAATGCTCTTTTCTCGTTCTATATATTTTCACCTACCAAAATCTGAAGCGTATTCCAAGGTGCAATTCAAACGCCAGTTTCTCCTTCAGAGATTTCCCTTCTAGCCTTAATAGAGTGAATTAAAACTCTCCTCCCCTGGGAAGAAACTATTTGGTTCTTATCATACTCTGCCAAGTATTATCACCGTTAATTATGTTTATCTCTTTCTCCCCTAGAATGTAGGGTCCTTGGAGGCAGGAACCATTTTGTGTTTCTTGCCTTTCTTGCTGCCCCTGCCTAATCCAAAGCCCGTTCCCAAACACAGCCACACACATACACGTACACACTCACGTGCATACACACACAGTACCAGCCGCTTGGGGCGTGTCAACGAATGTCTGTGTAATGGAGAAATAGTTGAGTGGATGGGGGGTGGGTAGGGTACTCTCCCGTGCCCGCCCATTTTATCCACCAGGACACAGAGTCTGAGAGAGGACCCCCCCCGGCCCCCTGCAAAGGACGATTTTCCCAGCAGCAATCTGCTGTTATACAGACCTGACCTGTGTTTAATGGAGGTTTGATGGATGTTTACTGCAAACCCAGAAATGGCAGCCCCTTGAGGATGGTGATGATGGTGATGATGATGATAATGATGATGATTTTAGCAGAGTGGCCAATCAGGTATCCCCTCAGAATGCCAGAGGACAGCTTTGCCCACCTGAGAGCTCACAGTCCTGGAGCAGGAAGACCTGTTGCAAAATTGCCACCTCGAATTAGTTTTCCTTAGCTGTGTGGTCAGGCCTTCTGACTCTTCCCTGGCCATCCCATCCCTTCCCATGGAGGCCATTTTCCAGCTGGCACCTGGCTGCCAGGGAGCTGAAGATGGGTGTGTAGGTGTGTGTGTGTGTGTGTGTGCATAGGATGTGGCGTTTGTGTTTGTAAAGTGGCTCCTCTGAGTCTATGGCCACGCCACCCTGAACACGCCCGACCCCGTCTGATCTCGGAAGCTAAGCAGGGTCGGGCCTGGTTAGTACTTGGATGGGAGACCACCTAGGAAGACCAGGTGCTGTAGGTGGAAAAAGAAAAAAATGGCTCTGCTGAGAATCCGGCCTCAGAGCTTCAGCTGAGGCACCTGCGTGCCCAAGGGGGTTGGGACAAGGGCTCTGTGGGCGTGGTCTGCAAACAATCACAAGCAGCAGCAGCAAGGATTCTGTAAAAAGCTATTAAATCCTCACTCCTTGGGCTCAAATCTCAGGTCCCTGTCTTACTGTCACGACTCAGCGGGGTAAATAAGGCTGTTGTTCCTTTAGGCGAGTTACCTCACGAGTTCCCGGGACGCTGCATAGATAATCGTGGTGATTTCAGGTACAGAAGACTTGGTCTGGACTAAGCACTGTTCCCAACACTTTATGTCTTAACTCATATAATATCCTAGAACGTCCCCATTTTGCAGATGAGGGAAGCAGGGCACAAAAAGGAGATGCAGTTAGCTAGGTGGCCAACCAGCCGGTGGCCAGCGGGTAAGTCCTAGAGAAGCCGGACTCGGGGCCACGCTTGCGAGCGGCTCAGGGGCTGTCTCTCTCCGTCCGAGGACATCGGGCTGTTGGCTTCCTGCAGGGCAGGGCTGTCCTGCGTCTCCTTCCTTCGCAACTCTTCCATCTGTGCAGCACGAGTGTCTCTCTCATTTTTCTCGACCATCTGTCCACCGTCCGCCTTGGGAAGGCGCTGCTGATCCGCGCATCTTTCTCCTTCCTCGACATTCCCTCGGGGGAGCTGGGCAGGCTGGGGTAAGCGTCTCCCATCCTGAGAGTCATGTTGTCTTGGGCCACCTCGTGATCCGGTTCAAGGGCAGATTCCGCTTGGGCAGGTCCGGGGAGGGACCCGGATGTTGCTAACCCGCGCAAGCTGGTGTTGCCAAGGCAACCACTGTGGGACCACACCTCGGTGGGCGGTTTTCCGCTCACTCACCATCACTCCACCTCGTGTCACAGTGTCCTGTGTGCTGCCTCGGCCCAAGGCTCAGAGGGCTTCCTGACATATTCTGTGAATCCAGCTCTTGTCTCTGGCCACGCGGGTTCTGCCAGAGGGGACAGGGATTACTCACCTCCTTGCGCATAGTCCGAAAAGCCCGCGAGCCTCTCCTGGGAAGGTGATGGCAGAAAGAGCCGGAGCGCTCCTCAGTGCGCATGCCCCAGGTCCTGTCACTCCTCCAGCCCTGTCTTTTGGGCTCGTCTTTTCTTCTTCGGGTCTTCACTTTACAGCACAAGGGTCACCTCCAGCCCGGGGTCTCATGCCTCTGGAGGTAATTGGCCTCGAGGAGGCCTCGGACAGAGCTCATTTTATTTCTGGTTTTACGGGAGACATTTATCATTGGCCTTTGGGATGCCGATGTCTCCTGTGCCCGGCGTGAGGGTTTTATGTGGATACTAGGTCCGATTGTCCTTTAGAAAGGTTCTGCTTTTAATTAAGCTTTTCCTTCCAGTTGAGCATGGGAATTTTGCATTTTAGTGCTTTCAAAATAAACATTTATTATCAAATGTTAAATGATCTCTATTCCTGTGTATCCATTATCAGCTCCATAGATGAAACTGACCGACCACCCCAACACCTCTGTCCTGTCATCACAGCCAAGGTCTTTGTGTTTCCCCAAAGAAGGCAGGAATCACCGTCTTTTAGACGATGGGGCAAAATTACCCACCACCTGACACACAGAGGACTGGTACCCTCCTCACACAGTCCCTCCTTTCCCAAGGAGTGAGACAGGCGTCCCGCCTCCCCGTCCTCTTCCAGTCCAGCTGCGAACAGGCAGACGCGCCCTCCACGGGGCCTCCTGACTCCCCCTCACGCCTCGCATTCCCGTAACTTCAGGCCCACCCGAGCACCCAAGAGTGGTGCAGCTTCTTCTGTCCTATGCCAATCAGTGGGTCGCACTTCACTTGCTTTGCCTATGTGTCCACTCTCTCTAACAAGATTCATTCAACGCTCATTCGTGCATTTATTCAACAGGTATCTGCTGAGCATTTACTATGTGTTTGATTCCATCAAGATGCTGAGGATATAGGGAGGGCCGCAGCTAACACACTCTACCCTCGTGTAGTTTATAGTCTCACTAATCAGTTATTTAATTGCAATTATGGGAACCGTTACTGCAGAAAAGCACACACAATGGCGGCCCAGGCCATCTAGGATTGTGCATTTCTCAAAGCCAGACTCGAAGTTTTATCTCTTAGAGCTAAGGGATGACTTTGGCCTTCCTGTAGAGCAAGAAACCATGACATAATTGACAGCCCCCTGGGACAGCCTGCTGGGATCCCCTTTCCCAGCACAGGGAGAAACCGCAGGTTCACCCCTCCCCCCGTCTCCAACTCCCTGCCAAGTACGTGTTGTGGGCTCTCAGCGCATCCTCATTCTTCCGTTTTCTCTGTCCCTCTGGGGCTCTGTGACCCACATTCCCTTCCTCGCTGTTGGATGATTCCAGACAGGTTCTGCCTTCTCAGGGACTTAGATGACAGAGAGAAGCTAGAAGCTTGTCTACTTCTCACGACACCTCTGCAGCAGCAGCGGAGGTGAGTCTTGCACTGCATCAACATCTGGGCTGCTAGAAGCATCTGGGCGACAGCAGCAGCTCCATTAGTATTAGTGTCAGCTCCGTCGGTCACCGGTCGGCACCGTCAGCTTGTGCTTCCAGCGACGTGAGCAGTGAATTTAGGCTCATGGACTTCATCCCAGAGACACTGGCAGGTTCACGGTCCCTGGGGAATATCCATCTCCCGTTTCACTATCCCAGCAACGGTGTAACCAATACCTCGAATTAAATTCTTCTCAGCTTAAAACTCCAGCGTTCCTTCTGTCTTCCTGACAGGACACGGACTGATAGACCATTCTCCATCACGACAATGTGGCCAGGAGCTCACCGATTCCATCCCATATGCTTCTTAAGCTCCTTTAAGGTCCACGTTCTTCCATGTCACTGTCATTTCCACGAACTTGGTCTGAAGCGTGTTTTCTGGACCGTTGCTAGGGCAACTCGAGAGGCATTCTCTAACCATTCTCCAAGTGGCTTCTCTCTCTATCCCTCCTCTTTTGCTTAACCTCCCTCCTCCCGCCTATCTTTGTAATTTTTCTGTAAAACTAAAACTGTTATAAAACATAAAGTTTAATTTACAAAATAAAACAAAGATCTTTTGAGACACGCAAAAGCTGGGAGGAGACTCCTACGATAAGGAACGTTAAAGGAAGTCCTTTAGGCGGGAAGAAAATGATACCAAGTAAAAATAAGGATCTCCACACACAAAAAACGAAGAGTTCCAAAAATAGTAACTTTATGGATAAATAAATTTCTCTTGTTATTTAAATATCTCTAAAAGATAACTAACCCTTTAAATGAAAATGGATAACAATGTGGTATAAGGTTTATAACATTATAGAAATAAAATGTATGGCAACGGTAGCATAATAACTGGGTAAAGAGAGATGAAAGTACATTATTCAAAAGTGTTTTTTTTTAATCCTACATGAGTTGGTATAATATTCCTTGAAAGTAGGTACTAATAAAAGTTAAAAACGCAACATAGATCCTAAAGCGAACACTAAAGTTACAAAGCAGTTAATAAAGGAGATAAAAAAGGAGCCACTGAAAAGTAAGTAGTTAATACAAAACTACTCAAAAGAAGAAAAAGGGAAAAATGAATAGATGAAACAAATAGAAAGCAGATAACAAGATGATATATTTATATCTAACTCCGTCGATAATCATATTAAATGTAAATGGACTAAGCGTTCCAATTAAAAGGCAGAGATCGCAGGGTTGGATGAGCAAGCAAGAACCCAACTAGATTCTGCCTACAATAAATGCACTTCAAATATGAAGACATAAACAGGTTAAAAACGAAAGGGTAGAGAAAATATGCCATACTAACACTGATCAAAAGAAACCTGGAGTGGTTATTAATACCTGACAAAGCAAATTTCAGAGCAGAGAATCTTACCAAATACAAAGAACGCACTTTTATAACGATCAAGTTGTCATTTCATTAAGCGGACTTAACCCTAAGAGTTTATACACTTAGCAGCAGAGCTTCAAAATAGATAAAGCAAAAACTGATATAACTGTAAACAGAAATAGAGAAATCCACAATTACATTTGGAGATTTCACTAACCTTCTTAATAAATGATTTAACAATGCCAGAGAAAGTCAGTAAGGGTATAAAAAGCCTTTAACAGCATTATTAGCCAACTTGATATTTATAGGAAAATATCCAACAAAAGCGGAATTCACATTGTTTTTTCCTGCATATGAAACATCTAGCAAGATAAACCATAGTCTTCCCTAGCTAACTGGCTTGTAGATTGGCACACAGACTCTGAGAGTTTGTGCCTTGGTGTTTGTCACCATGGTGTTCCTGGAGCATGAAATACCTTTCTCTGCTTATTCATACCTACCTACCTGGCTAACTCCTGTTTCTCTTTCAAAACTGCCCAGCCATTACCTCCTTAGTGAGGCTTTCCTCAACTACCCCAAATAAATTCCTTCTACCTAAGAATAATCATAATGTTTTGTACATACATTCATCTTTGCCGTATCGCAGTATGTTGAATCATGTGTATAGTTTTTCTGCTTCTCCCATTAGATTATAAAGACCAGATTTAGGATAAAAATTATATTATTATAATTCATGGCATATGCTATAATTTATTTAACTATAGCTATTGTTTACTGAATACCTATTATGTGCCAAACACTAGCATATACTGTGTTTTGTAATGTAGAGACAATTTTAAGAAACATTTACTTAATAACTGTTATGCGTGGGACTCTGACATACTACATTGAAAATACCCCCAGAAAACATTTGGAAGAACTTAAGGGCAAGTTGCTGTGACCCTGCTAAATGACCCTTATTTAGCAGGCTCACAAATTACTGTAAACTTTCAAATCAAACCGGACAGCATAAGGATGGCATTTGTCCTCACGTAATAAAGAAATTATCTGAGTATCAGGAAACTTACAGCTCTTTACTGTTTTTCTTCAAGTTTTACATTCAGTATCCCTTCATGGCAGGGCCGTGGACTGTGTGCTTGTGTAGACACTCTCTCTGGTGGCCCCAATCAGAACTGTCCCCCAGTGAGAGAGCTCTTGAAGCAAGAACCATCCTCTGACCTCCCGTGCCATCCGTGAGAATGAATTACTCTATTCAACAGGGGAGAATATTTTTCATTCATTGATTCTCGCAGCCATCTAATAATCTGGATTGCCTCTCGCACTCAATCTTTCACTTCAGAAGGAGAAACTGTCCTCACAAAGGGACACCCATTGTGCACCTCACAAACTTTGCATTTGATTTATCCTTGGCAAGCCAAGGAGAAAAACCAGATTTTTCATCAAGCATGCCCTTAAATCATCTGAATCCTTGTCAAAAGCATTATTCGCACAAGGAAAAATCAGTGATTTGATATAGGGCACAGGCCTGGCTGCTTAGTCACATACGACTCTAATACCCTTCTTAATTTGACTAGGTGAATCGAAAAGTTTGATTCACTTTTCTTGCCGCCGAAGTCCTAGATTATTGGATGAGAAATGAAAACTATTTTTCTTCCTCAGTCGAGGAAAAAGAAAAACGTTTGCCAAGGCGTTATATATATATAAAGATTGTGGAGGGGAAGGTACTTAGGAAAAGGCCCAAGGCAGGCGGTTCCCATGCAACACCAAGAAGGCAAAATTGTCATGGCAAGGACATTGGCCGTGTCTTCCCTGCTGATGACACCGTGAGGGTTTGCCACTTTGACGGCCAGCAAACGACATGGAAATGGGCACCATGGAAGTCCAGGGAACATTGATGCCTGCTGCTGACAGCTGAGTTCTTACTTCGGTTAGGTTTCTGTCTGACGAGACCTTACGAAAGCCTTTTCTTTGTAAATTCGCGGCCCTTTCGGTGGCTAGATCTGAGGATTCCAGGAATATGTCGGGCACGCAGAACACGAATTTTTAAACCAAGAGCCCATGGAGAGAGGAGCACAATGCAGACGAGCCTAAACTAGACAAATCAAGGTCAAGGATGACAAGGGTCAATGTAGTTTTCTTCTTGGTTTTCTCTCCATGGACAGACTATTCGGACAGACTCTTTCTACCAATCATTAGGTTGTTTATTAGATGATCATTTGATTTTCTCTCACTTATATTCCGACTAGAACTCCAGCTTGATGTTTGAGCTAACCAGTGTCAACTTATCGTGGGTAAATATGTCCTCTCTCCTGCCCGCCCTCCCTCTCCAAGACCTTTGTGGCTTGCAGCCCACGCGCACACTGTCTTCACGGAACGAAACTGGGATGTATTTTCTGATTCTCACTGGGCAGTTTACTTCCTCCTGCCTTTATTTCAAATAAGACTGATAATTTGTCATGAGACTGTGAGGGTCCAGAAGGCAAGCACATCAGCGTTTCCGCTTGTTAGCATCTAGCACAACTGGCGCACAGTAGATGCTTAAAAACGATTTATTGACTAGTTCTGCGTTTACGTCATCTCGAGATGTTCCGTGAGACATAAAGTAAACGAAATCACTTTGAACATTTAAGAACCGTGGAAACAAATACAGTTGACCCTTGAACAACACGGGTTTGAACTGGGCAGGTCCACTGATACACCGAGATTTTCAATTCATACTGTGAATGTATTTTCTCTGACGTTTTTCTTAATAAACCTTTTTTTTCCCTCTAGCTTACTTTACTGTAGGAATAGAGTATGTAATACACGTAATATCCACAATGTGTGTTAATCAACTATTTATGTTATTGTAAGGCTTCCGGTCAACAATAGGCTATTCATTATTAAATTTGGGGGGAGTCAAAAATTACACGTCAATTGTCAACAGAACAGGGTGCCTTTAACCCCCACGCTGTTCAGGAGTCACCTGTATTGTTGTTTTCAATTTCAGCAGCTAAAGATCTGAGTCATCACAGCAAAGGAGAGAATCTAAATGCCTCAATAGATCAGAAAAATGTTCGAAGTAGAAGAATCCATTTCAAAAAGAAGAAAAATCCATTTATTTTCTAGCTCCTGATTGTCTGGATAGATAAGGCTTGAGAAAATGTATTGCTGTTTCTTGTAATACCTAATATTTATTGAACACCTTCTACATCCCAAATGCTTCTCTACCTCACATGTCACCTCATTTAAACCTCACAGCAACCCCATGGGACAGATATACTGTTACCACCCTATTTAACATAGAAGACACAGAGAGGTTAAGAAATTTGACGGTTTAATCAGAAAGAGACGGAAGTGTGCCTCGAGCGAAAGTCACGTCGCAATATATTTCTGTCAAATGCAATTATCTATCGGAGCTAGATTTTCGATATTAACAGAATGAGAGTCTATCAGCAAGGGCAGAATTCTTTAGTTCCTACAAATACGTTAGAATTTGAGACCCGTGAGCAAGATGACATCTGTATCAATCGTTAGAATCCGTTCTGTCGTCTTCCTGAGAAAAATATTTTCACAAATGCCACTTGCACAACCCACAAGTTTTGATTCTATCTTTAAAAATTAGTTGCGTCATTTCACGGTAAAGTCGCTAGATGCCATTAAGGTATCTCTTCTCACCAGTTTTATAGTCAGATCTGATTGGGCTCATTCATTTACCCATCTAAACCTCAGTTTCCTCATCTGTGAGTTGGGGATAGACACACGTAGCCCACCATGTTGCTTTGAAGGTTCAATGAGATACTGTAAAAGCCTGTGAATGATATCAATCACAGGGAACTTAAGGAGTGTCCCTAGATGCCATTTACAAAGCATTTGAAGTTACTTTGATAAGTCTTAGGCTTTGCATATCCCCTTTCCAGATGGAGAGAAATAAATAAATATTTCGAGGAAATATTGTTTCAAGTACTTCAAAATTTGAAATCACAAAATTAAAAGTTATTGCATATTTTTACCTTTTTGTGATAACAGTGTTCAATGGCAACTACCTGAATATTCTCTAATTCTGTGGTTTCAGGCACACCTTAGATGATTCTATTCCCAGCACATTGATTTTAAACCATACTAAAATGTAGATTTTCACTCATGGAGGCTGCACTGCCCCACAACCCATTCAGACCAGCGAGGCTTTAAAATAAATCGAATAATCCTTAAGAATACATCACCGCCTCCCGAGCACACGCCGAGCACCTGCCATATTGTTGACACAGCATGGTGACGTTCTCACTGAGACTGAGCCATCAAAATGTGCCATCTCAGCTTTCAGGGACCTTGCGATCTAAAACAAACACGCTGACATCTCAAAGCAAGGAGTCTAAGAACAAATCAGAACATGTACACGGCATAAATAGGTGGGAAACATTCAATTCTCATTTTTAAAGTAATTGTTTTCCTGAATTAAAATATAGTATAAAGACTCAAAATTCAAATAGAACAGAATGGGTCAGCAAAATCTAAAAGTCTTCAATTGATCTCCCCTTCTATAACCAGTGACTATACAGGATGTTCTCGTGTGTGTGTGTGTGTGTGTGTGTGTGTGTGTGTGTGTGTACATACACATGCTGAATATGTATATCGTGGACATATATCTGCACATAAACATAAATATTTTAAAAAATAAAAGCTGAATCACTCTGTGCCAACTATTTCGTAGCTTGCATTTCTCTCTTAGAAATCTGTCTTTCGAGGGACCTTATCTTGTTTTTGTTCATTGGAATCTCTGGACAGAAGAAATCAATTGGTCGGGGTGTGAGTTAGGTTTTCATTACTGAGTTAGTTGACTGGGAAAGGTTTAGGTGAGAGGAAAAAGATTTCAGATGAACAGGCAGAGAATATGAATAAGAGATGGTTTTCAACGAAGAAATGACCTTTTATAAAGGAATCGAGAGCGAGACAAGGGCTAGGCGACTGCGTAGCAGCCTTCAAAGCAATAAATTAATTCCATGCCCGCTCCCGGAATGCAGACCTGGGCGAACTGTTTTCAAACAGTACCAGTGGCTTCACATAGGAGCTTTCATCTCGCCAAGGAAGTAACCAGGCGGCAAAAGATGACTTCCATCTTTCCAACGGTCCCAGACTGGGACCGCCACTCCCGTGGAAAATAAGTCAGAATGGAAGGGAAAGGGGGAAGGAGGCAGAAGAAACTTGCCATGTTTTTTTTGGCAGTGGACACAGTGGAAATGAGTTAACTTAGCTCAAAAAGGCTCAGGTCCCTTTTGCACTAATTGCGTTTCAGTATTGAGAGGGAGATAGGATTTTGTGTCTCTCCGTTGGCTTCCACTATTAGCTGAAAAAGGGCCTAGAAATTTTTTTTTTTAATACAGCCTCTTCTGTAAAGAAAGCAGCGAAACAATAGCCAGCTGTCACAGCCAGCTGATATCTACCTTTGATCAGCCAAATGAATGTTGCAGGCATTTCTTATAGAAAGGAGATTGCTTATCGATCTATATCAAAATATGCATGCTAATCCCAGAGTGCAGAGAGTATTTTCAAGTGGAGTTAATAATCTGATTGCTGCCCTGTCTGGAGCAATTCTCTGAACTCGCAGCTCTAATCAGTCGAGGGTCTTGCAGTCAAATGTACTTTGCTGTTTAAATTTGGATTTGTGACATTGATTGAGGAGCCCTTGGAAAGGTGTTGACAAATCAAATTGTTTGTTCCAGTAGTGTTTTGCCAGAGATCAAGTCCAAAGTAATACGCAGTGAATTTGTTCATTACTAGTAGGGTGAAAGGAATGGTCAAATTCACCTGCGTCATTATCACAGACACAAGCCCAGTAAAAGATACGTTCTGTCTGAAGAAAATGTAGTTTTGTGGGCGCTCCAGTGAGTTAAGGGGGAGGGGGCTTTCTAGACCCGATGATATTAGATATGTTTAAGAAAGATAAGCAAATAAATGTATTCCATGTTTGAGATCAGAGCACTTTGTTTATTTCGCTGGAAAGCAAACAAAAAGATGGGCGGATAGATGTCATGCATTACCTGAAGACCTTGCCCACCAGACCCGTGTAGAATAAGAGGCTTCACCCACGAAAAGAGGACGTGATGAAGGAGAAAGGTAACTAGGCCTCCAGGTTGACTGCTATTCAGGTGAGGATCGACGGGCCATCCCTACCTGTTCCTGACAGGTACCTCAAGCCAGCATGAGTGGAAGTAGCTTCGCTGAGTCCGGAGGTCTTGATGTTCCTCTGTCGGCCATGAGGCTGCCTTGGCAGGTAGTGTAAGGACAGATGGAGCAGAGGGGACGGTCTCGAGCTGGCTCCTCCCAGAAGCAGACCCCGAGACTGGAACGGAGTGCAAGAAGTTCATTTTGGAGATGGCACGGGGGTGGAGAAATGAGACGGGGTGGGGGAGGAATCCAACCCAGCGTCGATGAGCAGGCCACTGCTGTGGTCACCCAGCGCTCAGCCCTTCAGGGACCCTGAGATGGCAGAAAAGTGAGGAAGAGAGAGAAGCCGGCCTCGTGGGAGACAGAAAGGGGCGGGGGGAAGCTTCTCCTCGAGCAAGCGTTTGGGCTTTGATAAGTACACTGGGCTGGACGGGAGTTACTGAAATGCTGCTGCTTTTGCTAATGGGTCAGGACTAAACTTGCCCACCGAGCCTGTGGAAGCGAACTGGTGGTGTTTCATATTCTACTTTTTTACCTCACCTTGCCACAATTCATAACAACGCCCCTAATAACACTATTATCTGCTCGCATTTATCGCATAGCTTTCCAAGCACTTTTTCTTTTTATGTGTTTCAACACCCTATCTTAGCGTTTTTTAATCTGCAGGTTGTAAGCCTTTCGCGATCTTAACTTCCTGGGTTGCCTGTTAAGAGGACAAAACAGAATAGACTAGAATAGATTAGAGTGGAAAATGTCAAAGTGTATAATTCGTTGCAAGGATTAGTTTTGTTTATATGAAAACGTCATTTCAATAGCGTGTGTGTATAAATGCACATGGAGGCACCTTAGGTCACAGAGTAAAATACCTTTCTTGCTCTGAGCCAAGGACAGTTAGAGATGGGCTGAATTTTCTCACTTCAACCCCGTGACGGGTCTCTGAGGTGGATGCCGCCACCCCCACCTTACAGGTGAGAAAGCCGAGGGTCCAGGAAGTTACATAACCTACACCAGTTCACACAGCAAGCGAGCGACAGAGCCAGGGTTTAAACGCGTGCACAGAATGCTTGCCCTCCCCAGTACCGACCACGACCCCCAGGTCTCCACAGCAGAGAACACGCAAACCCTCTGAGTTTCACGGAGAAGCCTCCGGGACCATCTGCCGGTCCAGACGGCTCGCAACTGCGCTTTTCGTGTTTGTAAGGAGAGTTTGGTAACAAAATGCCTTTCGCATCAAACTGGAAGACAGCAGAGTGCTCCTCGGCTCTGTACTATTGTCAACGTCGCCTTGATTTATTACATGGCAAATGGTTAGGCAGATGGCATTTAATATATTCCCGGACATAAACACGAGGCTTACGTTGTACATGGCGTGGGTTCCTGAGCATCTGTAAACTCCGTCGGGGGCAGGCCTGCATCTTCGCTCGCCCGGCTCGTCCTTCCTCTTGCGTGCAGTGTCAGCCATTCGGAGGCACGGGCAGGACATCCAGACCTGGCCCGCTGAGAGGGAGAGTCACAGAGCGGTTTACACCCGGGCTTCCCAGTTCATTCTCAGTGGCCCTGGCCTCGACTGAGCTACTTCGCGTTAGTCATCGATGACAAAAGGCAAGGCGGCTGATGCATAACGGACGGAGCCTGGTTTTCAAGTCTAGGCGCCTGGGGCTGGGCGTATCCTGTACCTCACGAGTCACATGACTGTTTTTTATTCCATGGCCTTGATATTTTAGAACGGTTTGTAGATTTACAGAAAAATCAAACAGATGGTATAGTGTGTTCCCAGATTAAAACAGCCACACACCTACACACATGGAGTCCCTCCTCGTATTAAGGTCTTATACTACCGTGGCACATTTGTTACAATGAACGAACTAATAACTTATACATTATCGTTAACGGATAGTTTATTTAGACGTCCTTAGTTTCTACCCGATGTCCCTTTTCTGTTCCAGGATCCCAAGTTCCATTTAGCTGTCGCTACTCTTGGCTGCAACAGCTTTTTAGACTTTCCTCGTTTTTCCCGACCTTGACAGTTTTGAAGCACACCGATCGGATCTATGGCAGGATGGCCCTCTATTGGAATTTGTCTGACTTTTTTTTTTATGATTATATCGGGGTGATGGGTTTGGAGGAAGAAGATCACAGAGGTAAAGTGTCGTTTTAACCACATCACGTCAAGGGTACACCCTAGCAGACATGACTCATCACTGTTGATAGTGACCTTGGCCACTTGGCTCAGGCACTGTTTGTCAGGTTTCTCCCCCTATAAAGTCACTCTTCTCCCTCTTTCTGTATTGACCTTTTTGGAAGGAAGTCACTGTGAGCAGCCCCCACTTCAGCAGTGAGGAGTTACGCACCCCCTCCTTAAAGGCGGAATAACTATAGAATTTATTTAGAATTCTTCTGCATGGGAGATTTCACTCTCCTCCATTTATTAATTTGTTCAGTTACTAATGTAATAATATCTGTTAACGTTAAATTATTTACGAGTATGTGCTCATGGGTATTTATTTTAAACTTTGGGTTATAATCCAATACTTTATTTTGTTGTCTGTATTGTTTCAGCCTTGACTGCCGGGCACTCTCTCAGTTGGCTCCTGTGCCCCTGTGTCATATGCCTATCAACGCGTTGATGTGTTTCGTCATCATCGTTGGTTTTTAGAGCGTCCTTGCTTTCTGTCCGTTCAAGATGCTCCAGGCTCATCTTATGTCCTTCTCACCCTGGTCCTAGAATCAGCCATTGCTTTCAGAGACCCGGTTACTTTCATTGGAAGGTTAACAGAAACCAAGCTCTGAACATTAGATGTGTTTTTAACTCCCGGGATGTTATTGCAACTAAACCCTCTCGGCTGACAGAGCTAAGAAATACATCTATACACACTAACTCACGCGCATACACAATTTCTATAACCATTTCTCTATATAAGCATCTTTATGTTTTAAGATAGACATGAGTTTTTACTAGTAGCTCCAACGCTGATCCGTTACCCCATGGGTCACTTAGTCTGCTCCCATTATTTATGTGAGTTCCCACTACAACACTAAGAAACCTGCCTCCCGCCATCCGCCACCCATTTAGTTAATTCTTCGATCCCAAATACGTATTTATAGCACTATCAGAATTGTTAACCTGTGCCCCCATGGGGAACAGCTTTCTCAGTGAGAGCACAGGGCTTAAGCGAGCTTCCCTTTGCCCGTCGTCTTGCAGGCTCCATTCCAAAGTTACAGAGGTCAGCATCTTCCCCACGTTCTGTCCAGCGCCATCGTATCATCCATTTGGAAGACAGTGAGAGTCTCTTACGACAGTCTGCATTTCCTGGGGTAACCTGACGTCCTAAGTTATTTCTTTCAAATTTTCATACATTAAGGTTGATCCTTTGTGCTATAAAGTTCCATGGGTTTTTACAAAAGCATAATATTATGTACCCGCCGTCACAGTGTCATAGAGAATATTTTTGCTGCCCTAAAAATCCTCTATGTGTCACTTATTCCTACCTCCCTCCTCCACTTCCAAACTCCTGGCAGTCACTGACTTTTTACAGTCTCTATAGTTTTATCCTTTCCAGAATCTTGTGTAACTGGAATCATATACTAGGTAGTCTTTTTAGGGTGGCTTCCTTCGCTCGACAATATGCACTTAAGTTTCCTCTATGTCTTTATGTGGCTTGATAGCTCATTTCTTCTCATCGATGATTAATATCCCACTGTAGGGACGTAGGACTATTTAATTATTCAGCCGAGGAAGCGCATCTTGGTTTCTTGCAGTTTTGGGTGAATAACCCAAAATAAAGCGGCTGTAAACATTCATGGGCAGATTTTTGCGTGGACAGAAGTTTTCAACTCGATTTTGTACATACCTAGAAGCTCAATTTCGGTGTCATATGGTAAGACCATGCTTAACTTTGTAAGAAACTGCCAGACTGTCTACCGAAATAGCTGTAGCATTTTTCATTCCCATCAGCAATAAACGAGAATGCCTGTTGCTCCACATCCTTGCCCGCATTTTCAGTGTTTTGGATTTTATCCATCGTAATAGGTGTATGGCGGTAT
Source organism: Pteropus medius (assembly GCF_902729225.1). Lineage (NCBI taxonomy): Eukaryota > Metazoa > Chordata > Mammalia > Chiroptera > Pteropodidae > Pteropus > Pteropus medius. The sequence goes on along the minus strand of NW_024349224.1, from coordinate 4,430,310 downwards.
CTCATTGTTTTAATTTGTAGTTCCCTGATGACAAATAATGCAGAGCATTTTTCATATGCTTATTAGCCATCTGTATATCTTCTTTAGTGAGGTATCTGTCCAGATCTTTTCACCATTTTCAGTTTGTTTCTTTTATTGTTGAGTTTTAAGTGTTTGTATATTTTGGATACCAGCCCTTTATCAGACATGTGTTTTGCAAAGATTTTTCTCCCGATCTGTGGCTTAGCTTGTCTTTTCCTTAACCATTTCTTTTGCAAAGCAGAAGTTTTTAACTTTAATAAAGGCCAAATTATCAATTTTTTCTTTTATGGATTATGATTTGGGTGCTATGTCTAAAAACTTATCACCAGACCTAAATTCATCTAGATTTTCTTCTCTGTTTATCTTCCAGAAGTTTTATATGTTCACATTTTTCATTTTGGCCCGTGATCCATTTTGAGTTGATTTTTGCGAAAGCGTTTAAATGAACTTTTTTGCATACAGAAGTCAAAATGGTTTCATTTGTTGAAAAGACTATCCTCTCCCTTTTCTTCATTGAATTGCTTTTGCTCTTTTGTCAAAGATCAGTTGGCTTTATTTGTGTTGGTCTATGTCTGGGCTTGCACCAATGCCGTGCTGTCTCGATTACGGTAGGTTTATAGTAAGGCTCGAAGTTGGGCAGTGGCGACTTTGTTTTTCATTTTGAGTGTTGCATTGGCTAGTCAGAGGCTTGTTTTTTCATGTAAACCTTAGAATCACTTTGTCTACATCCACAAAATAGCACACTGGGATTTTGATGGGGATCGTGTTGAATATATAAATTGAGTTGGGAAGAATTGACATCTTAACGATATTGAGTTTTCTAACAGGTAAATTATTATTTTTCTACCCGATTTACTAGGACACAACTGACAAAGTAAACTGAACGTATTTAACGTATACAATTTGACCAATTTTGATGTATGTACGCAGTCCTGAAGCCATCACCACAATCGACATAATGGACAAATTTATCGCCCCCAAAAGTTTCTTCCTGTCTCTTTGTGACCCTTCCTTCCTCACACTGGTGTGATTTTCATTACTATATATTAGTTTGCATTTCCTACAGTTTGATGCAAATGGACTCATACAACATGTATCTTTTTTGTCTGATTTATTTCTTTTCCTCAATGTAATTATCATGAGCTTCATAAATTTCGTAGCCTGTGTCCAAGGATTATTCCTTTCTAAATTGCTGAATAATATTCAGTCGCGTAGCTGGACCACAGCTTGTCTACCCGTTCACCTGTTGAAAGGTATTGGATCGTGTCTGGCTTTCGGCTATTGCAAATACCTCTCATGAACAGTCGTGAAGCCTTTGTGTAGACATACGCTTTCCTATTTCTTGAGCAAATACCTGGAAGTAGAATGACTGGATCAAACGATAGGCATAAGTTAACCTTTTCTAGAAACTGCCGCCCCCCGTTCGTTAATGCATTCATGTGTCATGACCCGGTTCCAAAAATCATTGTGAGATGTTAAAAAGAAATGTCTCCCAGCTGTTCTCTGACGGAAGAAGGAAGAAGTACAACAGCCGCTGGAACCACTGGCCCCACAGGGTGAGAACGTTGAGTTCTCAACGTTCGAGTCACAGGCTCCCCCTTTGTCTTCCCCGCTCTTGGCTGGGGACATCTGTTATGTCATGGCACAGAAGGATTTTCCCTTCCTCTTGTGGTTCTGCCCCCTCCCTTCACGCCAGTGGTTTCATAATTTTGCCATAGGTTCTAAGTCTCTAGGGCTTTCGAATTCATTCTATTCTATTGTCGATGACCTGACATCTAAAGCGTTGCTCCAAATGCAGTGGTTTTGGGAAATCTTCAGATCTTGTTCTCTCTTCCTGAAGATGTTGGGTTTTCTGTGAGTTACGTTCTCTCTGAGGAAAAACGATGTTTGCGTTCTTCTCACGTATGTCTTTTGAGTTCCGGGCCCCTTTGGTTCTTCCTTTTTAGAGCTGTCTCTGTTCCATCCCTCTTTCTTGTTTCTTGGGCGAAGGCCTTTCATCGAGCTCGTCTCCTTGCCCCTTAAGTCACTAGCCTGATAGTTTCTGGATAATGGGAACACATTTCGAAGTCGATGACGTTTCTGTTTTCCTTTTTGGTTGGTTCCTGAAATTATCTTTTTTTTTTTTTTACCTAGAGTCTGTTTCAGTTTCTTTCTCATCAAGGCGATTTTGATGGTCGAAAGGCAGTAAACTTTTGAAATGGCGTTTCATGTTCCAGCATCAGTGCTTATGAGGTCAGCACAGGTGAAGGCGAGCTGTGGTACCATGAAGAACCGTGGACGCTTTGTGCAGTAGAAGTCTTGCTTTCCTCCTTTCCTCTCTCCCAACACCCTTCTCTCTCTCTCTTTCTTTCCAGAACAACAACATAACTCATCTTTTCTGTATACCTGTGTATATCTGTGTTTATAAATATATATGTATATATACATAGAAACGTAAGTTATAAACATATGTACATTCTACATATATTATATAAAGTATAATTTATATAACTTACGCTTTATATGATATATAGATTATAAATTGTATATATACATGTATATTCCATATACATGTAGCATAAGCACATAGTGTAAATTATACATGTGCGTCTTGTGTTTATCTGAAGAGCCCTGACTAATACACTCCCTGGCCTAGAACAGGTCAGAATGAAAGGCATAGTGGTTAAACACTTATCCCCAAAGTGTGAAAAACTTGAACTTTGGAAAACACAAAGATAATTCATTTAAGTACGTGAAGAAAATAATGGTATTTTCATTTTTACCTTTATTTCATTCTTTTCCTCTTTCTGTTCGGGGGCATGTTATATAAAGTAGATAATAGAGTCAGACATGCAGATAATTTATAAATAAATGCGTAGATATCGACGGAAGTTCATGTTTACTCATTTTCTTCGTGAGGGGACGTGCGGTAGAAAAGATCCATGATCACACATCTCTGGAGTCAGACTCGAGTTCCCTCTGAGGCACCCCACTTACTGCCTACTGGATTTAGGGGGTGTTTTGGAACCTCTCCCCTCCTCCGCGTGTCCATCTGTGACATGGGGTGACGGTGATGTTAATAATACTTGAGCCTTCTTAACTCACGCCGCTGGAGAGGATTGAAGGGGACACTGCACATGAGAGCCAGGCCTCGGGCGAGGCGAGGGTGGGGCTCCCTCTCAGGTCTGTGCACGTTCAAGGTCGGCCGCTGACATCTCACACCCTAGGGACCGTCTTAAACCTCCTCCTGCTGCACGTGGAGCACTCGGCGTGCACTTGGCACCCAGAGATCCGGGGTCACCGGTGGCGGCCAGCACTGATATTCGTAATCTCGGGCTGGTCCCCGACTGCGAAGCCCCAACCATGACACCTTCCCGGGAGGCCTCAGACCGTGAGTCCTGACACCCCTGACCCTTGGCATTCAGAGAGGAGGTGGCTTGGTGTGTGTGGAATGAGGGCTCCCGGCTGGAGGCCGGCTCTCCCCCCATGAGGCACACTCTTAAACATCTGTCTGTGGCGTGATTTATTCTATTTTAAAATGAGGTTTTCAAACAACTCACTATCTTAATTTTAGCAGTTCAGCTCCTTTGTATGCTAACAATACGGAACATGCAAATGAGCTACCACTTTGCTTTCTAGCAAAAATGTTTCTGTGCAAACACTTGATTTTATAACGCACTTTGCAGCTTTCTCCTATAATTAGTTGTTAAATCTATATTTGACTTTGTCTAAATGGTTGCATTGCAAGGCTGTTTTCCTTGCCTCTCACTCTGGCTAGTTCATCTCACCCCTGCCCAAGCGTCTGCCTGAACAGGGCTGTGGTGTGCTGGCTAGCTCTTAGACCGAAGGCGAAATCCAGGAAACACACCAGCAGTCAGGCAGGAGAGGCCCCGAAGGCTGCAGGTCGGGTCAGGTTCGTACCACGTGTCTCTCATCTTCTTTGGATCAGCAGATGAGCCGTGGCACATCCTCCTCACGGTGATAGCAGACGCACAGGAGGGCGAGGTTATCTAGCCTCTGCCTGCATCCAAAACCAAGGGATGGCGAGTGTGTTCTTTCCATCGTGAGGCCAAAGCAAGTCACGAGGCCAAGTTCAATACCAGTGGAGGGTGGGGAAGAGAGTGAATATTTCTGAGCAATCAGCTGACCTACCATAGGTACCGAAAGCATCCTATAGGAGCATCTTAAAGCTAGAGGGTTGTTCATTCATGCAGTAAAGGTGTATTGAGTGCCTGTTTATCCTGGTCGCTGCAGGCATGCTAAGGATGTAAGAGTTGGAACAAAAGATGGCACAAACCCACCTTTCCTGCTCTTAAGGTTTAGACTAAAGAAGTCGTTGAGGCCAACCCCGAAGCCTCCAACCTGCAAACTCTGGGGCCTGAAGCGTATTCGATCTGGGAGTCCTCATCCAGTGAAAGAATGGAAAGGCGTGAACACAGACTTAGGGATGAAAGTGATGTTTATTTAGAATAAGAAAAGAAATCATGACAAAATATCAATTTTAAAAAGCTAACAGATTTTTTAAAACCTACAGCACCCAGAATAATAATAATATTTTAATTAGTTAACTGCCTGGGCCCTTCTGCAGTACCTGTTCCCTACAATTTTGGCTGTACACGCCTCGCCTCTTCCTATGATGACGGCTTTGTAATATTTTCTATAGAGAGAATAGAAAGATAATTCAGCCCTTCCTCTAGCATCGTTGATCAAAATAACAAGACTGATACGTGGGATGCATGAAACGTGCAGCTTCACAGCTAGCTCTACTCACTGAAAGGTACAGTTTGTACTCTTCCAATACAATATTTCTGATAAATTATATTTCATGGGAGTCTCATATAAATTATGGTAGGTTTATAATTATATTGTCAATAAAATGCTGCTTTATTTAGTATATTCTGACAAGAAAGAGCTTCTATTTTGACTAGGAATTAATGTGAACAGAATTTCTGCTTATAATTGTGCACATTTGGTAAATGCAGGCTTTTTCGTAGCCTAGCCCTGGCTCACTCCCTTTCAAACGTGTCCCTTCTCTCCTCTTTTGTCCTCTTGGATCTGGGGCCAGGTGCCACAGGACACATTCCCATTTCTGTACAGGGTCTGTCTTTTCAGACCCTGAATGTCACGAGATGGCGAGTCGGCCCAGGGGGCAGGACCAGACATCCTGAAGTCACACACCGGGGCAGCGAGCCATCACATACAGTCCGTGGACGCTGCGAATACATCTCACTAAATACGAGCTATAAGCATCCCCGACTCAGTGTCCTCATGCTCAGCCCCTGTAAGGCCCTGCAGCCACTCACCACAGGGGTCAGAGTAATGGAAGGGGCATTGGGGCAGAAAGAGAGCAGTCTTACTCAATTAAAGCTAAAATATCTAGTTTTGCAAGTTTGACAGAAACGTGTTTTCTCAGTCTGTTCAGGCTGCTATAATAAAATACCATAAACTGGTGGCTTGTAAACAGCAAACATTTATTACTTACAGTCCCGGAGGCCGGGAAGTCCAAGGTCAAGGTGTGTAGAGAAGGCCTAGTTTCCAGAGGCCGTCTTTCCAGTGGCAGGAGCTTCCCAGGCCACTTTCATAAGGGCACTCGTCCCTTTGGTGACCAAATAGCCTCCCAAAGGCTTCACCTGCTAATACCATCACCTTGGGGCTTCGGATTTCAACATGTGAATTTGGTGGGGTGGGTGGGAGACACAAATATTCAGTCTACAGCACGTGTGGCCACATGAACCCACCGCTAAGACCCCTCTCTGGGCCGTTAGCGAGTGGGCCTGAGAATGAAGCCCATTAACTTCATGGTGAGTCCACACCTCCCTGACATCTTCCGACACAGACTTTCATCCTAAGGTATCTCATGCGCGGGGTTGAGTGCTTCCTGGAAGGAGCCACTCCTGTGACATGTCCAGGGGATCACAAAAAGGAGTGTCCAGAGGCTTCTTTCCCTTTCTGGGGCATATCAGAAACTGCTTGACATATCCTGAGTTCCGGCCGCTCTCTGTCTGTCTGTCTGTCTGTCTGTCTGTCTGCCTGTCTCTGTCTTTCTCCTCTTCTAACCACTGACCTCACGTTTGAGTCCTCCCTTCGGTCTGCACTTGCCCTCACGATTGAACCGCATGGGCTTGCTGAGGAAAACCCTCCCCAGTCTTCCCCAGACTCAGGACCCTCCCCAAAGGGAGTTCTTCCGGGGGCTTTAGGCACCTCTGCTCAGATGAGATGCTACAGACTCACATGCGTAAGAAAAGAGGCTCAGACCCACTAGCGATCAGGAAAGGAAAGTACAGATTGAAAACCACAGTGAGATATCATCTCGGTCTCATAATATCGGCAAAAATTAGAAAGATTTATAGTTTCAACAGCTGGTGCCGTCGCTGGTAAATGAATATCGTTACACAATATTATTAAGGAGGCCCCTTATTGGACTGTCTGTCAAAGTTTATACTGGCATGCCCACCGATCTATGTGCATTTCGAAGAATCTATTTCACAAAACTCTACTCATTTAGTCAAAGACGTATCATGAGGATTTTTTAAATGGCAACAGTCAAATAATAAAAAAGTTGAGCTAATATGATATCCATCAATGGGAAACAGGTTAAATAAATGATGGTTCTTTCATACTGTGAAATAGTTCTCAACTGTTTTGTTTTGTTTTGTTTAAATGACTGTTCTGACACAGAAATATTCCCTAGATATATCAATATGAGAGAAAATCAAGTCAGAGCACCATGCATATGGTCCGGTCCCATTTTTCATGGATTAAGAAACTTCGAAGAAATCAAATAACCTCTTGGGATCTTGGTCTCCTCATTTTGGAGAGTATTGCTCCCACTTCCCCGGTGATGGCCAATTAAAAAGTGACAGTGGATGTATAAGAATCCTACGAACCGTAATGTTCTTTATAATTCAGTGTTCGAAATTTATGGAGTAAGAAGCGAAAATCAGTTGAGGGCCCGAATCCTTGGCTTCCTATAAAACAGCCCTCTAATCCCTAAATGTTTCTTGAGAAATAAATTTTGCTTTCTGCCATAGCCATCACATAGCACAGGCAGGTGAGAGCACACCTAGAAAAGTGCCCGGTACACAGTAAGCGTTCAAAAATTAGCTGGGGATGAATGACGAAGTCACTGGAGGGACAAGCGAATGCCGCGGCAGAGCGGGTTGACCCAAAGGACAGTGCTGGTCTTTGAGGCATTAGAATCCCGCCAGTGACTCCGACGGTAGGGCAGGCGTGCTTCGTCAGGGGGTTGCACCTCGCTTTACGCAGTCATCACCATGGAATATTAAGTAAGAAGAACAGAACACCGAAACAGAATGGACGCTATAATTATGACTATGAGGAGATGAAATATTTTTCGGAGATGACTCCTGAGAGGCAAACAGGTCATTGAAAGCAGTCGGTTTGTTTAGTGTGGCGATCGCCCGGGTAGTGTTTTCGATAAATTCTAGGACCGTTATAATGTTTCAGGCAATGTACAGTTTACTTAATTCTTTTTAAAGCTTAGCATATTTTCATCGGAGAAAAAACAGGCTCTCTTTCCAGAAAATGAAGAAAGTTGAGAAAAATTGGAAGAAGAGAGAGAGATTCACTCGCAAGACATCCATCCCCAAGCATGAATGGCTAGTACTAGCCCGAGCGTTTCGCTGAAATCTTGCTACTTCTTTATTACATTTTGGGGGCAGATATTTGACCTATTCGAGTATTACACATACCATCCCCCCTACTTCTCCCTCCCCCCATGCGACAACAGAATATTGAGAGCGTGTGTTCTTGGTGTAGAGCTTATGTCTCAGAGTCACTGAATTCTAGTTTGGTCACTTACAAGCTACCCTCATTCTCTGAGCTTTAGTTTCTTCATTCGTAGAATGAAGATGGTCTCGGTACATGCTTCAGACGTGGATTATTTCATCTAACCGTGTGGCTCGGCTCCAGACACATAACTGACACTCTAGACGTGGTGATTTTGGAATCAAAAATAATTGAATCAAGTAGGGAACTCGACTGGATCCGAGAGTTCTGGGAAGGCTTCCCAGAAGAAATGGCATTTGATCTGGGGTCTGAAGGCTGAGCAGAGAATTCCCCGGCGTGGGGGTGCTGGGGGAGGCTGGGACAGGGGAAGAATCATCCTAAGGAGAGGGAATAGCGCACAGCCGAGCTCACATGGGGCGTCAGAGGCAGAAGGCGCCCAGAAGGAGGTCGCTGAGAAATGGGGTCACGGTGCAGAGAGCAGCGTGATGCACCCACAGGCCGGGAGAGTCAGCACGGGGCAGAGGAGGATGGGGGCTCGGTCCTGCAGAGTGACACAGGCCATCGGAAGGTTTTTAGGAGGGAAAACCCTGGTCAGACTTAGAAATTTAGGCACGTGCCCTACCTACGGTGTAGGGCAAGGATTGGGGCGTGGGAACACAGTGGCAGTGGGAAGCCTCGTAAGAAGCCATTGTCCTGTGACCGGCAGGAAATGATGGGAGCTCATGCTCCTTGGCCCTTCAGCCATGGTCTCCCCGTCCTGAGCAAACGAGCAGGAAACTCACCGTGTTACCATTGCCATCTAGCTCTTTTCTTCCGAAGTCTCTAACGATGCACCTTGCTCAGCCTACCTCAGAATCTGCAGGTGTCCAGCGAGCCTAACAGAGAGGGTCGGGAGGCACATTTCTGCCAGGCCTGGGAAAGGCAGGGACGTGCTGCTGTTGACGGAGGGCAGGGCTGACCCGCGGGCCAGCGGCCGGCACCCCAGGCTCGCATTCCAGACCACCAGCTACTGTAATTATACGTTAGAGGCCTCGGAAAGGCACAGTGTGGATGCTCGCAGCCAGGGTCCCCGTTGTAAAGGCCCCGGTCTTGGTTGGTTATTAACTATACTGTACGAAGCCTCATAAACACCTTTTTATACATACAGTGCAACCTTTCAATACAACAATCAAATGCTTTTCAACAAATTACAGATTCCTAGAAAACGGACCCTTGATTACTTCCCAGAAAGAGGTGGAAGGAAACTTTAGACAGAACCCGATCGAAGCCTGCTGTTCAGAACCATGTGGGCTTTGGGCTGGAGGGCGGACCTTGGGCAGCTCTGGGGAAATCAGTCTCAATTAATCCAGACCTGGCCAGAGAGAAAAATCAGACCACAGAAATCATTATACCGCCTGATCTACCTTACAGATGGGCATAACGAGCAGCCACTGGCTCAGGTCACCTGGTGGCTCAGAGGTGCAACTGGGACAAGAATTTTTCAGAATCGGCTGCCGACATCGTCCTTGGGCGCAGCCGACGGGGGTCAGGTCCCGTCCTGGGTTAACGTCGCAGGTTCGGAGTTGGCCATCTTGTAAAATGACTGTTGAGCCCTTACCCCCAACACCTTCTCCTGTCCATGTACTTTCTCTTAGGTCCCCAATCAAGCAAATTATTTCTGTTCTTATAAAAATAGATCTTTTAGATTTCATAGACCAGTAAAATTTATAGGCCAAGGGTTGCAAACTTTTTATTTTGCTAAGTAAGGGCCCTGGAGAGAAACGAGCGAAAAAGACAACGAGCCGAGCACATGTGCAATTTGCAACCATCAGCTTTTGTGCAAGGACGAAACATTATTATCGAAAGAGGAGGAAATAAAAAGAGAGAGGGAACAGAGAGAGAAGGAAATATAGAAATTACATTGGCAGTTACCTAGGGTGGGTGGGAGTGTCGTTTGATCGCAAAGAACAAAAGAGAACTTTCTGGGGAGATGGGAATAGTCTCTGTCTTGATCAAGGTGGTGATTATATAAGTGTATACAGTTGTTAACAATCAGTGCTGTTCATTTGGAGGTGTCGGTGTGATAGACAACAGCAGATGATGCAAGATATAAAAGGGGAAAAAAAAACATGTCCCGACCAGGCATATCCTTCTTAGACCCACACTCTTGTCTCTGCGTTTGGAGCTGGACCGGCAGCCATGGGACACGGAAAGGAAGGACTGAGGATCATCCCCTAATGTAGCTTCGCCATCAGTGCCTTCACCTCCCGCCTTCCACCCGAGAGAATGCTGTGCCAGAGAGCGCATCTGCTCAGCGTCTCCGACAGAATCGCCCATGGCAAAGGGGCACAGCCACTCTTGGCTTCGGCGTCCTGCTCTGACCAAAAGCTCAGTCTTGCTTTTTCTAGAGCCGCAGTCCCTCTGGTTTGGGTTTAGTTTGGGTCTCCAGCTGATTGAGAGCAGAGCACGCTACGTCTTTGTAACCCCCAGAGTATTTCATGCAGAGGATGACTCAGGATCAGTGTTCCCTGAATAACTGAAAAGAGATTACAACTTGTTTAATCGCCAACTTCCCTCCTTTAAAGCAGAATATAAAATTAAACTCGTGATGATTGGCAAAACAGGCCTGCAGCATCGCATACAACCAAACCAAAGCCCAACGACTGACAAAACTAAACATCAAAACTAGCAAGACTTTCTGGAGTTTCCAGGGGTGAATGTGGGGTACCCTAGAACACGTCTTAAGGGTTCAGGTCCTTCCAGGGTCAAGGAGGTCTCAGCAAAGACATCGAGGTTGGTTTTCTTAGCTCCGACATTCACTCGAATGCTTATAAAACATCAAGCGTAGAGGGAGGTGAATCGATGACTTAGGTATCAGAAAGAGCTGGGTGTGAATTCTGGCTCTGACACTTACAAGCTGTGCGACATGAGGCAAGGACCGTCACCCCGCTGAGCCTCCATTTCCTCTACTGTAAAATGGGGATCACAGTAGTGACCTTGCGGACGTTCTTTTTTGAGTTCTTCGATGGGCAGGGACTCTGGCCAGCTGTGTTGCAGCTGGGCTCTCTGTGCCAAGAAAAGTGTTGAGCACATAGCAGGTGCTCAATAAAACTTTGGCGCAAGAACGAATGAGTTCACGCATAAAAGAATGAATGAAAGTAACATGTCCGAGGCCTTTCGAGTTTTGTATGATGACCTCTCAACGCAAGCTAAGGCAGGGAAGCAGATGCGAGAACCGTAGAGATTCTCGAGTGATTGGCTGCAGTTTAAAAACTCAGTATTGCTTTTCCCAGAGCCGGAGTCCTCCTGGTTTGGGTTTGGTTTGGGTTTGCAGCAGGTTGAGAGAAGAACGCGCTGCGTCTTCGTCACCCCCAGAGTATTTCATGCAGAGAATGTCCCAGGATCAGTGTTCCCCAAATAACAACAGCAACACAAAGGGTTACAACCTGATTCATCGCATCCCCCTAAACCAGAATGTAAAATTAAATTCGACAATGATTTGCAAAAAAAGCAGGCTCGCGACACTGCATAGGAGCAAATCCAACCCAAACGATCGACAAAAATAAAACTGAAAACTAGCAAGCCTTTCTGGGGTCCCGGGGGTCTTTCCAACTTACCCTTGGGTTTTAAGACTCCACAAGACAACAGGAGTACCCTAATTGGAGCCTGGGAGAAGGTACAGAGCAGCCAGGCGCTAGTAAAACCGAAAGCATTTATTTATTATTTAATTTGTTTGCCCAGGAGACTTCGCTCCTGATGGGAACATCTGGTTTTCATTGTAGCCCAAGTTTTTACCTAATTGTACAGCTGGGGAGATTAAGGCACGAGGGGTCACAGGCCGAGCCCAGCCGGGACCCAGCCCCCTGTGAGAGCTTTGCTCCTCGCTTCAGAGTACAGACCACACTCCTTGCCCCTGGTCCTCTGTGGAGACCTATAAATAAGGAAGGAATTACCCTTTCAAGTCTCCACTCTCCCTCCTTCTGATTCTCATTAATGGTGGGGCCGAGGAGGGGGACTGGGGAGATGGAAGATGCGGGAGGAAGGGGCAAGCAACCACAGAGGTTCCAGACCACAGGAAGAGGTAGGGGTGCAGCCTGGACGGAAGCTGCCCTTCTGGGGGTCCCTTTGTGAAAAGCTGGCTCCTCTGACCCGAAGTGGCTGGTATAGTGCAGGCAGAGTCCATTTTCCAACTCCGAGAGTTACAAGAAAGAAATAGATTTCGACAGTAACATCAGGAAGCTGAATGGGAAAAGAATAAATTCTACCCGATGTAGCAGCTGCCACGAAGGGACTAGGAGACGGTTCTTTACTGGATTCGAATCCCACCATTACCGCCTCCGCTGTGACCTTGGGCAAGTCGTGGAACCTCTCTGAGCCTCAGTTCCCTGCTCCCATGGGATTCTTGGGAGGATTAAATGAGATAATTTATGTGAAATGTCTATTAGAAATAGCTGATGCTTAGTAAACACTTTTTAAAAGGTAGTAATAAGTGATCTAAAAAAAGAAAACCGGTCATCACACTTCATTCAGCGCCCACTCAAAGAAAGGGGCTCCTGAGGGGCATTCAGAGCCAGCACCCTGTGTCCAGGGAGCTCTCGTTCCTCAGGCTTTGGCGTAACTCTGTATTTCTGGCCCAGGTACACTGTGGAGCAGTGGAAGAGAAAAAAACACAGACATTGAAGGTAGCAGACATCAATTAGGACCCTTTCTCTACTGTTGGGCAAGTCACCGGACTTCTCTGTCTCTCATTTTCCTTGTCTACAAGAAGAAGAGGTTTTGTTTTAAGGGTCAGATAGAGTCGTGAGCACTGAGGCACCTTGAAAAGGGATCCCCGAACATAGGGCGCGCACCACCCCACGCTGAGCGCTGTGCCAAGTGCCAGGGGTGAGCGGGGATGAGCCAAAGAATTAAGACGTAGTTAATGGTGCATTTCCCAAAGCACACTCTGCATAGAACCAAGTAGCGAGGTGTCACCTGAACACACCTGTCTCATTGTCACATAGTATGCGATGTACTATGAAGAATTCTTCACTGCAAGCCTTCTCCAAACACGTAATATGCTGTTGTACTTCGGGGATATCGAAAGGAGGTAAAGTGTTCTTCATTTCCCTCGACTAGCTCACGGAGCAGAGCAGGCTTTAAATGGAAGAGGGACACTCGCTTGCTTCCTGGCCACGGGGTCCTTCCAGGTTAGACCGTTGACCTTGTCTGGAGCAACAGCAGAGGAAGCCCGCTCTGCTGCTGGGAAGCCTCAGTTCCCAATCCTTTTCACCCCAGGAACACCTGTCTCAAGGGACATCCAAATATCTCGGATAAAAATAAGTTTTAATTCATTTTAACTGATAAGAGACAAAGCCGTACGATACTTCTCTTTCAAATTCACAAATTGAGTTTTTATTTGATAAGCAATAAAAATGCTAAAAATGGCACTCGGGAAAGATCTTCTGAGTAAGTCTTTCCTGGTGTTTATTTCCCATTGCTTCCTAATCCTGCCTCCAACCTGTGTAAACCCAACAGACTCGTCAGCCATGTTATCAGAACCCCTCGGTCCAAAGGTGTCCAACCACCAGCGTATTACACGGACCGGTCCTCCTTTTTCCAATCACTTATGCTGCATAAAAGAGGGTTTTTCTGCCAACTCCAGCTCCTAAGCCCCGGGAGCTTGATCTAATTTGTCATTAATCCACCTGGTTTCTACTTAAATGTCTAAGAAAAATCAGCATCTCAAGATGGCTACGGTTGAGGCTGGGATTTCTCCTCCCTCCCTCCCTATCTTAAACAATGATCAAGGATAAAGGACAGTTCCAGCCTTAAATATTTGATGATGTTCAGCTCTGAGAGGGGAAAGGTTGAGCTGTTTTGAACCTTGTCCCCGGAAGGGCAATGGGTGTTATTAAACACATCCATTATGGCGGACATACGAGGTATGAACTTCACGACTCTGGAAGAGACTGCCTCTGAGACTGCTAGGAGACCTGTCTCTGAAGTCTTCTTGGGGTCATCTGATCTAGTCCATTCTACTCCCGTGTCATTCGACCCAACTTGAAGGTCGTCTAGAGAATTAAGATAAATGCATCGAGAATCATTGTCCACTGCTCTTTACAAACGGAGTACTTTGAAACAAGACCTCTCACAGCCAAAAGTACCTTCACCATCCCAGCGCTCCCTCGGGAGTCAGCACTCAACAGGGCCCCCGAGAAAGCAAGTCAGTGTACAGGTCGGAACCTCTTCATTAGAGCCTCATTAGAATGAGCAAGAACTAACAACGATACCATCTTCTTGTCTATCAGAGTTGCATCCTCGCTCTCAGCTGACACTCAGTCCCTGCCCTGTCGCCTAAACCCTGCATCTCAGCCCCTTAAACGTGACTTTTCTCCTTCCACCTTCTTTCACAACTGGCCTTTCACCCAACTCTGAATTCGAACAGCCCGTGTCATCACTATCAGCATCCACCTTTTCTTCTCACTGTTTTGCATGTGGTAGACTGGCGCCCTTAACCTTGATCACAAGCCTCTCGAGGGCTGAGATATCATCTCCTCAACCACTGACAGCACCTGACAATGATGGACACACAGTAGGCTCTTACCAAGTCTTGGTTAATCCTTTGGGGCCGTCAACCAAGTGTCTGGGGATGGAAGTAATGTTAGTTTAATGATGTCATTACGTATTTATTTTAAGCGATTAAACTCAAGAGGGACAAACCAAGGAGTCGCTGTGCTCATGTTCTGACTTTCTTCCCCGTCACGTACTTCATTACGGGAACGTATTACACACCTTCACCTAGCGGTGTTGTTTAAACATTTTCCAGAAACACACGTATCACACACACACACACGCACGTGCACACACGCTCACCATCCTTCTGGCTTGTTTCTTTGCCTGTGCAGACAACACTAAAGAGCTTAGTTCTCTAAGGCTGATGCTCTGTCCAGGCTTTTAAAAGCATGAGAAAGGAGAACGTGCAGATACTGGTGTCTGATTGTAGGAACTGAAAGAAATCTGTATTCTTGCCTTCGAAAACCCACGCTGCACAGGAAAAAGAGCCATGAATTGTAGAAAGAGAAAATGCTAAATCTGCCCTTCAGATAATGCATCTCTGCTCAGGGAGGTAGAGATTGTGGGGCAAACACATTGAATCGCTCCTTCTTTCATTATTTTTGACATTGATTTGTCATTAAGAAAATTTATTGGGCTCCAGATTAAATTGATTTGAAGAATCATTAATTCATGGGATGAAGCCACGGCCGTTTGGCCTGCCCACGCCGAAATGAGGCAGTATTGATAAAACCAGGGGAAAATATCAGAGCTGTTGAAAATCCACTTTTTCCAACCTGGAGGTTTTCTGAACATAATTTGGGGCGGGGGATATTCCAGTCGTCAACCTCAGTCAATTTTTTGCCAAAAGAGGATTTTTCCGATACCTAAATCAGAGAGACAGGTGGATATTCATTTCAGAGAGGTTATTCAGAAAAAGGAAATTACCGGTTGACCTATTTGCTCAAGAATAGGGATGAAAACACAGCCTTCCTCCTCCCCCCACAAAACAGAGCCAGAATCCAACTCATCTGCATCCCAGTGTGCCCTCTTCCCAGATGATGTCCCTCTCCCCATCAGATGACTTCCGGCCAAGCCAGGAACAACTCCCCATTAAAGAAGTCTGTCCTCCTGCTCACGTAAGGCAGGACTGTTCGATTCCTTCCCCCACCCTTAACATTACCGTGGAATGTCAATTGCTGTGGGACTTACCACAAACGCATGTTTTCCTGCCTTTTCTCTCAGTCATCTGCTGCTATATTTTCAAAAGAAAAATAAGAATAATATTCACCCACCCCCTAATCATTATATTAATCGGAACTATTGTTTGCAAGTCATCAAAAAAAACTTAAGGGAAAAAAGAGAACTTTTTGACTCATGTAGCTAAGAAGTCAAGGAGTATAATGGGCTCAGCAGGGCTGGAGGCAGGAAGTCAAATAATGTCATCAGGACACTGTCTGTCTGTCTCTGTCTCTGTCTCTCTCTGTCTCTCTCTGTCCCTTCATTCCCTCCTTTTCTCGCTCCCTCTTTCCCTCCCTCCATTTCTTGGCTCAAGCAGATTCTCCCTAAGTGGCAGCTTCCTTTAACTCTGGATTTACATTTTCTTTATGACTAACAATCCCTGTAGCAAATGGCTTCCCTATTCCAAAGGTTTCAACAAAAATCTAGGAATCGAGTCTCTTTATCTTGGAAGGGAACTTTTAACCTCTCATTTATTCATTCATTCATCCATTCAGTTGTCTTCTTCATTCCATGTGCTAAGTTTGGGGGGCCGAATGCAGCCCTGGCCTTCCACCAACCCTTCTTTAGAAGCTGGTTCTTGGTTACCGACTCAGAGAACACACGAGCGTCACTGTTGTATGCACCCATCCTCGTGGCATAAGGAATGTAGTTAAGGCGGATGTGGCTATTTTTTACTTCTCTAAAAATCCCTCAAAATGGCTTCATTTTCAGCCAGTGCAGAAAGATAGGTATTGGGTCTTAGAAAGGGGGAAAGTTTGAACAGTTGAGTTTACAACGAACCTTACCACTCGATGACACGGTGACAGGATGAGAGCAGAGAGCAGGGAGGAGGGCCCAGCCTGGAATGTCGCACGTGGCGCTGGCTCTGTGGGATGTGAAGACGGAAAATTCCCAAGGAAGAGCTGGGGATAAAATGCCTGGGGACCAAATAAAAAGAACTAGAACTTCACACACACACACGCACGCGCACACACACACACACACACTCACTCGCTTTGGAATTTAATTACATCGCAGGCTCTGCCTGCGTTTGAGGGTCTGTGTGCGTCTCCGTGTGTGTCTGTGGGTACCTTGTACATCTTTCTGAAAGTCGGGAGACCCTGGGAGAAGGAGCCAAGAGGCCCAGGCAGAGGGCGAACAAAGAGTGTGGTCTCTGAGGGATAATAGGGTGCCCATTCCACACGTGCTGCCTCCTCCTGGAAGCCTAGCTGGGTCCTTCCGGCCCCTCGAGATCTGCACCCGCCTGTGTGCCCTAGCGCCCGGTACGGCCTCTCTGCAGTGACGTTTACTCCATCGGGGAATTTGTTTAGTTTCCAGAAGAAAGGGAAGGCTAACGCAGAAGATGCCCACTGAGGACTTCAGTGTACCCTTGAGCACTTCAGCTTAGGAAAGATGCACGACACGGAAGACACCGTGACAAACGCACAGAACTCCGCAACCTCCACCCGCCTTTGCATCGACATATTGTTAGCAGATATTTGCACACATTCCAAACCCCAAGTGATTAAGCATTTGCCTGTGCACTATGCGCTATGCTGAGTGGCTTTTATATAGCTTCTCTTGTTCAATCCATCGAACAACCATGCGAGAATAAATCTTCTTATTCTCACTTGACAAAGCGTCGGAGAGGTTAAACAACTTGCCCAAGGTCACACATTTCATTAGTAGCAAAGCCAAGGCTCAGACCCCACCTCTGTGCTCTTTCCAACAATATCCACTCAGCGCTTTTGACATCAGGACACTGAGCAAAGACTTGTTATGTGAATGAAAGAATGAACAAATGAATGAATAATTCCCTTTGCCTGCATCAGTCCGATGCCTCCTGCTCTGTCCCTGACTCATGCATAGGTCATGCCGGGGACCTGAAAATTAAGGAGCGCGTGACCCCTACAGATTGTCCACTGCCATTCTGTCTCTTAGGAGCACTTGACAAACCAAGTCCCAGGCGGAGAGACTTAGCTGAGCCGTATGGATCTCGGTCAGGTTCATTAATGCGAGCGTGGTTCAAAGACAGTCGATCCCCTAGCCGCTGCCTCCGATCAGACTGCATGAAAAAAAGGAATGTAACTCCTTCCTGTGTTCTGCCCAAGCACAGTGTGTTGTGTGGGTAATTTCTGGTCTGGCCAGTAAAAACCTCCAGGAGCCTTCCTCTAGGTCTTTAATTATGAACTGTAGGGGACACCACAAAATAAATACTTAAAATGTCTAGACAACCAGTCATCAGAGTAGGATAATTAACTTCAAACATTCTAAATTGTTGGAGGAATCGTTATGCACCTTCTGTAGTTTCTTTCTATATCCTTCTCTGGCCAATATGTTTGTAGCAACGAGGCCGGGGAGCCAGTTGGAGCCTTCCCCTGATACAAAGCAGCCTCTTTGCCCGGCTCTTAAATGACAAGTCACAAAATGACCAGAGAACATACAATAAAGGAACATAAACTGAGACCATTAGTTTTTCCAAGGAAGGAAAAAAAAAAAATCTCTCCACTGTTTAATTACATCAAAACACAAAACAGCGCTCCGGCAGATTTGGGCAAGAAGAATTACTATTATTTTATTTACTTAGTCTATTTTATGTATTTCTGTCTTAATTTTTATTACTTAAAAAAATGAATCAAGCCATCCTGATTCTTGATTAACGCTTGGTAAATGTGCCTCCTGACATCTAAAATGTGATTAAGCTGCTGTTGAACTTGGGGTGTTTCTCCCCCCTACCCCTTCTCACCTCCCACCGACTTCCTCCAAGGAAACGCGTTTTAGCATTGAACACACATTAATTTTTTTTAAAGTCCAAGAGCAAAACGCTCCATGAAAGAGATGTGGATTTCCTGATGAGGACTTACTGTGAACGTGTCTCAGACTCCTGCCTCCACTTTACAGGGCGCCTTTGGGTGCCTTCTTATTAATCAAGTCCAAAAACTGGACTCAAAAGGCCTGGCTTCCGGCAGAGTAGATCTTAAAACTACGAGCCCATGTGGGTGCAGAGCTGAACTTGGCTCTGAGGCAAGAGAAAGCCGTTCAAAATGTCAACAGCATCCTTCCCAGACACTTCCATGTCATCCTCCTAGCAGATAATCTTTTATAGGGCACCAAATAATTAATAAAAATTCTCATTGTTTGAGTCTGATGTCATTTTCCTTTAAGTGAAAGAAATGCCACATCAACTGTTATTGAATGACCATTTCATACAACGTGTAGAAGGGCCATATTTAATTGCTACAGCTCTAATTAAAGGTGATATCCGATTGCATGCATGTACTTTTTAAAAACCATAATTGTCTTGTGCAAGCCACTGAATAGATTTAAGAATCTTCAATAACAGAATTACATTAATAGCATATGCTATTAAATATGATTGATGGTAAAATTGGACCCCTCCTGGTCCTCCACCACACAAAGCACACACTGCTTTTGAAGATGGAGCCTGGAGTGTCAACAAGAAAGCCGGGGAAAATAGACCGATCCCACCGAGGCTTGCCTCTCCCCAAAGAAAGGACATCTTGGCAAGAATAAAAGGAGCCTCTAGCGCTTGAGCTGTGTGTCGGCGGAGCTGACGATAAGGTAGTTGGTTGGCTCCGTGTGGCAACCCTGCTCCCTGCGAAGTTTGGAGGAGCCCGTGGTAGAAGGCGACTCGGAGGTGGACAGCATTTTTTAGAAGGTCCCTGGTAGATTCCCATCGCTGATGAGAGCCGTCACCTCTAGGAGAAAACACAAGCCAGCAGCAAGACCATACGTAGTCGTGCAAATGAGTAAGTCTGCAGACTCGATTGTGTGTGTGCCCCAGAACCTCCACAGCCCACACCCTCAAGAGTCTGCATCAAAGCTACAAACTTTGGTCACAGAACAGGGCAAAAATAAGCAGAGAGAAAGAAGAGAGATGCCGGAGTTTAAGATCAAAGATCTGAACCAGAACCAAAATGATAAGGAATTCTATCAGAAAAGAGACGAGGAAGGGAACCAAATGTTTGTGGCCTACTTTTCCCCACGTCGTCCTTATCACTGCCCTCTGAGGGTAGAGACGAGGAACGTGAGGCTCAGAGACAGGAAGTAACCTTGGTCCTTTAGATGCCCAGTGCCACCCTCTCTACCGTAGTGGATGCTGCCTCTCACAGGGCTGCCATCACAAAGCATGGATATGCGTCAAGGGGCCCTAGCGTGTCATCATGCTTCAGGTTTTAGACACTATTTGGCTCCTCTGTTCCAGTTCCCGAGTCTACAGAGAGGACTCTTCATTGGGAAGCTAAACCAGTTTGGACTAACATCTCAGCTGGACAGAGGCCTGGCGCTCATGGAGCACAGCTCAGAGTCCAGCAGAAGCGGGTGTGGACACATGAAACAGTCCCCAAAACAGCACTGAACTTTCTAATTCTGAGCAGAGTGTGCTCGGTGTCTCTCGCTGCCCTCCCACTTGGGTCTGGTTGCAAGGAACGAGAACAAACTCCAGGACCCCGGATCCGTCTGCAGGATGGTCACTCTTACTCCACGGGACACTAACAATAGTTGCCATTCATTGGGTATAATAGTCCTCAACATGTGCCCTAGGCATACTTCAGATTTAATCCATCCATTGGGTATAATAGTTCTCAACATGTGCCTTAGGTGTACTTCAGATCTAATCTCATTGGCTTTTTTTAGGAATTGGATGTTGTTATTATTCTCTTCTGGCAGCTGAGAAACCAAAGTTGCAGTAAGTTAAGCAACTTCTATGACTAGATTACTATCAGAGTCAGCATTCGAACCCAGGACCAGTGGATTTTGAAGATTTTGCCCTCAACCACAGAGCCATATAGTAGAGCAAGATGGCTGAAATTTATCGAAGAATGACCCTTTTATCCAGCCAGGCAGGTGGATGAACTTTGCCCGAAGGGCTTACTTTGTTAACCTGAAACTAGCCTCATAAAGGTTGATTGGTACAAGCTCATTAATTTTCATCATATTGGTTCTGGGATGGCTAAGGAGCAACAGTTCTGGCGAGAACAAGGCAGAAAGGCAGAGATGCCTTAGAAAGTGAGCCTACCGTTTTCTGGTTGCTGCTCAGGTAGATAAGACTAGAATCATCTTCTTCCCACCTCTACCAAAAGAAAATTTCAGTCCCTGGTTTAATGCCCATCTGTTAGAGTCATGCATCTCAACCCTCCATCACACACTGGCTGTGCCAATATAAACTAGAGCAGAGATGAGATTTCTTGGTCAATTAGGCCTGGACAGTGAAACCACGTCATGATGAAGAGGGTGAGGAAAACCTGACTCACGGTGTATTTTTTCCAGCTTTACTGAGGGAGGATCGACAAATAAAAACTGTTTATATTTAGGGTGTACAATGTGATGTTTTTAAGGTGTATACGGCAGGACAATTTAATATATGCGTACATTGTGAGATGATCACCACGACTGAGCTAATTAACACGTCCATCATCTCACATAGTTACCTTTTGGTTTTGTGGCGAGAACACTCAAGGTTTACTCTCTGAGCAAATGTCAAGGATGCAGTTCAGTGTTACGGTCTATAATCACCATCCCGACACACTAGATCTCCAGGACCTGTTTGTCTTATATCCGAAAATCCGTTCCTTTTACCAGCATCTCCCCATTTCCCCCACCTCAGGCAACCACAAGTCTGCTCCCTGCTTCTGTCAGATCAATTTTCTTAGATTCCACACAGAGGCGAGATCGCATAAGAGGTGAGATCTTATCTCCCTCGTGGTGTGTTTTAAAGGAAGATAGTCTTCCTTTAATTGTAATGACCCGTACTGATAACATTATTTCATTTCACTAGTAATAAGATTGATGTAAAAATTTTAAAGAACGTATCATTTTATCAGTAAAATTAGAGATCGAAAAGAAACATATATTACACAGCAATAAAAAGAAGCAAAGTACTGATACCTGCAGTAACAAAGATGAATCTCAAGTACGTTACATTAAGTGAGAGAAGCTCAAAAGGCTACATACTGCATGATATTATTTATGTGACAATCTGCAAAAAGCAACCCAAAGAGCTATAGAACAGGGATGGGGCAGGGAGAGGAGCTGGCTACACCCGGGAGTGGAAGAATGTTCTGGTTGATGAGAGTGGTGGTGGTTGTAGTATTGATTTTCCAACTCTATACAACTGTCCAAATTTGAAGAACTTAACATTAAAAGTGGTGAAATTTTTCAGTGGGTACATTACATTTTAATTTTAAGGTGGAAACAACTAATCTCAATTTTGTAAAAAAAAAAAAAGGAAAATATTCTAGGAAATCATACACAGAATGGTAACAGTTCTATCTGGTGATGGGCAATGGGTGGTCTTCGCTTTCCTTTCTGATCTCCCTAAATTGATTTAGTTCTCATCTTCACTTGAGAAACATCACAGAAGTTGCACTTGGTACCTAGCAGACCAGTGCGTTTAGCCCTGCTCACATCTCTGTGCTTCGGTCCTGTTGTAGTCTAGTCACGAGGATGCTATTTGAGGAATCGTTATCTTGTTCGAGTCTTCCGATGTGAATTGCACAAGCCATAGCCAATGACAGCGGATGCCTCCTAGGGTCCCTCGACTTCCTGCTTTGTAACAGAATGCCTGTGATGTAGCCACTTCCCTATTCAGGGCCAGGTTTCCGAGGAAGTCTAGCCAGTCGGGAACAGTGATTGGTTTAAATTAGTCATGTGACACATTCAGCCAATGAGGTGGGAAAGGTTTCCTCTCTCTTAAAAAGAAGTATGAGAAGAAACAGTCTTATTTTCTACCTGAGAATGTTGATGTAAGTGGAGGTAAAAAGGCAGCTATTTTGTGATGATGAGGGAGGAAACCTGAAGACGACGCCAACACACTGGAGAGCAGAGCTGAAAAATACAAAGAAAAGCCCTTGACGATGTTCCATTGCTGAATTAGCCAACCCACGAGTCACCGTCCCTCACTACTCCATGATCTGGTATGAAGAACTAACTTATTCTTTGAGATGATTTGAGTTGGGATTTTTCCGTTCCTTGCAACCAAAGATATGCTGCCTCCTACACCTGTTACTGCTATGTGTTTGGAATAGGGTGGCAGTGTTTCCTGTGACCCTATACCACCATCTTAGCTTTAAACCTCTCCCATTACTTGTGAACTTTAAGGTAATTCATGGTGATACTTCCAAGCATAAGAAACAACTCAAAATTAGCCTAAACATGTTTACAGGTACTTTAGGAAAATTGCTTAATGAATTGATAAAAATATTTTCTAGTCGGCCTATTGATTTTGATCGGTAAATTGGAATTTCTGAATTGTCCTCCATCCTAGCCAACATTTATCCAGTGCCCATGAAATGCCAGACCCCACAAAGGAAACAGGTCCCTTTGTGGGGTCTTTCCCCTTCATAAATCCAACCAGGGTGACAGGACTTATAATAATAATATACAATCGAATGATCTGTCCACATGTGGAAGACATACGACAAATTGTCAGGGTCAGAAAAAAGAAGCAGAGTCGTGTGAACGTTCTCTCTAAATGTTTGTTTACATCGATCGCTGGCTTACCAAATTCTCTATTGATCAAGGTTAAACCCCACTCTCGCGCATACTCGAATGATTTGAATGCTGAATGAAGATAAAAGAGATTGGGGGCGATCTCCTCCATGTCATTAGATAAATGGCAGAATTAACTCAACATCTCTAGTTAGATGTCTTCGAATGCAAGCGAAGCAGTTATCGAATTTGAAGAAATATTCCTTAGGGTGGTGTGTTCATTAAATGTGTAACTTTGTCGGAGTAGCACCACATTATGGCATTTTTTACAGTCAAGTAGTGAGAAAAGTACCTTCAGAACAGTTACTCACTGACAACACACAAAGTGAAAATAGCGTGTGTTTTCAAATCTTTACACGTTTCTCTGGCTGATCATTGGTTCCTTAGACTGCTGGAGATTTTTGTGAAGGGCGCCTGCAGGCTACGTATGTTAAAAGTTAACAGGAAAATGTGTTCAGAGTCACATGTGAGATTCTTAGATCAGTTCAGTGCTTATCGAGCCAGCTAATTAGCGATTCCTTTACAGCTGAACATGGACCAGCAACCAAGTGTTTGCGTGGAGAAAGGTCCCTGCAGAGCCGACTCATTCTGTGGTTGTTTGGGAAAATAAAAACGTATGCTCCAATTTTATCCACGCTCATTGCAGAGTAGTTTGATTCTTTTTTATTATGATTTTTTAAGAAAAATATTCCTTTAAAATTAGAATAGAATAGAAAAATAAAGATATAGGAATCTACACAACGGATGATGTCCGCTTAATACGTAGGCAGAAGTGTATTTGAAGTCAAACATCTTTATAGCAAAGAGATTTCTAAGCCAATAGCATTCACTACATCAGAAAATAGACAGTGGGCAAAGCATTGTCTCACAGACCTGCACGACCAAAGCCAAGCTGTCAGCTACTCCAATCAATTACCTTTGTTTGTTCAGCAAACCCAACGCGTTAACTTCGGCACTATCAACACGGATGCCAAGACTGGAAGCAACTGGACAGGAGAACAAATAAGGAAAATCAAGTCTGAAAACCCACACAGGCCAACGGAGAGGGAAAATGATTTTTTACAGAATTCATAATCTGTCAAGAGTGGCGATTGGCTCAGTCACATCACCGTGGGATTAATTTGAACGTATCCTTTAAAATTAAAAGTGGGATTACTCTATATTCCAGGAATTCACTTCTCAATATCCTAGAAAAATATCCTAGAAAAATACATGTACGCAAAAGCATGTACAGGTTGTTCACTGTGAGAGACAGAAGAATGGGAAACGGGTTACATGTCCATCAACACAAAAATGGTGAAATAAGCCGTGATACGTACACAGCAGATAAATGTAATAAGATGAGTCCGCATTCATCAACATGGGATCTTCTTTAAGATACAAGGCTGGATGGAAAAAAACGAGTTTCAGAGTAATATAGATAGCTGAACACTTTGATTGTTAAATCAATAGATCATAAAACAATACTATTTATTTTCCAGGGTGCATCCTGTCTCTATATGCAAATCATAGAAGATGACTTGTAAACTTACATCCCAAACTAGTTTCTGTGGAGGTATGAGGAGGCCAGGAATGAAGGAAAGAGTTTTAAAAGTGCATTATATTTTTATTCGTAAGGTTTTAATCCCATGTGTGTGTGTGTCCTTGATTTTTATATATTACACACATGACTTGTAAAATTAAAATGGATCAATAGGAGGCAATGCAGCTCTGTGTGGTTCAAGTTTAAGCCCATCCAATATGTACGTAAGATTTGCTCAATGTCCTCTGAGGTTCCACTCTCCTGAGCTTATGTCATGACTCTGAGCATCGAAGACTCTTAGAGGAAACCACAATATGGTGAAACCCTCTTCCCTCTCCTACATAGGGGCAAAATCGAAGTCTCCTGCCGAGGGTAAGGTGTCCCCATTGACTTCTGTTTCTCCGGTACGTCTTTGGCCACCTCTATTTTGTACCACACAACCCTTCATCACCCTCCTAAGGTCTCCTGCGTCAACAATGGCTTCTTGAAGCATCCATTGATGTGTCGAGATGGAGGAGAGATGGTGCACAGGCCGAGTTAGCTAAGAATACCAAAGAATATTGGATGGACAAGAGGTCCATGGACTGGACTAGGAATTTTTCAGGCCCCCATGGGAAGTCTCACCCATGGGTTACCATGCAGTGGCAAGACACCCAAGGAAAATATGGGATGGTCATGAGTTATTTATTGGTAAGAAGGGAGTCCCTGAAACTATTGGTGGCCATGTTGCTACTGCGAGGGAAGAGATGTCTTAAAAAGAAGCCAAATACAGCAGAAAAGTGAAACGTGGTAAAGAAGGAAATAGATTTTTTTCATAGCACCGATTTGCTCTTCTGGATGAACCATGTCTCATTATAGAAGCACCCGTGGACTTTTTAATTATGCTAGCCAATAATTTCACTGTTACACTTAATCCTTTGCCCTCAGACGTGTCGAGTCTAAAACTTCCATCCTGTTGAGGCCAACTCACAGATCTCTGAGGGCCGATGATATGGAGGGTGAAAGGCAAGGTCCATTCTCACTCACTTTTTCTTGATTTGGGGGTGAATATGGACCAAGATATCCAGAAACTGGAAACATAGGAGACTTCTTTAGGGAAGGGGCAGTTGTCAGTCAAAAGGGCTGTGGGAGCGAGGATTTCTAAACCGAGCTGAGACATGTCATTCTCAGTATGGCTGACTAAACTAAGGTTCATGGAGATCCAACCCAGACAGATCCCAGGCAGCCAACATGTGTGACTTTTCTTAAGTAGGTTTATGTTTAATCCAAGAGAAATCGAGCTCCTGCTTTCACAACTTTGGTTCATCGTCCTGCTTAAGAAAAGTCTTCTCTTACTCTGGGGAAGAACAGACTCTAGTTGTGAAAACATTTTCATACATCACATTGCATGTGATCCTGACAGCTGGTCTATAAAGGAGCCTGGTAAGGAATGAGAATCTGCATTTACAAATAAAGAAACAAGATCCAGTGGTCTTCCTCAGGTTGTCGGTTAAAACCCTCCCATGGTCACCGTCTGCGTCTGCACTCAGATGGCATCTGCACACTTGTCCCTGGCCTCCTTGACTTTTTCTGATCTGGCCTCTGTCCGTTTGTTCTCCATCTCGCCACGCCTCTTTGTCCAGCCTCCCTGGAAAAGCAGCCCTTCCACGCCCCCCGCACCAGCACCGGCTGATTCACTGTCTCGGTGCTTTGCTCTGCTGATCTTTACCTGGTTGGCTCGTCCTCACCTTCCAGGTCTCAACTCAAATATTGTTTTCTCGGAGAAGCTTCCCTCTAATCTTGCTCAAAGTAGGCCCCTCCCACCAACCAGGTTGTGTTACATCAACCTGGTCCCATCACCCTTTATAGCCCTCACCACCCTCGGAACATACCTTGTTTTTGCTGATTGCTGTTGCTGACTGGTAGATTATCAGGGTTTTAGCAGAGAAACAGATCTATAGGTAAATATACTGTTGTACACATATACGTGTAAAAAGATTTATTTCAAGGAATTGGCTTATACGATCGTGGGGGCTGTAAGGTGGGCCACAGGCTGGAACCCCTCAGGCAGGAACTGACACGTAGCCCAAACTTAGGGAAACCTGTTTTGCTGTTAATGCCTTTTGACTGATTGGACAAGGTTCACCCAGATTGTCAAGAATAATCTTCTTTAATTAAAGTCAACTGATCATAGTTATTAGCCACATCTATAAATGCCTTCACAGCAACACCTAGATTAGTGTCTAATTGAATAGTTGGGTACCGTAGCCCAGCCGAGTTGACACATGAAACTGACCATCACGTCTGGGGTCTTCTTCATTGCCCTTCCCCAGTGGGAATGTCCGTTCCACCGGGAGAGAGGTCTTGCCCATCATGTGCACTTGTTGACAGGCAGCCATTTCCCTCCAGATGGTCCAGACAAGCCCAGGTGACATCTCAGGTTGGCCACAAGGTGATAGCTTCGGGAGGGTTCCTGGACAACTGCCCACTGCTCCTTAAGTCAAAAGAAGCTGAGACTTGGTGCCTGAAGTCCCCAAACAGCTCTCGGTCGGCCTGGCCAGCTGCCATGTGGACCCTTCTCTACCCTCAGTGTGTAAGGTCGCCGCTCTGCCCTGTTGGCAGTGGACCCCTCGACCTTGTTCGAGAGGTTCCACTAAGACGAAGTCAGCATTCCTCAGAAAGCCTGCCAGGCAGGAGTCCTGAGAGCAGGCTTTGAAAACCTCAGGCTATGGACCCAGGTCACATGGGCGGTGGAAGCAGCTCGGCTGCTCCCTGGTGGAGCCGAGAGCAGCCGCTCTCAAACAGAGGCGCCCGATGAACATGGCGTACATCCCCACTGGTGGGGGGCACTTCTGCCCTTCACAGCGGCAGTGGCACCGCTGAGCTGCTCTGAGGTACCCCTCCCCACCGTGAGGGCTCTAACACTGATTATGCATTTATTGAGCACATACTGCGTGCTAATCCCCAGAGATAAAGTTGATTATGGCACAAAAGTCCCTTTGATATGGAGCGTGTTTCAGAACTGTCACTGTAAGATGTTTTCATATTTTATTTCATGCCCAAAATTAACCTGTGATGCACATACTATTGTTTCCTTGTTTTATAAGTGGGGAAACCAAGGCTTAGAGAAGTTCAAGCTATTCCCAAGGACAACAGCTAGAAAGTGGCAACCCTAGGACTCCAACCCACATCTGTCCCCTCCTGAATTCTTGCTCGTGACCCAGTTGGCAACATATTTGGAGTTGGCCAAAAGCCTCGTTCAGAGCAGACCTGGTCCTGATCACTTCATCATCCAGAGGAAGATGGGACGGTACCCCAGCCATCCGAGAAGGGGAGGGGACTGGACTCCTGCAGGCCTTGCCCCTCTGCTTTGCTGTGACAATGCTCCTCTCACACTAGCTCGGCAGCCAGTCCCACGCCCGGCCGCCGGCATGGCTGCCCAGCTTCCTCACAGGGATGGAGAAGGCCTCCCGTTAGCAGGGGCTGCGGCTGGGAGCATCCCCGGGAGGAGAAGCATCTGTTGCGGCTCCCATTGTTCCAGCTGAGAGCATGCTAATTGTCCTCTCCAAAGCTGGACTGCAGTCTCTTGCCAGAGGGCAATTATGGACCCTTTTCCAGCAGGCACGCTGTCCTTTGCGCAGCTGTCAGCTGAATGGCCCCAGGAGGAACGGGCTGATCTGGAAGGGAGGGGGAGGGCGGTCTCTCGTGCATCCTGATCCACACAGGGAAGAGAAGTTAGCACAGCCTGTGAGGAAGCAGGGTGCCCGCTGGACAGACAGCACCCCAAAACACACGGCAGGCTGGCCGCGATTCTTCTTGACTCTTCCACTTGGCGCCGTGGCCTGTGTGATGGCTTGGGGTGCTGTCGGAGAGTTCGAAGCTTCGAATGGAGGCAGCACGATGAAGGAAAAGTAGTAGAACAAGCTTGGGAGTCAGAAGAAGCTGGATTCAAATCCCAGCTCTGCCACTTGTTAGCTACGACCTCGAGCAAGGTCATCTACCTGACACGGCAACTGGGAGGAGTACAGAAGCCAATAAATAACTGCAGACTACCTAGCAGAGGTTTGGGCATATAGCAGGTGCTCAATAAATGTGATTTATTATTGTCATTCGTTGTTATTATCCCTCTAAGTATAGGAAGGTCTGCTAAGGAGGTGAGAGGTGGACAGGGACAAAATAGTAACATCGTTCATATCTATTCGAAAAGCGTTTGACGTCACCGACTCTGTTCCACGTACTCTGCTGGCTGCCAGGTTACCGTTTCTGCAGGGGACTCTTGGGTCTCAGCGCCTTAGGGCAACGCGACAGGAAGAATGCACGTCTGGAGCTGAGACTTGCTCACTTCCAGTCCAGTTTCGACTCGTCCTGGGAGTGGGACTTCGGCAAGTCCCTCCTCCTTTCCCGCCCTCATTTGTCTATAGCATAAGGATGATAACTGCTAACCCACCTACCACACTGAGCTGCGTGTGCCTTTGGAATCCAAATAAAAGTGTGACCTGCCATTATCTTCATTCTCTTAAAGACCCCAAAGCCTCAGGATTTGAGGATTTGGGGTCTTTAACATGAGGATTTCTGTTTTGAATTTACAAGATTAGTACACTGTGGTTCCTACACACACGTGCATGCACACACACACATATACACCCCCCCACACACACACACACACGCATAACGCACACCACAGTCGTTCTTGCATCTAAGGCACAGAAAGAAGATGCGTGTTGTTACCTTCCAGATCTGGCCCCTGAGTGCCCCAAGGTTAGGCTTCCACGGCCGATACCTTCAGGAGAGAAGCGTATCAACGTAAATTCATGGCATCTACACGTTAACCGACGTCTGCTCACGTAACCGCAGAGGGTCGAGGAGGCCCTTAGAGCTCCTCTGAGCTGCCTTACCATGGGTCAGAGGAGAACAAGGGGCCGGAGCGGGAGAAGCCATTCATACTCAACAAATCTTTCTTGAGGTCCTACCTTGCGCTAGGAGCTGTACCTGGTGCTAGTAAACAGAATCATGTCACTCTATACCTCATCGAGCTTAAACTCTAGCAGAGAAAACAGCGACCACGCAAATGGTCCCACAAATAGATCATTTCAGACCGTGGTGAGTGCTGTGAAGTTAGAGCGTGATATGTTAACAAACGTGCAAATAGAAGCTGTGATCAGATCTGACACGGGGAGCAGTAAGCCTTGCCGAAGGAAAGGGGTACGTGGTATGAGGTCTGAGGATGAATTAATGAAGCAACAGAACTGAGTTCCAGAGGAGGCAGGAGGCAGGCATGGGCAGAGGCCTGGGGGTGCCCAGGAGCCGGTGGTCAGCCAGTTTCCTGTGAGTTTTGTGCACAGGGTGGTGGAGAGACCGGGAGGGACCTCGTAAGTAGCAACCAAAAAGGTTAACTAAACAAGAAAGAAAAAATACCATTTAACCACAGTCAACGAAATTAGATAAAATTATCTGCTCATCTTCATGAAAAGATCCAAGGCTGCCCTCTACGATAAAGGCTCTGTGTGGCCTGCGAGGCAGAGTAAAGGAATGTCACTGTGGGCGGCCAGGCGCTCGCAGAATCGTGTGTCTCAATAAGCAGCCCAGAGCTCCAAACCCTCAGTTGGGAAGGCCGAGTCTTGTTGAGTGGCTCAGTGAAGAAAAACATGAGTTCCTGCATTCTCGCTGGGGCAAAGTCTCAGAAATCTTTATGGCCATGATCTCGTGGGGTGTTTTTCCTCAAACACCTCTGCTGACAACACCTGGTGAGCCCTGAACTTGGATGTGGTGATCTCCCTCTAGGTTTTTGCTCTACGGTGTGTCAGAAAGGAATAGAAATGGTGTCCTTAAATACTAGATGAGAATAGGTCCTGTGTAGAGAGACACAGATTGGACTCTGTCCAACTTCAGAATAAAAGGAAGCGGGCTCATTCCAGGGCAGAAGGAAACGAGCTAAAGCAGGCCTTACTGGAGGAGATCAGACACCGTTTGAAGCGATGACTTCCTGTCTAGCAAAGGTGGTGGAGAGTTATCACCAGGAAGCCACTTCCCAGCCACAACTACATTTGCCCACTTCCCCTGCATCCAGACAGGATCGTGGAATATCGCCAATGGAGCAGGAGCAGAAGTCGTGAGTGACTCTCAGACCGAGGAACTTGAGGAGGAAGTGTTCCTTGCCCACCTGCCTTTTCCCTCCTGCTGGCGTCCTGCAGAGGCGCACAGTCACCTGGACACCACATGGTAGAGATGACAGAGCTACAACGTGGAAGGAGCCTGGGTCCTTGAGTCACCACTTGGAGGCGAGCTAACTGCCAATTAGGAAGATACATTTTGGACATTCTGGGAGTGAGAAAGAAACTTCTATTGTGTTTAAGCCATTATATCTGGGGGAAGTTTTAAGAGTGGCTAATATTATCCCAAAAGAGTGACATGCAGCCCTAAGGCTGGGGAATAGTACCTTCTTTTTAAAACACGCCCATTGGAAATATTGTTAATTGACTATAGCATTTTTAATCAGTCTTTATGAAACCTCAGAATCCTTCTTAGCATAGCAATTATTACCAAATGATTGAAGTTGGCACTCAGAATAATATCTATCCCATCATGATTATAAGCTTCTTGAGATGAGGATTTAAATACCCATCACTTAGCATATTGCTAACACGTAGCAGCGGCACAAAAGGGTTTGTTGAAAGAATGAATAAATGAATGGTAGATGTTCTACAAAGCAGATCTTATTCTGATATATTTACAACTCACCTTAGGCCAGCCAGTTAAAAAAAATAAAATGGGAGAGCCACAGAGACAACAGAATAATCCCACTCAGGTATTATAGCTCCTGATAGACTTGGAGTGGCCACCTCAGGATGTAGGTCTGTACTCACTGATACTCCTCACCTCTGTGCTTCACCTGTCCTGCATAGAAAAAGCAATCTAAAGTTGTTGAGGTCTGCTTGGAGATCCAGTGTCAAGAAAGATAAAGAGGAAAATTCCCGCTATTGAGATGGGGTCTTGAATATCATAGCTAAACAGATTGTTTAACTGTCGAGTTCTTCAAGAATATGTGCAAACAGCAGTGATGATGGCCATCCTTCCCAGTGTATGTCACCAAGTCCAGTAGCAGGATGCCCACATCCATAACTTTATTTGAATATCGAATCTGTTTAAGGAAGGAGAGCAGAGGGGAATTTACCCATTTAACAGGTGAAGAGAGAATTCTAGAGGGAATATGACTCGATGACACTGCAAAAATGTTAAAAACAAGTTCAGGTCAAGAACCCGAGACACTTAAATTTTCATCCACCCATCTTTTGTCCATCCATCCATCCATCCACCTCTCATCCATCCATCCATCCATCCACCTCTCATCCATCTATCTGTCCATCCGTCCATCTGTTCATCCATCTGTCTGTCCATCCATCCATCCATTCATCCATTTGTCCATCCATTCATTTATTTATTCATTCACCCATTCATTCAGCTAATATTCATTAAGTACTTATTTATTAAGCACTATTAGCCCTTGGTCTTCCTTATCACATTTTCCTGCCCTGCTTCCACAGTGCAAACACGTATTTTTCCTTCACACTCAGTGTTTATAAAGTATAGTCCTTTCCCTTCTACACTCGATCAGACTGTTACAGGAAGAGTTGTAGCGCGAAAGCATTGAACCCCCATCTTAGAAATGCACACAGTCTGGAATCTGGCTAGAAGTAACAGACAGGTGGTCTAAATTCAAGAAAAGACAGTCTCGGACAGGTCCCTGAAGGCCTGGGAGCGTTCCCTCAGTGCCTTAGCCGGGGCTTCAGATTTACAGTTTGAGAAATGCGCTTCGGTGGCAGAGCCTGGATCCATCAACACCACAGTCCAGCTTTGCTGGTTACAAGCCATCACGGCATCTGAGTTCAACACGGGGCGATCCCACATAGAACCAGCTCACGTGGTCACTTCCACAGACGTTGAGACTCAGACCCAGCTGCTAACATCCTCCTGGGGTGTCCCCATCAAATGAAGATGGAAAGCATGAGAGGGCCAAGGATGACCAGTCATCCTCCAACCCCCACTAGACCCACGTAAATGTCACCTCCTTGACTTACCGGTACAGAGAAGTAGGAATTCTGGAAGGAGTGGGGTGACGTCATGAGGCGAAAATTAACTGTTGTAGGGGAATAAGATTTTAGAGATTCTGGAGTACAAAACAGTAGTTTAAAAAAAAAGTCTGTGGAACACAGTTCTCCAGGACTGCTCATCTGACCTCACAAGGTCCACTCCACTCCTCAGAAACGCTCAGGCACGCCATTTTATTCCCGCGTCCCAACCTTGCATAAACGATCTGAAAGGGGTCTTCCCCGTCTATCTGTTTGAGCAAGTCCCACCCTCTCTTCTAAGTCAGATTCAAGGTCGGCATGTGATCACTTACTTCCCCCCAAGTTCTGTGGCCTGGAGAGAGGGGCCCCACCTCACCGTTCATCACGCCTCCCACCGTTTCTGATTATTGTATGCATGTTTACCCCATCACTCCTCTGAGATGACAGGCCTTCTGGTGAAGAGGCGATATACCTTGTACTCTTCAGTGTATCAACTAAGCACTAGATTTTTTTAAAAATTAAATGTTGCTATTTTTTTTTTTTCAGGTAATGGAGGAGGCTTTTGGCATCACGTAATAGATGCTGTATTCTAACGACATGACCCAAATTTGGGATGTAAATGGATTTGCCACCTGCCAAGTACAGGACTGCCAGGTGGGGGAGATTCGGGGGCACGGAACAATCTCTATAAACTTCCGAGGAGGACTGGGATTGTTAAAAAGTTGTGACATCCTTGAAAATGAAGTGACCTCAGAGAAAGTGAAGGAACTCGGCTCCCTACTCTTGTCGATCACTTTTGGAAGGGTCTTGTGGAGGGGACCACAGGCAGGTGAGTCCCACGCCCAAAAGCCGGGAGTCACAAATGAGCGCGCGGGTTTGCTGGGCGAGACGGGAGAATCAGTGACGGCCGTGGGTGGCACATGTGCCTGCCGTCCCCACCACCTCGTGTGAGAGGCCCTGAATCAATTGACCTAGTTCCCTTCGTCCCGCAGAGCTGGCTGAGGGCCAGGCAGGCCTCCGACATTAAAACCGGCACATGGGATCTGAGCCTCGACATACCCCCACCTTTTTTTCCTCTCTCAAAGAGGATTTTGGTGCCAGCACCATATGTTGAAAGGGCCCGAGCACAATCCTATTACCATTGCAGGAGGCATTAAATAATTACATTAATTTACCTAAATATGGAAAAAAAATCTTTACAAATCAGGGACGCTTGGCAGATTTTCCGGCTGCACATTTTTCTCTTGGCACAGAGGACTGTCCTGTTGGCTTCCTATTGCTACTTGAAGTGTTTCCTCTAATTGTGGGGCACATGGCTTCTCTTGTTCTGTTTAATTTTCTCGAAGCCGGCTCCATATTCTGGCTACAAACATATTATAGGGGAAAAATGCCCACAAAAGTATGGATTGTGCTGGCGTGTACCCTAAGGGAGAATGCATAAAAATAGTAATTTCTTGTGCATGAAACCTTCCACCGGGCGGTCTGTCACTAGATTGCTTTACAAAAAAAAAAAAAAATGCCTGAAGGGATGGAAACTGGGGGAAAAGGAGAGGGAGGGAGAAGAGTAAAACTGGGGGAGAGAACAAGGCCGGGGGGCAGAGTCAGAGGCGGGCCGCCCGGGCCCACGTGTCGAGGGGGCTGAGCTGGACCCTCCGGCGCATGCGCGGCCTGCGCGTCCGTGGCGTGCGCGTCCGTGGCGTGCGCGTCCGTGGCGTGCGCGTCCGTGGCGTGCGCGTCCGTGGCGTGCGCGTCCGCGGCCTGCGCGTTTGCTGTCGGCACTCACCGCGTCTCAACCGCGCGCCTCCGCAAGCTGCTGTGGGATCCGAGGGCTGTCGCACACGGCCCTGCTGGCAGCGGGCCCCCCTGTCCCGAGGAGGCCAGAAGAAGAAGTCACCAGCATCCTGGAACCCGTAGGACAGAGCCTCCTGACGGGACCTGGGGTGTTTTATGAAGGCCGTGGCCTTCGGTGGAAAAATGGGGGGACAGACACGCTTCCAACCCTGGGGAAATGAACACCCTGACCTCGCGCTTCTTTCCCGCTCTCTCCGCTGCCGGTGCCCCTGTGATGGGATTAACCGCGTCCCCCCTCCAAAAAATAAGACGTGTTGAAGTCCTAACGCCTCGTGCCTCAGAATGGGACCTTATCTGGAAGTATGATTATTGCGAATGTGATTGGTTGAGACAGTCTTACTGGAGGAGGCAGGGTCCGCAATCCAGTGTG
Organism: Pteropus medius; assembly: GCF_902729225.1. Taxonomy (NCBI): domain Eukaryota; kingdom Metazoa; phylum Chordata; class Mammalia; order Chiroptera; family Pteropodidae; genus Pteropus; species Pteropus medius. Next base: position 4,395,530 of record NW_024349224.1, on the reverse strand, counting down.
ACCGGAGTCCTCATGAAAAGAGAGACGACGCAGAGACAGGCAGGCAAGGGAGAAGATGGCCACGTGAGGACAGAGGCCGAGATCGGAGGGGCGCACCCCAAAACCAAGGATTGCTGCGCACCCCAAAGCCAAGGATTGCTGCGCACCCCAAAGCCAAGGATTGCCGGCAAACGCTAAAGCCGGGAGAGGCGAGGAAGGGTTCTTTCCTACGGGTTTCAGAGAGAAGAAGCTCCTGACGATGCCATGATTGTGGACTTCCAGCCCCCAGAACTGTGAGAAAATAAATGTCTCTTGTTGTAAGCCACCCAGTGTGTGGCACTGTGTCAGGGCAGGAAACTAAGACAGTCTCCCATTGGCCGAACACTAGCGGGAAGCCGGGGAACGAGGGGACCTGGCGGACGCAGTCACTGGGAGGGTGGATGGGAATAGAGGGTGGATCTGGAAGAAAAAAGAAAAAGAAAAAAAAAACAACAGAAAAAAATTCTTTTTTGCCAAACCTGGCACCCGACCAGCGGGTGGCTCCCTGCCCTGCAGTACGTGAGCGTGAGCGTGAGCGTGAGCGTGAGTGTGGCCAGCACACAGAGGAGACAAGACAGTGAGAGCAAGACATCTTTTGGTGAACCCGAGGTTGTCGTTTAAGCCCTGGATTCAACAATACCAGAAGCCTCTCTCCTCTTTCAGTCCAAAGACCTAAATGCCGGAGAACGGTGTGGATTTTACTTAATTTCATGGCTCCGACAAACATCGGCATCTACATCAAGCCCTTCTGGCTCGTCCTGATGACTTCTTTTCTGAGGGAGAGAAAATTAACACCTTCCAGACAGGAAAACTGTTGGAACCAAATCTATAATGTAAGGAAGCTTTTTGAAAACCAGATATCTAGAGTTTTGCCGATCTTTTGCGTGAAAAATCAGGAATAACCTAGATGCCCAACAAAAGGGGATTAATCAAAGAAATCTTCTATGTCCGTTCGATGAAATGCAATTCGGGCAAAAATTATGATATGGAATGATAGTTTTCCAAGTGTCCCCTGCAGGACCCAGTGTTCTCGTCTGAGCCCCTCCGGGACAGGAGGAGGTAAGCACACTGAACTACTGACGTCATAATCCCGACTTAGCAGAGCGTCTTACTTTGGTCTCGTTTATCTACTTGGCTTCCAGATAGGATTTCCATTGAGTGAGGAGCTCTGGGCCAAACCCCTAAGCGTGTCATCTGGATTGAAGGTAACCCACCTTTTACCTTTTATCTACGCGAGTCGCCCTGAGAGTGTAATAGGGCAGGAGGGTCTGGCTTCCATGAAGAGCAGATCTGAGGCGACTCAGAGCTCCTGTAAAACTGATCCATGTGGATTCAGAGGCCAAGTGCAAAGAGCGAAGACCTGGGCTGGGAGCAGGGAGAGCCGGACCCCACTGAGTCACCACCAGCAGGCGAAGTGCTTATTCCTCTGGCCTGTGGTTCCTCGTCCTTAAGGAAAGGGCTCCACCTGGATAAGCTCTGAGGTCCTCATAACACACCGATGTTCTTCAGTGTTGTGCAAAACCTCATGTGATGCCAAAAAGAAACTTCCAGAAATACCTATGCTCATCCAGTCCGTATGCCCACTCCTGACTTCAACAATTCCTACGTATTTTCAGCTCTGTACTCAACACGAACCAGATGTATGGAGACGAATAGACGTAACAGATACAGTGTTTTATGGAACCACCTCAGCAGTCCTATGAACTAGGGTTCATCATTCCGTACTCATTTCACGGGGCAGGAAATTGAAGCTCAGAGGGGGTAGGCAGTTTGCCTAAGGTCACACAGACCTGCGTGTCAGGACCAGGATTAAAGTCCCAACGAGTGTCTAGTTTTAGTGACTATGGATTACAGACTCAAAGGTCAACAGAAACATCCTTTGAGACCCCAAATTTAACAGATCTGAGGATTTAAATAGCTACATATATAGATGATATGGAGTCATATATGTACTTATATTTACATATATTTATAAAGCATAAATGTTCCACGTGTAATGTTTAAAATTTTAAATATATAAAAACGTATAAATACGTATTTATGTGCTTTATAAATATATATTTCTATATCATATGTAGAGAGAGATCTAGCATATAGAGATATCTATAGATAGACATATATAGAGATATCTATATATCTCCATGTATGTATACTAATATATATAGAAATATCTATCGTCTATAGAATAGACAAGATTTTAGCTATTTTCACAGGATGGTTCATTCCTCATGGACATGAAGCTCAGAGAGAGAGTGTGACATAACCAAAGTCATACGGTTATCTAATTCCTCCTGAAGAGGGACAGAAAAAAAAAAAGGGAAGGAAAACCTGTCTCTGAACTTCTCGCCTAACGAGCTCATCCGATTTGCCAGATGCACAAAAATGAAACGAATCTGACGCACGACCAGCTAATCCTTCATCTTTCTTGGCGGCGGCCCATGAAACAGCGGGGGCGGGGGGTGGAGGGGCCGTCCCCCAGCCTGCAGTGGTGTTACAGATCACAACGGAAGCATATTGTCATCAGATTAATTTTCCAATGCTCCTACCCCAACCACAGAATCCTGAGAGAATGAGTGTCAAATACACTTAATAATTGCATAATTATGACATCTGTTACTCTCCAGCACCTCTTAGTGGAAAATTAACTGAAGAAATAGCAGGTTCAAAGATGTGTTAACACTCCGATAGCAGATTTAATTGAAATATGACGGGGGAGGATAATGGAGATTAAATTAAGCTCTCAGATAATCATCTGACACGAAGATAATTGAGCCAGCCTCTGCCACGTGGATGAACGCTTCGGAGATGCAGAGCCGGGTGCATTTCGAGTATCTCATCCTTCAGGCGAAACGGAATTCTCCCCCCCTCCCCTCGTCGCTCCCCTTTCCATTCAACATTTGTATCCTCCCAATCGATAATGTGAACAGCAGCATAATTGGAAATAAAAGATGATCTGGAATCCACAGGAAATTGGGTTGAGGTGCGCGGAGGGGCGCAGTGGAATCCTAGCCACGGGAGGAGGGTTTATGAGCCCGCCGCAGAGCACCTGTCTGCCCTCTGCAGTCTCGCTGGGGCTGTTTTTCCACTGCCCCTGATCTCAAGGGAGTGAACCTTACCGGGGTGAGACCAGAGGGGGCCACAAAGGCCCCAAGAGTTGGGGAGACAGAAAGAATCATTTGTGCCTTTTCTCTTTCCCAGGGGACGCCTCCCCACTCTGCAAGGTGAGCTCAGGAGGCACTGTGTGTTGGCCGAGGAGCTCAAACCCAGAACTGGAGGGCACGGAGTGACCCTAGGTGGCAGCTAGCCCCGGCGGGTCGCCAGTGAAGGCCGCGGTGGGGTGGGGCATGGCAGGCGCGAGCCTGTTGACAGCAGGAAGTGGGGTGCAGAGTCGTGGCTGCTGTCATTGGAAGTGCCAGCCTTCGACAGTCCCAGAGAGTGCGTCCTCTCCGTGTTTCCTCTGCCTCCAGCTCGGGGGCACCTCCCTTCCAAGGGGCTGTGACAAGCCAAGTACAGAAAGTGAGCTGGTACGCGGGGCAGCCTTGGCCTTTCCCCAACTCCACCGGCGCCCACCTACTCAGAGTTTCAGGTTGAGGGTTTTACACCAATGTGACTGTCGGCTTTGCCGATTAGAGCCAATAGAACGTGGTCACATCTCCTCTGAGTGTCATTTAAGCAACTTCATCACACGTCCCTTTTACTTTTCTCTGGCGTCCCCCTTCCCATCACCTCCTCAATCTCAAAGATTCCCTCGTCCTGGCCATACCCTATGCAGTGACGTAACTCCGAGGCACCCCGTTGGTGCTGGAGGACACGGCTGACACAGTCCCCTTGGAAGTGGGTGGCCTCGCAGACAACCGGGGCAAAGCGGGCCCTAAACGTGATGTGGGTGAGGGCTCTTTACCTCACGGAGGCTGCCGAGGCTGAAGCTCACAGCACCAGGACTGAACTGGGGGGGACAGGGGGAGGGGCTGGGTCCAGCCTCTTCCTCAGATCACGGCCTCCGCAGCAAGTCCTTCAGGGGCTGGCGCGGCCGGGCAACCAGGGTGCCCCCTCCAAATTTGGCCGGAGCCTCCGCAGTCCAAGCAGGCATCTCCGCCCACACACAGACTCCGGGCGCAGTGCCCCGGACGCCGGGGTGAGGCCTGGCATCCAGGGCCTCACAGGTAGCCAAGCTCCGTTTTCGCTACCCAGCCTTCTCTTTCGAATCTCCCTGAGGTTTTATTTTAAGAGGCTTGTTGCTCCTCCCTAATTAAGTCTCGGCTAGGACCTAAGATCCGGAAAGATTCCAGTGATGTTGAACCCTGGGAAGGTCCATGGGAAGACCTCCGTTCGCATCTCTTCCCTCCCAGGAGAGACCCATAAGTACATTTTCCCAACTGCTGGATTTTCGAAGTGAATGTCATCTCATCGGATCTACAGCTCATCTGTGATGGGAGAGTTTGGAAGGCAGATTTGTCCCTCCTGTCCTATGATTTCTGTCCTACGTTGTTCACTTATTAAAGCATCAAAGAGCAAGGCCTCTCACGAGAAGGAGCCTTACAGGATGGTTTTCATCATCCCGCTGCAGCCACGTAATATGGCACCAGAAAGCCCTTACAAAGGAAAGTTTCTTGACCGGCCTCTGACCTTCCTCTTTATCGGTGGGATGGGTGTGTGGGGCCCGTAAATCAGCCGAAGCCACTTCCCTCTGTCCGATGCTGTCACAGACACTGGGTTGCTGTGAAGAGACCGCCTGGAGGAAATATTAGGAAATCTTAACGCGTTCACGATGGCCACCCTCTTCAAACTTTCCACAGTTCCTTTGAGAAGTCGATTATTTTGTAAATTGTGCATCATTTTATCTCCTCGGGCGAACTGCACGATCGATGGTATGTTTCACTGAGTACGTAAATCCCTTTTACATATTTCAAAATAATATCTAATTAAAATGTCAAGGTTATAGCTCATGAGGCCGGAGTGGACAGGGCCCCTCCTCCTCCCTCGGCTCCTCAAAGTAGCATTTAAAATACGTCCTATAATTAGGAGCAATTATAAATTCCAATTAAAAAGAAACCCACACATTTCTGAAGATATTTTTCTTTGATGTTTCTCGCTTTAATGTATGTGCTCGTTGCGCCAAATGGTCTCTGCTTTTTCCGATACGTTTCCGGAAAGAAAAGGCCCCCCAAATTGTAGGGTGAAAAGCAGACCAAACCTGAGAAAAGTAGCAAAGTTCCTTGAAAAGGGTTGTTGCGTCCCTAACTTCTGGACTTGGTGTCCATCGATTAGAGATTCAGCGTTCTCCTTTGTACTATTCAGATCGGGATTTTTAATTAGGATGTCATTATGACACAGATATACTGAACGCCACATTGATTTCTGAGAGCTTTTGAAATAATAGCACCACTTCTGCAAAATGAAAATCATAATAGATTATTGACTTCTACAGGAGTTTTGATCCAAGGGCACCTCCCCAATGTCAACATTTTCAATATTTTTAGTTTCCTGCAAAGAGACACTCATAATTAGGCTTCCATTAAAAGTTGGTGCCTATCGACTCCGTGTTATTAATGCCGATGGCATCACATTGGTGACCCTTGGATTTTAAGGGCGGCAACGCTGCTTGTTGCTGAAGTGTTTACACACCATTAGCCTTTGTCTTCTGTTTTTGTTTAATTTAAAAAGTGTTCGTGTTCATAATGCATCTCACGCCTGAGACGCGAGATCAGAGGTTCGCCAAATTTTCTTCATTCACAGAATGAAGAAAAATGTTTCAGTCATTTTTTTTTCAGGGAGCCTCCTGGTTCAAAAGAAACACCTAACAGTTCTGTTTATTAAGTAGTCAAGTCCAAACAACCTAATAAGTATTTACGTCCTGACAACTTAGCAGGCATGGGAAAAAAACACATAAATTGAAAGAAAAAATATTATGTCTCTTTTATTCTCCGACTCCCGTGGTTATTTTCAATGGGGTGTCTGTGCCTATTGGGGTCTGCATGGCTAGAGCCTGCATCTTCACTTCCGGTTCCAGACTAATTTTCCGACGGTTCTCGCTTTTTAACACAGCAACCACCGAAAACCCAGCTTCACAAAAAACAGGACGTCATCGAAAGAAATGTAGCATGGTCTAAGGTTGAAACCGTGAACTGCCTCAAGCTAGTAGTTTGTGCAGTGTCAGACAAATGTCTCTGTGTTTGCCTCGAAAACTTTTAAATGTCAGACGGTGCCTCCTGAGAAGTCACTGAGGCACCCTGGGTGCCCTGGCACACAGTTTGGGAACCATGACACTTGACTTAAGTGTCTCGGTGTTCTGGGATATTTTTGTCCATCTCTATATCCTCAGTGCCAAGCACAGTATCTAATGCCCTCAGTCGGCATTGTTTAAAGAACGGTGCTTTTGGTTAGCACTTTGCTTGTTCAGATCTTTCCAGCTGAAAGGATGACAGACAGGTCGATAGCACACACCCATCGTGCGTATCCAGTCACTGCCAACGCGTAAGGATGCATTTTTCGCACGTACTCAGAGCAACTTGGTGAGAAGTCCTGTCCATCTGAGACGTTCCACGGAAACTTCCCTGTGACAAAAGGACACAACTCTGAGGCCCCGAGGTTGTCTCCACCCCCAGGAAATACATAAAGAGCCCCCATCGGCGGCCCCCTCCCTGAGGCATTGGAATGGCACAGTGAATTCTTTGGTCCTAGAGCTCACTATTGTGAGCTCTAGGACCAAAGAATTCCTTGAGCCACCTGCCCTTATCCCAGTGTGCATGGAGGTGCCTACATCCAGAAACGGAGGCCTTCTTCCCCGCCCTTCCCCTCCCTCTGGGCCTGGTGGCCTTCGCCTGTGGGTCTCATTGGTGCCATGCAGCTGAATGAATCCGAAGACTCGTCTGCCACACAGTGCAGCTGTGGCTGGGCAAGAATTCCCAGTGGTACATGCACGTAAGGGCAGGCTACTCAGTCTTCAAAAGGAACGAAATTTTGCTATGACATGGATGAACCTTGAGGACGTTACGCTGACTGAAAGAAATATGACACAAGAGGCCACGTGTCATGCGATTCCACTTAAATGAGCTATTTTAAATAGGCAAATTCATAGAGACAGAAAGTGGGTTCCCAGGGGCCGAGGGGAAGGGAGCTGGCGTTTCAAGGGTACCAAGTTTCTGTTTGGGATAATAGTCTCTGGGATAAATGTCCTGGAAATGGTTAGTGATGATGGTTGTGCAATTTTGAAAATGTACTTCTTGCCACTAAATTACACATTTAAAAATGGTTAAAGTTGTAAATGTTCTGTTATATATATTTCAACACACGCAAATCAAACACAAGCATGCATGCACGTGGGTACACACACACACACACACACACACAATACCACACACACACACGCCCAACCTGGAGAATGAGATTTACTTTAAAATATGACACCAATAAATAAAGGTAAGAAATGCAAAACCCCCACAGACACCATGTCCCTTAAGCCATGAAATGCCCAGTCAGGATGGGGGTTCACAAACTTTTTCCATCAACGGCCAGATAGTGTATATTTTAGGCTTTATAAACCATGCAGCCTTTCTAGCAACTACTCAAGTCTGCCCTTGAATTGCAAAAGCGGCTACAAACGATATGCACACATGTGAGTTTGGTTGATTTCCCCCAAACCTTGATGGACACTGATTTTGAACTTCACATGATTTGCAGACATCACAAAATATTATTCTTCTTTGGATTTTTTTTTTCAACCATTTAAAAATGTAAAAATCATTCTTGGTTTGTGGGTCTTACCAGGTAGAGGGCCAGACTTGGCCTCTAAGTTGAAGCTTGCTGACCCTTAAACTAGAACCCCAAATCAATGATGAGACAGGAACTTTACTGATGCTATGTGGAATCTCTCCAAAGATTAGACGGTTTTCTCTGGTGGGTAGGAAATGTCACCTTTGGAAAACTTGTTAGATTGTAGATTGGCCGGACTGAGAAATTCTGGGATCGAAGCAGACCTGGAGTTGGCCCCCTGTTCCCCTTCCTGACATTTTTGTCCCACCAGCCAACCGGGCACCATGCCCCTTGGATCCAGGCAGAGAGAAAATCCATTCGATTCACCACAGGATATAAAAAATACCTTTTAAATCTCTTGCAGGATTGTCTTCACCGAAAGAGAGACCCTCAAATAAACGGACAGTGGCGGCAAAACAAGTAAAAACATCATAATCGTGGAGTATGTGAAAGGTAAGGGGACCTGTCAGTGCTGCTAAAATAAGGTGCTGGGCCCTTTTTTTTTTAAATTACTAAGAGGAGACTTTCTGGAAGGGAATTTTACGGAAAGGGGGCAAAGGATCGTCTCAATATGACTAAAATAATATAATTCGGGCAGCTGCCTCCTTGCACATATGCCAAGATTTGTCGGACGAGCAAAATTTAATCCAGCAAATTTAACTGAGCACCTACTTTGAGCTAAACATTGGGAATACAAAGTTCTCGAGAAACTGTGTTCCAAGAGGGGTGTTCGCGGTTGTTAAATTTTTTTTTTCTTTTTTCTTTCTTTTTTCTTTTTTAAACTTTTCTGAAGGAGGGCTTGGGAGAGGAGTCACAGTGTATAAATACCGGTGTCTAACGCTAAGAACTTGGTTCTTCTTATGGCTATTTCTGTCCCTGGAACCCTCAGCAAGAGGAATGTCTTCTCCTGCCAGCCAGTGCTGTTTGGAAATGAAGTCCCTGTCCCTCGTTCTAACGCCACGCCCTGGGCAACGGGCAGATGGGTGCGGGAGGCAGCCTTCTCTTTGTCTACCTGCCTGCAGCCCTCCATCCACTGGCTCAGAGTGTCCTCAGAAAGGTGGCAGCTCCTGAGGGGAGGAAGGAGCACTGCAGGCCTTCACCCTGGGCTGCTTTCTCACAATTTGGCTTCTTCCCCTAATTCTTAACAGCTCTGTCTTTGACTCTCGGATGTCTGTCCCCATCCCCGCATTAGAATTCTCTGTACCAGCTCATGGTACCATTTTGTCAACACATCGAATGATACGAGTTTACGATGGGCTCTAAATAATTTAAATATTTGGTTACAATGAAGACGGTCACAGCCTGCATGTCTGTCTGAGCTCAGAAAGCGTTTTCTTCATTACTTCTAACTTTATTTCCCATAAAATAGGAGGCCATTTGAGTAAAATGATAGTTGGAAAAAATTTTTAAACAGAACCAGCAAATAAACATGGTCTTTATGAGTGGTAACTTAATCTCCAGCTGATGTCATGTTACGGGGAATGCCTGACATCTATATATCAGGCAGATTTATGGAGACTTCGGGATACGAGTTAAGAGGATTCTTAAATGGGGATAGTGTGTTGGTCTGGGGATAATTTGGAGCCTCTGTTATCCATGGATTGAAATGTGCACATTTGGGTAAATTACAGGAATGTGCCTTTTCACTTAATCGCTTTTTTGTGTGTTTAAAAAAAAAAATCTTCAGATCTGCGAGATGCGTGCCTGAGAACAGAGAGAGAGAGAGAGAGAGAGAGAGAGAGAGAAAGAACTCAGAATACGGCCCTCCTTCGCCCCCATTTGGTTAGCAGTAGAGAGAAGAGGAAAAATCCTGCATCGCAAACCTCAGAATCAATCACTGACCACACAGAGGCCTCCTCCTCCCCCATGCGTCTCTTGGGGACAGGACGGTCGCGTTGGCTTCCGGGGTAACCGATGATGAGGCGCTCCGGCGGTTTCCTATCAAGACATCCCTGTGGGATCTGCTCCCTTTGGGCAGTTACCCCCCAGGGACTGAGCGCTCCGAATGTAAATCTCTCCTTGTTCCATAAAAGCCGGTGGTCAATTAGCCCAGAAAAATGATTTTGCAACCATCCCAGCAAGAATGACTCACTTAGTTTTGATAGGCATCGCCCGTAGGTTTGAATTCAAGCTTCCCCCTAGACCTCCTCACTCTGATGAATGAGTAAGACTCAGTCGCACTAGCTGATGTAGCAAACAGCCCCACATCTCAGTGGTTTAACACGGTGAAGCTCAACTTGTTTCTTATATTGTAGTCCTAGTGGGTGTTCAGGGAGTGGACGTCTATACGGCTATTTAAGTCCCCAGTGTTCTCCCATCTGGTGACTTTGCCATCTACAAACACTTGGAGTACTCCACTAGATGTTCCGCATCAGCTGGAAAACGAGGAAGACAGAGAGGAGCCCAGCAGCCCTGGGAGGCTTAATGGATCTCTGGGCAGACTCACAGAGTGCCCCCTAACTGCAAAAGATGCTGGGAAATAGAGATAACTGGTTTCCCACTTCTGTTTTGGGGCAGAAACCACAGGACCACGCTGTCGGATGCCTGTGAGATTCCCTCAGAGACAAAAGGAATCGAAATGAATAACACACACAAAAGCAGCCTTTTAACGTTTGTGTTTTGTTGTCCACAGTGGGCTTGAGTTCGCGCAGCAGGCAGGCCAGATCTAAGGGGGACGATGCTGTCAGCCCCGCTGTGCAGTGCGTCTCTGGATGGGGCAAGGACATACTGCGCCCTGGGTCACCAACCTGTGAGTGACAGAACTCGAATCAGAACACGGCTGTCCCAGTGTTGAGTTCATGGTGTTTACTACCGTACTAAAATTGTAGGGGTAGATGCTCCTTGGGGAGGGGGGGATATCTCCCCAAGAAAGCTGGAAACTGGGTGGGATTGGAGACTATTTCTGGTCCCACGTAAGTGTTGGCTAAGACTTACTCATAGCATGTTTGATGGGCGGGGCATGAAATTATTCCAGGTCTCTGCCTTGAGGCCAAACATCAGCCTCATCCAATGGGCTCCTGCCCTTTAAGAAATGAAAGCATAACTTTTCACTGTGTTAGGTTAATGTAAAAATATTCACGGTTATGACAGTAGCCAGGATAACAAAATGGAAAAGGGCGACCTCCCATCCATGGCTCAAAATAAACGGGAAAGAAAAAAAAAAAAAAACCACTTTTAAAAAGAACTGAAATGTGTGAGGGGTAAGGTTAGGATCCTTGTGTGGGCTAATTGCCACAGCTGGTGCAATTGTAATAAAATATTTTCGCCCTTCCTGAGAAAGAAAGGGTAAAACTGCAACCCCTCGCTCTGGATATGCAGCTCCAAAGAAATGTCGCAAGGCTCCGTAATCATGATTTCAAAGAGGGTTGTGGAAATGTTTCATTAATTCTTATAAAGAAATCTTTTTTTCTTAATTTTTTCATTAACTTCTGACATTTACTTGCAATTACATTTGTTCAGTGACTACAATGACAGAAATTAATAATTCATAGCCTTTGTCAGGGAAAATTTAAAAAAAGGACAGTTGTTCAATCAAATGCAACTCTAAATGCACAACCTTTATTTAAATAAGACTTAAAAAATAAATAATGGGAACTGTTATTGTACTTCCTATAAACCTCCTCTCTTCCAAATTATATCTATGATGTACCCAGCGACATGACATCTTGGGTTGTTCAAGACACATCATGAAAATAACAGGTTCAGACCCAGTGCTCTAGAAGGGGAGACTCGACTCGAGCTCCATGTTTGTGGTATCGCCCGGGTCTTCTGAGGCATGGCGGTTAGTGATGGGCAGTCGAGCACGAGAAAGCTGAAAGGGACCACAAAGACTATGCCTTCCTGACAGCCTCTCCTGTGACAACAGGGTCAGGAAAATTCAGAGAGAGATGACGAGCCTTTCAAGTTCACACAGGGAGTTAGAGGGACAAAGGGGCCTCCAGCGTAGTTCCCTTGAGCCTTGGCCAAGGCTGTCTCAACCTGGGGTGCTGTCTTCACGTTCTCTTCCGGCCACAGCAGAACAAGTGGCTTCCTTCGGACGTCGCTCGAAGGTGCTCTGGGCAGACCAAAGCTTTCATCCCAGCCGCCTGGAGACCCAACTGAAGTTCTACCGATAAAGATCGGTTACTTTGGATTACGAAGACTTTTTAAAATTACGTGTCCCTTGTTAAAATGAAAGTACTCATCACTAGAAATCAACCGACGTGGAAAGGCTTGGCAGAAATGGGATGATGAGGGCGGTGCAGATGAATTATTCAATTCGATGTAAAGAGTGGATGAGATGGATGCCGTCGGTCTCTCCTCTCTCCCTGCCCGTTCTCACCTACGAGCAGTGAGATCCCGGCTGGCAAATCACCTCTACCCCTTCGTCGTTCAAAGATGACAACGGAGTCTGTCTTAAAAGCAGAGAAATCTCCAACTTTGATAAACGTCCTGGAAACTGCTAATCACCAGCAGGCGGGTCCCTGGGAAGAGCAGTTTAGCATGTTGTGTAAGAATGAAATGTCTCTTGGTCTGAATCTTGACTTGACCAGCTATAAGTCCGATACCTTGGGAAAATCACTGCTAAGATCTGAGTCGTACTGTCTTTGTTTGTAAAATGGAGGTGTATCAGCTAGCCGTTGTGCTGTAACAAACTGCCCCCCAGATCAAGGTCCTCAGACAACGGTTACTTACTCTCATGTGTCTGAGGATTAGCTGTGGAGGCTCCGGTTAGCAGGGGTGGCTATGCTGTTCATACGAGACTCTTATCATCCCCCTGGGACCAGCAGGGCACCCAGAGGTGGGCGTGATTGGGTGCTCTACCGAATGAGGCAGCAGTGATGGATTCAGGGCTAAGGGTTTTCCTTTCTGAAAAGGGGGTGTCTCCTGGAGGCGGGGAAATGTGTGGTCTTCCTGGATCCATCAATTTCCTGCTTCCAGTACAGTATTGACCCTCATCTCACACACCAACAGAAGCAAATGGATTTGATTAGCAAATACTTTCATCTACATCCTAATTGAAGTCCTAATGGGACTTCCTTGTTTTGGAAAATCCCATTTTAATGCACCGACACATCAGGTAGCCAAGACAATTCCGTCTCCCATCGGCTGCCCCGCCCCTCCCAGGCCGGGAGTCGGGGTGGGCTGAGGGGGCTGGGGGGGGGAGGGGGTTCTAGCCAACACTTTCCCATCAGCCCCATCAGTCTGATCTTAGACACATGCGTCCAGGCTGCAGGCTGGAAGCTTCCCCTCTGTTTTTGGTTCATAGTGTGAACCACCCAGTCCCAGTGCATTTAAAACGGAGGCCAAGGACAGCCCTGTGGAAGGATCCTGATGTCCCTCCACTGCGGACCTGTCTACTTCCCATCAGGCCCCCCCGAGACGCAAAGTCCACTTTCTCTGGTAGAGGCTTCTGAGCTGAACTAAAGTGTCACTGAAGAGCCATGCATTCGGCCATCTGCAGTGTCTGACCAGTCGGCACGTCGTCGTCGCCAAACGAGCCGGCAGGAAACGGAGGTTTCCTAAAACCCGGTTTTAAAGCCCTTAGCACAGGAAACCGTTCCCGAGCACGTTAGATCTCTCTAATGACTGACTAACTAGAAACAGGCTATCTTAATGCTCTGCCTGGAGCCATTACAAATGGCTTTCTTTCCAGACTTCATTAGAATATTTACTGCGGATTTGGATAGAAGACTTTTGACACTGCAGTCATAAAATTTACAGGGGACCATTTTTTTTTTCTCCCTGCACCCTGAGAAGAGGCTTGGAAGAAGCGGGGGGACCCTCCAGCTCCCCCAGCCACCGATCTCACTCATTAGTGGCCTTTGTGTCTCGTGACCCCTAGTTAAGAAAACAAACAACCCTGTGGTCAGTTAATAAATTGCCTTCAGAGAAAAACAGTTAGATGGCTCCTGGATCGACTTCTGCCTCTTTCCTGTACATGTGGCGAGGAAGACAAAGTCCACACCGCGTGCCCGTCCTTGCGGTGGGCGTTTTTTTCCATCACGTCACCGAATCTTCGCAGCCACTTTGGGGACGGTGCGGTCATCAGCCCCATTTCCCCTCTGAGAAAACTGAGGCCCGAAGGTACCAAAAGTCGCACCGCTAGTGAGTGGCGGAGCTGGGACCGGCCCCCCCATCTCCTGGCTTCTCGACTTCACTCCACACGCCTGTGCTCAGAGCAGACCCGGTCCACACAGCCAGCAGCCGCTTTGTACAAAGGAGGCGGGGACTCACTTTCGCCTTGTTTTAAATCTCATGCATCCAGCGGCTTCAGAAAGCCGTCAGCCAGAACTCCAACAAAACCAAGGTTCAGTCCGCACCCAGAGAAGTCACTGTGGGACGACGCGCCATGCTGTGGGCAGCGGTCCACATCTGCACTGCAGTTCGTCAAACGGTGATGACAGCCACAAGGGAAAATAAAGCAGGTAAATGAATAGAGCGTGACGCCAATGCGGGGTGGGTGGGGACTGATTTGGGCCGCGTGGTCATAGAAGGGCTCTGGTGACGGGTCGTTCGAGTGGGGACCTGGATGAAGGGAGAGCTACGCGGATGTGCGTGGGTGCATTCTCCAGGGAGGCGACAGGAAGGCCCGGAGCTCTGAAGCGGGGCGTGTGTGGTGGGCCTCAGGCGTCTCTCACACTGTGTCCCTATGATCTAAGTTTGCTTCGATGACTTGAGCGATCCAAAGTCCTTTATTTCCACCATGTTAACACACCGGAAATCTGCCTTCCTTCATCACATGGTTTATCCCAAGTCAGAAACATCATCCCCGGATCTCACGCTACGGCTCTGCCTTTGGTTTTTGTCCAGGATGCGTGGGAAATGCTTCTCCACTCTCGGAAACGCTCTGTGGAAGACACGGTTCTCTGTGACGCTCTATGCGGGTAGAGGCAATAAAACACGATCGCTCCCACAGCAGTGTGCTTCACCTGGGAAGAGCACGTGGCCCATCACGTTTCATGACGAGCACGTGGCCCATCACGTTTCTCCCTTTTTGCCTCGATTCCTAGGAAGCTCAATGTTAAATTTAATATTCAATCAAAACAAGAAAGGTAGCCTTCGAGGCTTTTGAGCATTTCTAATGCTTAATATTACATCCGCTTGTCATTGCAAGCGATCTCTGCTCTTTTGGGACGGGTATAGAACTAATGCATGCACACAGAATCACATATGCCAAGAATATAATAAATATTGATTTACCTAAAAAAAAAAAACATTTATAATCAGCTCATTGGATAGCTGTTTCGTTTACTTGGAGGCCAACGATGCGACCCGACTGTGTCAGAAAAGAAAAACGAATCGTTGTCATAGATCGGCATGCTGACGTCCCTGCCTTGAACGAATGAATCAATGAGTCACCCGTCCCCAGAACCCACAGCCTTGTGCAGCCACCTCTCACAGGGACACTGGGCTTGGCCATGTGACTTGTTCTAGCCAGTAGGGCATTGGAGCGAAAGAGACATTGGAGTATAGAG
The DNA here is from genome assembly GCF_902729225.1 of Pteropus medius. Taxonomy (NCBI): domain Eukaryota; kingdom Metazoa; phylum Chordata; class Mammalia; order Chiroptera; family Pteropodidae; genus Pteropus; species Pteropus medius. The sequence goes on along the minus strand of NW_024349224.1, from coordinate 4,380,303 downwards.
GCTTGATAAGCGATTCCAGGTATTGGGGCACGCCCCCCCTGAAGTGTCGCCCCCTGAAATGTCACTGCCACCATGTGAGACAGCCAGGCCCAGCCCCATTGAAGATACGACCTAGGAGAGAGAGTCCCAACTATCCTCGCCTCCCAGGGGAGCCCGGCACCACACTGACCCTCCGGCCTCGTGCGGCTTCATGGTCAGCCCGAGTAACAAGTAGGAGACTGTTCCAGACACTCACGGAGCTGTGGGAACGAATAAATCTTCATTTCAAGCCTCTAAGTGTTAAAGCAGCTCGTTACTAACAATACTGATGTCCAAAGACTCCTTTTAAGGGCAGAATTCTACAGAATCGTCACTAAAGTAGTTGGTCCACTAAGCACTTGGCACATATCTCAGATCGCCAGGGCCCCCTAGAGTCTCGCCAGAAAGTGAAGCACACTAACGACAACCTGACCACATATACCCATCTTTCCTGGGCTCAGGGATGCAGCGATGAACATATGTTCACTATCCTCAACATGCTTAGTAGATTTTTATAAGGTCAAAATAATTTAGACTGGGATTGATGGGAACGAACGGAGATATGAAAAAAAAATAGAATAGAAATTCTAGAAACAGATCTTAACGAACACGAGCAGACACCGTATCCTAACAGCAGCAGCCCATATCAAAGGCATGTATAAAAAAAGGATTTTCCCCTATACTGTACCAGAATAATAAATTAGCTACTAGAAAGAACTCAATACCTCACTTCCTACTGAGTATATAGAGAATAGAGTACTTAAAATCAATAGTATTATGCTCATGCTGAATTTCATAAATATTCAGAAATTTTAATAGCCTATAAACTATTGTTATTTATTGTTAATAGGCCATAATAATAGAAATATCTATAACACATTAATTGTCAAATGCTACAGATCAGGGCTTTTATTTATTTGTTTATTTGAGAGCTGGTTTATCAGCACACCAGAGACGATGGGATAGATTTATATATTTGACCACAAATATATATTTAAAATTTGTTTTCTAAAAAATCTGGGAAGTGAAGTTGACTAGACAGTATATTTCATTTGTATGAAAAAAACTGACATATGTATAGAAAAACGTCACAAGGAAATAGTCCACCATATTTTTCTTCTTTTATATTAGTCAGTGGTTTCTATGTGAGCCGCGTTTTGCTCATCATCAGTCAAAACATCAAAACACAATAAATTTTTGAATATATAATTTTACAAAAAGAAAACAGAAATAGTTCTTCCCCCTAAAATATAGGAAAAGTACTTAATATGCCAAACATTGGATTAGGGAATCGACGTCTATTTCATCATGAAATTGTCACCACCTTCCAGGTTGCAGATGATCACACTGAACCTGGAAACATGAAATGACTCGGCCAGCTTCACGCAAGTGCAAAACAGCACGGTGAACTTCTACGTTCCTGTCACCATGCGGCACTGCTCCCGGTATGAAATTGTGACAGATGCTAAAAGTCGTTTTAAATCCCCGATTCTCATAAAATCCTATAAAATCTCACGGAATTCAGAGATCCATAGGTCTCTCAAGCTTTTGCACAGAGGTCGTTTATTCTTATTTTAGTTAGAATTACGTGGAGCATGATTAAAACAGTAAATCAGAAGGTGCTAAGTCTAAAGGTTCACGGGAACCAGGGTGACACTTGAGAGCATTAAGTCCACAAGACACTCGAAGACGGACTGCATCTTGCTCGCAGTTAAATCCCCCTACTTGGCTCCCCGAGGACTATAGTAGCCTCTCGAAATACATGTTTCATGTTGTTTTTTAATTTTTGAAACATTTAAAAGTTTTATCTATCGTCAGCAACTAGAGTCCCCGTGTTTTACATTCGCCCCTCAGACATTCATCTTATAGCTGAGAGTCTGTGCCTTTTACCAGCCCCTCCCTATTTCCTTCACCTCGACCCCTACCCCCTCCCCTGGCAACCACTTTTCTACTCTGTTTCTATGACTTTGACTTTTCTTTCTTCCTTTTTTTTTTCCCTCTGTTTGAGTCACTTCACTTAGCATAACGCCCTCAGGGTCCATCCATGTTGTCCTAAACGGCAGGATTTCTTTCTTCCTCAGGGCTGAATAATATTTCATTGTCTGTATCTCTCACACATATTCTTTATTCATCGGTTGAAAGACACTTAGGTTGTTCCATACCTTGACTATCGTGGATAACGCTGCAGAGAGCGTGGGAATGCAGATCTCTCTTCCAGATTCTGTTTTCATTTCCTTTGGCTACGTACCCACAAGTGGGATTGCCGAATCGTAAGGTAGGTCTAGTTTCAATTTTCTGAAAAACCTCCATATTGTTTTTCATAGTGGCTGCACCAGTTTACATTTCCAATATCTGTGTGTGTGTGTGTGTGTGTATGTGCGCGCGCGCGTGTGTGTGTGTTTAACAGAAAGAACATCAGGGAGAAAGAAGTAGAAAAGAAAGGAGTAGAGCAGGAAGATAAAAGATAGGTAGAAAAAACAATAAAACTACCAAGAAACACACATAGTGACGAAGGGCTGGTCCATGCAGGAATTGTCATCCAGTGCGCCTCGGCTGCCCCGGGTTGCATCCCCGTAATATTCCGGCCAAGAGCTGGTGTTCATCATTAAGGCCACACGTCATTAGAAAATAATGAATGATACGCAGTATAATGCTTATCAGAAGGCATGAATAAAATATAGTACATTTTAGAAATGTTTCTTTCAGAAGTGATTAGGTTTGGTATTGAGATGGGTCAATAACAATCATCTAGGAAATTTATTTTTCTAGACTAGCTCATGCCCGACTGAAAAGGGTCATTGTCGTTAATTATGGACACGTTTCTGTTCAGACAAATCCTGCAACGGAATTGATAGCAAACGAATCCTTCCAAAGGTCCATTTAGATGGACGCAGGTGTACGTGTCATCCGCATTTCACGTCATTGGAAAAAGTGAAACGTTCCTTGAAAGCTGTTTTTTCGCTTGTGTTTGCTTCTGTTTTGTTTTACCAAAAAATGTCAACATATTCTCTGGGATTTTTGTTCATCTTCCTTGTTTCTTGACCTTAGAGTGATTATTTTTTTCTACCCTAAACCAGAATCAAGAAGCTGGGCAGGATATTCCAGCAGCTAGCAACACCCGGTCAGGAATCCAGCAGACCTGGGCTATTCTCCTGCTCTGTACCTATTGCCACCTCCTTCAGCATCCCCACTTTTGAAATGAGGAAAATACTAATTTCTCCCTCAAGGTAGGAGAAAGTGATATAATGCTGGGACCCAGTTCTTACAATGGTACTTGGCACATAGTCGGTACTCGAGAGGTAGAAACTACAATTACTGAACTAAGTACAAAATGTATATTTCAAAGTTGTATTTGGGTTGTATTTTTTAAAGTTTTTGATTTGCATGCTTCGTTTGTGATCTCTGGTTACAATGCTAGCTTCTTAAGCCAAATTCTAGGTCATCTTTGGGGTACTCATTATTATAACTCAACAAGATTTTGTAGGGTACGTGTAGTTAGCTGAGCAGTGTTTGAATCGCGATCTTTAGTTCTGACTGAAAATAATTTGTTAGAGTTCTTACACAGTTGTTTAACAACTGTATCCTATACCCGAGCGTTCTTCCTCTACCCGAGCGTTCTTCCTCTCCTGGGGAGGCGATGTCAGGTCTTAATTGAATTTGCCTTGGGTTGTTTTGGTCCCAAGTTTAGTGAACATTAGCTGTGAAACTCCAATTCCTGTCTGTCGTTTTCTTCAGAAATATTTGATCCCTCCTGTTCTTCTCCTTTTGATATCAGATTCAATAAACACGCCAAGCAAACAAAACCCCAAAACCCAATAAAGCCCTTCAATTCAGAGCCATGTTTAAGAAATCCAAAATCCATGCCTTCTGTTTGATGATACACTGCCATCGCTGCCCCTTAACGAGCAAGCCAAACAACACCTCTAGCAGGGAGGGGCTGCAGGGAAGACCACTCTCGGGTGTTCCTCCATGGGAGACGGAAGCTCTCATCTCTGAGCCCTGTATTTCTCGATGGACTTTTACTCTTTAGAGGAAAGGTCCTCAGAAAACATACTACACCCTTGCCCACCACCCTGGGCTTGCTCCTGTGGTCCAGCCAGCTCTGACGTGAACTGTGGGGGAAGGTGCATCAATGATTGAGACCCCAGTCCTTTTTGTAGGATGCATCATCTTTATCCTCCTGTATGACTGTAGAGGGGGGTGGGGCTCCCATTTATTTCTTCCAGGCATGGCGTCCAGTCTTATTTTGGCCTAGTTTGGGTGCAAAGGACAAAAAGACATCCTCTAGAGAACCCCAGCCAACTTCAGGTTTCGGTGGCCTTCTCTTTCATGCCCTTTCAAGAGTTATTTTACAGCAGACGCAGAGGTCTCCAAATCATACATTTTCCTACCCTAAAAATTTACCGAGATATACAACACGAGGCAGCCCTGCCGATGAGAGAAATGAACCAACTACCTCTTATTTTTTTTCTTTCCATGATGAAAAGCCACAGTGCCTTATTTGTTCTCAAGCTTGGCTTTGAAAAGAAACGTGTTCGCTTTGCTGGAAAAAAAAAGGAAATTTCAGGGCTCCCATTTCTCAAGTTATTTACCCTTGCAGGAATCCTCATTCCTGCCATCTCGTGCTTTCTATCTCAAAACCATCCTTCCAAGCTGCCTGTAAGTTCCTTTGACCCTAAAAAGCTCGCGAGAATCATCTGATCGGCGTATTGATCTGACTTCTGGAGCATTGCATGTGCATTTTATTCACTTTGGTAATTGATAACATACGGTTTTGTACTTATTTCTAATTAATTTTCAGCATACCTTGAAAACTGAGAGCAAATCTTAAACTCCTGTTCTTCACACGGTGACTCTTACTCTATATGATTCAAAACACGTAGTAGATGCCTCATAAATACCCGTTAAGTCAGAATTCTGTCCTGAATGTCTTAATAAATTCTACATATTTTCATAGAAGCGTTAAAGGTAAAGGCAGGTCGAAAGAAAAACCAGAGACTTCTAGAGTAATTAATTCCAGTGAAACGATCACTCGAATCCTTGACTGACAGATCGCTCGAATCATTAGGATCGAAAAAGCCTCATCTGCCGCAAATCTCCATTCAGCCGTGAACCCTTACTAACCTTTCCTGCAAAGTTATCGAAAGAAGCATTTTCTAATATATGAAAATCAGCACGGTCACCTCAAGACTGTTAACAGAAAAGAGAAAAGAGGAAGACCCAGAAACGACCCGTTCTTGCTGATCAGTTACCGCGGACGTCACGCACATGCGTCTCGGAAACACGCTCGGCTGCAGGAGGATCTGCGTTTCCTGTTACTGGCTCCAGGTTAAATTCCAAGGCATTGGCCAGGGGGATCAGAAGCGCTAGGAGCAGTGACCGTAAGGTCCTCACGCCTGCCTTCCCATTCGCTGCGGCCCATTCCTCTTCTGTCACCTTGCAAGCTCGCCACCGGCAACTCGCTGATGCGGCCAATTAGCCGACAAAGGAGGTGAGATTTTAGAAGCCCCTTCGGCGGAATCGGCATTCCCAGGCCTACAACACAAGGAACCGTGGCCTGTTGAGACTGTCGCTGAGAGCTCTCACGGCTGTCTTCCAGGACACATTGTCACCAAGAAACCTGAGCCGTCGGGCAATATGGCCTTTTCCCCACCCTACACCTCTCCATGATTCTCATTTCTATCTGGTTACTTCTACGGAGCAAGAATCATCCCGCCAAAGATTCCTTTGGCCCCGTTGTCAAAATAGACCCCTTGGTGATGTCTGTTTCGAAAGGCATTTTCGATACGGAGTCTATTTTGAAAGTTTGAAAGAAGCATGATAGTTAGAGCATCTTTGTCACGAATGTCATTAAACAGCTATACACGCACAACAGGTAACGATGTTTATTTACTCACATTTTTTATTTTCATTAACATCCGGATCCTTTTGGGCTTCTTGCTTTGTATCGATCTGTTCATCGAATGAGATGTTTAAATCCCGAAGAATTTCTAGCCGGTAAAAAGCACGAAGTATTAGATTAGATCGAGACCCTTTAATTTTCTTGTAGAGCCAGACTCCAAAGTCCCCGGATGATGGGGAAGTCCCCTGGCCAATGCAGATTCCCTGGGAGGTGAGAGAGGGCTGCCGGGGGTCGGGGAGCTTCTGCGTTTAGAGACACTGAGCAAAGGGAAGAGTTTTCTGTGCAGTCGAACTGATATGAGTTCCTTTTCCGATAGGAGATATTTTTCTGGCAAATATGCCCGTTCGGCATTCTTCCTCGGCATGTTTCAGAACAGCTGTTCGCCTTTCACTAATTTTCCTTAAACAAGAACACTGCAAAATAAAGGAAGACGAGCTCAATGCACTGGCCAAGATTCTGGTTCCATTATGAAACAAAATGGCCCCTGATGATTTTTAAGTGGATATTTTTAAGGCTTTTGTATGCTTTTAAAACAAATTTCGTAAAGAATGCAGGTAACAGAGATCCATGATTATAAGCCTTCTAATTAGATTTCACTTTTTCTAGCACTAGGAAGACAAGAATTAAAGCTCATATTGCATTCCAACAATTGGCTGGTTTAAATTAATGAGAAATATCTATGTAATATTTATGCCCAAGCTTTCAAGAAGAAGTTACCCCAGCTTTCAAGACACCTTTAAAATGTGATAATTTGGAAGATGGTTCATTAATGGGCTCATCTGACAGCTTCGGTTTCCTTTTTAAAAAAAAAAAAAAAAATTAAGTAATTAGGTTTGCTCTCATGTTTAGATATCCTTTCTAGGATGGCCTTGTGGCATGCCTTCTTTAAGAACATGCTTTAAAAAGGCAACGAACTTAAAACGACATTACAGACTGTTAAAAATGGAATCGTACCCCAAAGCCCATTCTATATCATTGTCTTGTTGTAGAGAAAACCTTTACATCCCTTCAGGATTTAGCTGTCAAAACTTCATATGACTAAAAGCAAAATAACCAAAAAATATTTTATTTATATATATAAATATATATACATATATATTTATACATACATACATATATATATACACATATATATATATATGATCAGAAAAGGATTAACACTAGTAAATTATCTTTTTGCTTTTTTTGTTTGTTTGCCTTAAAAAAAATGAAAACTCAGTATTGGTTGCAGTTAAGCTGACTTCAGGATTATATGCCCCAGAAGAATTTTGAAGATTAACATTAAAAAGATCTTTTACACCCCTTTCAAAGTTGCCTGGGAAGAGAAAATAAACGCAGGTGGTGTGCCGATCCGATTTCAACAGTCCACTGAGAATTATCGAAAATTATACCATACAGAAAACAGTTTGCCATAAAAAGAATTTTGAACAAATTTGAGCATTCAATCGCATATGTAAACAAGAGGCCCTGTGTTTGAAGTGCTTTGGAGGAAAAACAAGGGAGAGAAACTACGTCTGGTTTAGAATCGCCAGCACCAGTGGACAATTTTACCCCGATGCTGCCCTCCACGGTGCAGACTATCAAAACCGTGAACCACGGGCAACTTTGAAGACAAAGAAGGAAGCCAGGATTCCAGAGTTAGCTTGTGACAGATGAGCTGGGTCTCCTTGGCCCGGGTACTTTTCTAAGCCTCAGTTTTTCCACCTGTAAAATGGAGGTAATAAGAGTGGCTACTCCTGCAGCATGGTTTTAAGGATCAAATCAGATAAGTCATGCAAAAACATTGGGCACAGCTCCCGGCACGTGATGCGAACTCGGTAGGTACCAGTAACTATTACAGCAGGAAGGCTGCAAACGTTTGTGGGGCTGAGACACACCGTAAGCTCAGAGGGAGAAGCCAGAACCAGCAAAAGTGACTGACGATGCATCTTGGGAAACGCCAGGACGTTTTGTCTTCAGAGATTTTCAGCTGGAAAGTTATAGGTCGATATCTCACTCAAGGAAGGTGAAGTTTGGGGTTCATGTGCCATTTCTGCACCTTATTCATTGTACGACCTTGGTCATTCGCTATATCGTCTCTGTGCCTAGTTCTTCAGTCATAAAAGTGTTATTACAACTTACTTTATGGGTTCATCCTGATGTCCCAGCGAAATCCTATGTACCATGTCTAAATGTAGCCCCTGTGGTACTCTATAAAGAGTAGCAATTATTGTGGGGTATGCTGCTTAGGTAGGGGGCATCAAAATGATGGCACAAGCAGGTTCAGGCCTGCATTCTTGATACAAATGTGTGTGAACAGCAATGGCGGATCAGTGTCAATCAAGGTGGAGGAATTATTGAAAACTTGGGAGAAAGCATCTGGAACCCCTGGTGGCAAGGAAAACGGATTTGGAACGTACCGGCCATTCTGGGTTGCGACAGAGGGCGGCTGGCTATTTGCCAAACTCAGTTTCCCTTCCTCTGGGCACGTGGCCACGCTACCGGTACCAGCCTCTCTTACAAATAGGTATGGCCAGGAGAGAGGTCCTCCAGGAGTGGGGGAGTGTGGGTAGAAGTGATGAGCGCCATTTCCAGGCCCGGCTCCCGACGCCACCTGAGGGACCTTCCCACACTCTCTCAGGACTTGGTCGTGGCTGCCCTTGAGCGCCTCATGGTGAAGATGGCGGAGCCTCCACCAGCCTGGGCCCCGAATGCCTGCATAGAGTCCCCTCCTCCTGTTCTCACTCCTGCATCTGTATCCATCTGACCTCCCATGACAGTGACCTAGATGTGGGTCACGTTAAGTCAATGAAACAGAGAGATTCTGATAGCTGGATACAGCTCCAAGGTGCGCCCCAACTTTTTCTCTAGCTTTATTTTTTTCTTTCCTGAAATTCAGTATGGGATCCAATCTTGACCCCCAAGGAATATTTTAAAATTTGGCTCTATTTGTTTTTAAAATGTAAACGAGGCAAATTATTCTCGGCATTTAATTAATTCTGTTCATGAACGTAACTTCGTCTTCAAGGAAATTCTAAGTAAATTAATATCGGAGAAAGTCTATGGGAGTACATACATTTTAGGACATCAAAGTACTACCCTCAGTGAGAACTGCGACAATGTGACAAACCCACATGCATCCAAACAGCTGTATCTCAACTAAAACTCTGCGCGGGGGATAGCCAAAAAAGCTGGCGCACGAAATTAGGAATCAGTGTCTTACTTACACAATATTATCAAATACATTTTTAGCGTGCCTTTTGAAACTGAGAATAATTTTTCTCTCATCGTGAAAGGGATGCAGCTTTTAAAAATATTCAGAGAATACGCAAAGTTAGAAAACTAAAAGTCTATAATCTCACCTATAATCTCACCTATAATCTCACCTATAATCTCACCAGAGGCAACTGTACTAGCAACAGACCATGTGAACACTTATTCCCATCAGCCCTCGCTGACCTGGCACTGCACTCTGCCAGAGGGACCAGTAAGACAGCGCACCCTCGTGGTAGTTCGTTATTTCTTCGATTATCTGGGAGTATTGGTTGTGTGTATTTCCTTTGGCTTATTGCATATATTTCTTTTGCGTGCTTTTTTTTTTTCCTTTTGAAATGTTCAAAAGAAAGCCGGTTTTTAAACGTTCTAAATGGAATACGAATTTGAATTTTTTTTAAATAGAAAAAATGCAAATTCTACATATTCTAAATATATTTGAATATTTTAAGACTTTGAAGTAGATTTATATAATATTCCTTGATCGAGCTTTTCTGATATCGATATTAATAGTAAGGATTCGAAACGCCACGCCCCCAGGTATTAACCTACGGCAGGAACCTGCGTTCGGGTAACACTTTCAACTCTTAACACACAAGCTCCCACTTAGCTTTTGCTGTAGAATTGTTTACAGCTGGCGAATGAAAAGACCATAGGTCCAAGCTTTGTTAATTGGCCGATGCTGTGGATATTACTTACAGTTTGTATTTTAGTCTCAATACTTTTAAATGATGTTCAAAAGGTTTTAAGTAATCTAGTGATAATTAAAGCTGTCATTCTATCTCGCCTGAAGATTTTCTGATTTGGAACAGTTGAAAAATCAAAATAATAATCACTTTCTTTTTATCTGTACTTCGTAAGTCTCAAGTTGCTCGCAGTCCTGGTTGATCTAATATCAGTCTCATAATAACGACAGCATCTATCTCATTACTTTTTAAGAGGTGGGACAGATGCACCTTTTGAGACATCGCATGACTTTTCTAGAATCACAGCGAATAATAATTAGGTAATGACACTTAAGATTCTACCCCTATTGTGCAATCCATCAGGTGTAGCATGTTCCAGCTCACTGAATCACAACCACCATATTTTACAGATGAGGAAAACAAAGCTCCAAGAGGGGGAATGACCCCTCCCCCTAAAGTCACACAGCAAGTAGGTGGTGGAGTCGGGACTTCAGCCTTGGCAGATGCTAGAACCTGGACTCTTCAGCAGCACTGATTAACTCCATTGCAACAGCGGCAAGTCGACATCAGCTTCAGAGCCGGAACCGAGGCCCAGGGTCGACGCCAAGCACGGGCCTGCAGCTTTGCTCTACGCCGATTCTTAGTACAAGAGCATGTGACGAGAGCGTCTCCCAGCAGCTCCGAGGCCGAGACGGGGCTCGCCCACTACAGGGACCTGATGAAAGAATGTCACGGTTCACTGGTCAGCCTTTTCCCAGTGAGAGGCAATTTTAACTTTCCCTCGAATCTGTAATTATAAGATTATTGCAAACTCAACATACAAGTTGCTGATTTCGAAGGCTGCATGCACGGCATTCTGACAGTAACTGACCAAAACAAAAATCGTATGCCTTAAAATGCTTAATTTTTGTATAAAGAGATCTTCGAACATTCTGACAAGTCTGCTTCTTGGCACAGAAGGTTTCAGGAAAAAAGGTACTCTGCACATAAGTGTGTTGACAAAAGCCGTCTGATCTTTTAAACTCTTGTTGCCCCAAACAGCCATTCGCGTTATAAAAATAAACGCAGACATTACAGAGAGGCGTTGGCAGAGAGCTCACCCATATTTAGTGAATCCTGAACCAACTGTCCCCGCTCCCCACCAGTGATTGAATCCTTGTGTTCTCACTGTCACGAAGCGAAGCAAAGCTGAGTCCAGCCTCGGCTTGATCGCAGGGGGACAGTGGGGTGTTTGTGGTCCCCAGAGCCAGCCCGCTTGAGGTGGTGTTTTTCTCTTCTTTCTCTCTCTCTCTGTCTCTCCTCTTATACTCTGTCTCTGTCTCTCTCTCTCTCTCTCTCTCTCCTCTCTCTTCTCCATCCCCCTCACCCCCACCACCTGGAGAAGAGCGGCCCCATTGCCTGATTAGTCTTCATTTGGACCTCTGATTAAGATGATTCTGGATAACACAGACAAGCCCTTCCCAGAGGCTGCGAATGCCCCAGAGCGCCTCCTCGAGTCCCTTAATTTTATTTAAAAATGGAGCCGGAAGGTAATTTAGAAGTAATTGAAATCCGACGACCCCCCGTTTTCTAAACACGTGAGAAAACTAAGCTCCACGTGGGTTTAAAAACTTGCAAAATTCCCACATCTCATGGCAGGGAAGCCATGATCCCGACTCATTTTAATTGGCCTTTCCCTGTTCTCCCCATCGTAGCGTTCTGCCTGGCCAGCGTCCAGCCAGCGTCTCCCCGACACATCTGGAAGGAAGGGCGAGGGGAGCTGGCGAGGTCAGGACTTCTGAGGCCCAGCTGGACACAGAGGCAGGACCTAGCAGCTCCGCACAGTCCCACTCTGGACCGCAGCCGCGGGTGGAAAGAGCCTTTATAAACTTACCAGTTCTAAAACAATCGAGTCTCGGCTGGTGTAGCGAAAAGACTCAGGGAAACTTCAGGAAAATAACAAAAGCCAGCTCAGGCCGGGCACTTGGCCATGGGGCACTCCGGAGAATCTGAGGTCTAGCATAAACCAAGCCTGGGGTGGGCATCTCCTAAAAAGCAAAGAGTGGGAGCAGTTAGGAACAGGTGGGGAGAAGTTTTCTGCGTTTCCTTTTTTTTTTTCCAAGGGGTCAAAAGCCAACAATCTGACACTTATAAAAGTGTCAGCCCGAAGCGGGAAGGCTCCTTGGAGGACGCGATGGCTCACCCAGCACGCATCAGAAACAGGGATTCAACACCACGCTTGCTTTCTCTTCTTTCCAACAGCCTCTGTTGCTCATGGCAGATTTAATGGTGTGATTTACAGCTCTGGGAGACCTTTGTCAAGGCCAGTAAAATGACAAACAATAAATATATGGAGCAGTATGTTAACAGCCCGCCACACAATACCTTGTCAGTTACAGCTTGATAGTGATACATTTTAATTTTGTCTTTCATAAAAATCTTGGCATGTATGCCTCATTTGAACACAGGCTTCCAAGTCAAGTGTGTCATCCAAGTATGCAGTTTATCACCCTCTATATTTTCTGTCCTTTTCATTTAATGTCATTCCTATGGCAACAGACATCGCCCTGGAAATCATTTTCAAAACAGCTTATTTGTTGAAAGGGACCGGGTGAGGCTGAAATATGTGTTTGGCCGGGAAGAATGTCAGAGTGTGAATATGGCTTAGTTACATTAATCATATTCTTTGAGGACTTTGTGTAATCGGATACTTGGAGGAGGCGTACTGTGGGGTGGGATTTGACATCCCCAGCCCACCCCCGGCTTTATACGGGTTTGTGTTTCATAAGGATAAAAATAAGAGAAGCGAATTTGCAGCGCACACTTGCTGCGAACGCAGCCCGGGGTACCTGTTCGCGGGGTGGGGTGGATGGGCGGGTTGCAGCTCTGCTGTCGATGCTGAGCTGCCGTCACTCTGGAGCTGGTTCTACAAAGCCAGATTTATCCACCCGTCATTTGTGCGGCATACCCTCACCGAGCACCTTCTGTGTAATGGGCCTTATGCTGAGCGAAATGGTCAATGTAACAACGCAGGTCTTTGCTCCCCTGCAGGGTGCAGGGCAGGAGCCTAGACCTGAGCGGGGAGGACAAATCTTCAACAAGGAAACGAGCACGTTTTCTAAGTTCTCCAGGGACAGGGGCTGGGGCAGGGATTCTTAGGAGGGCGGCGTACTGAAGCCTCAATCAACCAGCCTTACAGGAGCTTAGGAGGAGGGATGGATGGTGTCGAGGGCAGGGGACGAAGCGAAGCAAAGCTGAGTCCAGCCTCGGCTTGATCGCAAGGGGACAGTGGGGTGTTTGTGGTCCCCAGAGCCAGCCCGCCGTGAGGCACTGCACCGGGGCTCAGCTTCGGGGCTTGGTCATGGTCAGTCACGGGTGCCGGCTCCCTCAAGTTGAAGGAGAATTTTTTAATCAAGGTACCCAAAGTGCAAGCCATAAAAGACTGACTAATTTGATGTCATTAGAATTAAAACTTCTATTAAAAAACTCACGTTGAACCAAGCGAAAAGACGGGCCGGGGACTATGAGAAGATTGTTGCAATGTGTATAACCGACAAGGAATAGTATCTAAAAACCATAAAGAACAAAGGATGTTACCGGGTGATAGACAGGGGAAGAAATGGGAATAACCAGTAAACACATAAAGATCCATTAGTAGGACAATTAATGAATATATTGTTGAATATTCATATAATAGAATATTATATATACAATAGTTAAATAAATTAGTGATATAGTGATCTTCAGAAAACATAGCGTGTCATGGCTTCTCTGGGAAGGTTCCCGTGACAGCTCTAGGGCTTCGCTCCCCATCAGAGATGCTCACCATGCTACCTGTTCTGTGTTCGATTTAAACCCAACTTCCAGGGGAAAAGATCTGATTAGCCTATGTTGTACCACGTGACTTCCCATAGTCAATGGATTGGGACATGTGACAGTTAGTTTCTCTAGGATCACAGGAAGTGAGAGAGGTCAATTGCATAAAAGAAGGAGTAGATCCAAACAAGCTACGTCCACTAACACTTGGTGTCGCGTCCTCCAGGAGGCCCTCCCCGAATCCCCAGTTTAACTTTGGGTTCATGGCTGTTCTCAGCACTCAGTCTACTTTTCTTCCAAGTTTAAAATTAAAAACTGGATTGATTTAATGCGGAGAAAAAGGAACCCTCATACACTGCTGGTGGGACTGCAAATTGGTACAGCCACTATGGAAAACAGTATGGAGGTTCCTCAAAACACTAAGAATTGATCTATGATATGATCCAGCAATCCCTCTACTGGGTATTTACCCCAAAGACTTGAAAACCCATATCCGAAAAGAGATTTGCACACCGATGTTCATAGCAGCATTATTCACAGTGGCCAGGACATGGAAGCAACTGAAGTGTCCTACGATAGATGGTTGGCTAAAGAAGCTGTGGTACATATATACAATGGAATATGACTCAGACATTAGAAGAGATGAAATACTGCCATTTGTGACCCCATTTACCCCATCTACCTACCCCCTCCTCCCCGACCCCACTAGTAACAACTAGTCTATAGTCTATGCCCATGAGTCTCTGTTTGTTTGTCCTGCTCGTTTGTTGCTTTTAGGTTTATATCCCACATATAAGTGATATCATGTGATTTTCAACTTTCTCTGTCTAGCTTATTTCGCTTAGCATGATTATCTCGAGGTCCATCCATGTTGTCACAAAACAGGTAGCATGGATGGCGAGCGTCTCTGATGGGGAGCGAAGCCCTAGAGCTGTCATGGGAACCTTCCCAGAGAAGCCATGACACGCTACGTTTTCTGAAGATCACTATGTCACTATCTCCCGTCCTGCCTGCTCGGCTTCAGCTCCCACTGAGATGTAGGGTCTGCACTCCGTCCCCTTGAATCTGCGTGGCTTTGAGGTGATGGTAAAAATGATGCTCTGTGACTTCTGAGGCTGGGCCCGAAGAGGCAACGTGACATCTACCTGGTTCTCGTGGGTACTCGGAACGCGGCCACCGTGAAACCTCACGACTTGTCTCCAACAACCCTCTACGTTCCTGGCTCATGGCCACACCGCAGAGACGCTCAGGCGGCCATGGAGGGGGACCGAGGTACACAACCCCCCGAGCCCTAGCTGATGGCTGTCACCAGCTCACCACCAGGTGGGTGAGCCATCTGGACCACATGAACCAGAGACTTCGACTCCCTCTGATCCTCACCCAAACATAAGCAAACTGAATGATTGTTATTTTACACGCCATCAAGTTTGGAGGCATTTTATTTCCCACTGATGACTACTGGAACAGCCACCCTGATTCACCTTTGTTCCGTGGCCTGGCTCTTTGGCTCTTTATAATTCTATAGTCTATTCAGTATCCTTTTAATTAATTGACTCTTACCTAAATGAACCAACATTTCTTTTACTCGTAACTAAAGGACATTGACATATAGCCCCTGGCCAGGGATGGGGAGAGACATATCCACCTGAGAGGTGACACGGCATCTAAGGCCTCGCGTTCAGGAAGAGCCTGAGACTTTTAAGGGAATTAGAACAGTTCGTGAGGCTGGGGTGTGGTGAGCGATGGGGAATGTGGCTCAGTGAGGCCTGAGAGGGAGAGAAATTAGCACTAATTAGCTATCTGTGCAAACTGCTCAGTAAGACATCCCCTTCATCCGCTCATAAACCATAAGAAGGAAGTGCTGTAGTTAGCAACCCACGCACACGTCCCGTTTAAAGGAAAATGAGATTGAGGCTCAGGGACCGCTATTAAGTGCTGATCTTAAACTTGACCCCGCTCTATCTCTCTCTAAAGCTTGTCCTCCTGACACATCCATTGTGTGGCCCAAGAGAAGATTTATAACTTAGACAACAAAGCGTTGGGAGCATAATAAAGGGGAAGTGAATGGATGAATAAGCAGCCCAGTTGGGAAGACCCAATAATGTTATGGAGCCATAAAGCTCATTTTACAAGAAAAAAAAAAAGAGACCCAAACATGGCATATGACCGTCCTTAAGGCATAGGGGGAAAAAGTATGGACAGATGTGGGGAGTTCGGATCCTACTACTGTGAGGTGTGTCATCTCGGACATGTCAGGTAACCCCCCTCAGAATTCATTTCTTTTTCACCTCGAAAATGAAGACGACAATACTCTCATCTCCACTGTAAGATCTGACGATGATACTTGTCAATTGGGTAGCACTTAGTAGACATCAAAATCATAATGAATAATCCTACACATTAACCATCACCCATAATCCTGGACAGTCCGAATAATTATAGTCCTGCTCCAGGTCGCACAGACAGAAACTCAAACGAGGAGGACGAAAGAGAAGGAGGGAGAAAAGGAAGGAAACGTGGCAGAATGGGAGGAAGGGACACAGGAAAGAAGCGATGACTGGAGGGAGAGAATGGAAACAGGAACCAGCACCACCAAAAAGTCAAACCTCGTGCTGGACGGTTTTTAGGCACCCAGGCAGAAAGCTGCTCCGTAGCCCGAAGCAATGCCTTGGGTCACCCCCTGTGGGAGGGGTGCCGGCCTTGGGCAGTCACGCCCGGCGAGCTGGTAAAGGGTCAGATGGAAGGATCATGCCCAGGATCAGAGCGTCTGTAACTCCCACGAAACCAGTCCCCAAGCGAACCTTGTACTCCCTCTACCTTAGTCAGGTACCACCAGCTCACCGAATTTTCGGTCACCGGGGGTCTCAGCCAACCAGGTGGCTGCGCTGCCCCTTGGTGTTCATTAGTGGGGGAGCCGCAGAAGGAACAGGAGGAGGCAGTGGGAGGACATTCGCCAAGGGCAAGCAATGGGCAACGGGCAGAGCGGCCAGCATTTCTAGGACTGGTTTCTAGACGAGGCAGAAAGGTGGATCAAACGGAAGGTCTTTCGTAAAAGGGAGGTGGATCCGCGTTGTGATAACTCAGAAGACGGGTAAGTTGCGGGAAGCCTGCTTTCTGGCTCCTGGCCATCATTCTATCCTCGGTGGCCTTATTGAAAATTCCTGCCATCCTGCCCTCTGGGCTCGCTCTGCCCACGTCAAGGCAGAGCAATGCTCTCCTAAGAAAATGGCATAGTAATTCAGAGCATA
This sequence comes from Pteropus medius, assembly GCF_902729225.1. Taxonomy (NCBI): domain Eukaryota; kingdom Metazoa; phylum Chordata; class Mammalia; order Chiroptera; family Pteropodidae; genus Pteropus; species Pteropus medius. The sequence goes on along the minus strand of NW_024349224.1, from coordinate 4,363,402 downwards.
TGGTCGAAAATATTGTTTGCAATGGCTCGTGGGCTTATGATATTTAATTTAAAATAGATTTTCCTAAATAAAAAGAGACTTTATACAGATGGCCATTAAAAGCAAACCGTTTTCGCTGCACGGCATTGTTAAAATAGAATGTTTTTAAAGCATTTTATAGCCCCTTGGCCCTTTGGCGAAAATGGAATGTTCCGAAAAGATGGAGGCTTGGCACCAGGACAAGACGGTCCCGGCGCGACTGTCACCAGCCCCGTCCTGCTGGCCATTTTCGTCTCCGTGAGCTCGATTTTCTTTTGTGTCGAACGTTTTCCTTGACTCCCGAAGTTTCGCTCAGATCTGAGCAAGGATGACTCTCGAGACGGAGCGGCCGCAGTGATGGGAGCGAACGCTTCATGATGTCATTTCTCGTTAAATGTGAACAGACTTTCCACAGCAAACATCCAGCAAGGAGGGCCAGGTGTCTGCCTGCTTTCCACGTCTCCGTCAGTGTTGTGGGAGTGTTGTGGGGTTTTCCTTTTCTCTCTCTCTCTCTTTCTTTTGGGGAGCGGGGGGTCTTCTTTTAACAGAAAGGGGGCCTGGTATTTTAAAGGCCCGGAGGTTGACATACACACGGGATACGGCTGGTGCACACAGAGTGTGTCGAGGTGCTCCCCTCGGTCGTGGAGGCTGCTCGGCGTGTCTACAAAATGAAAACCCTTCCAGATGCATCTCCCTGAGGACCGTCCCACGAATTACATCAGTCCGGCCTGTTCCCTTCAGCCGATTCGCTTTAAATCTCAGACGATGGGCTCACGAAGCCGCTTAGCCGCGAAGAAGAACCCATGGGGTTGACTTACGGGCACCTGCTCAGGGTGAGGACACCCTGGGCGGCCGTGCGGCCACCGTCCCGCCCTCCTCCGGGAGCCAGCGACAGAGTCGTCCCCTCTGGAATACGATCGGGAGGGTGCACAGACCTCGGGGGCGGATCTGCTGAGTTTGTTTTTATGATGCCATGTCAGTCGCGAAGGACTTTTGTGGGAGAAGCTGATACTTGAGAAATGGTTTCGTGTGAGTTTCCGGAGAGAGAAGAAAGCTGATCGCAGTTTCTAGATGGTCAGTAACCCTTTCTTCCGAGTGGCCTCAGAGGAGCAGCCCACTTCCGGAGGGGGCTCAGGGACGTCCGGGCACCCCTGGCTGAGATGAGGAAGGCGCTGGCCGTGGCCCGGTGTGTTTTTCTAGTTCACTAACCTTTAACAACAGCCGTAATCAGTTGGGCTTTACGAAGTGGGGGTTGAAGGGGATGGGAGTTACGTTACACCCCGCACAGGCTCAGGGAAAAGGGCTCCAGGCCGGACACACCTTCCTGCCCGGTGGCTTTCTGTACCTTTGTTGGAAGGGATATAAACAAAGCTTAGGTGAACACACGGAGCAACCCTGCCGTCCCACGGGGCAGCTTTAGAGGGGACGCTGTCTCTTTTGTCCAAGGAATGAGGGATTCGGTTTGCAGGCAGCTAGAGGACTGCAAGCCTGCCTTCGGGGAGCTTTTGGGGACAGTTATTTACCTGGTCTGCACCTGGATATCAGTTACTCAGCTGAGTGCAAACCTGCCAGGGCTTGAAAGAGCCAGAATCTGTTCCTGGCAGAATTAAAGGAACTAGAAGACACCTTTGCAATTCAACTCCAGAAAATTCTTCACAGAGGTTATCAGTGAGCACGTGCTCTGGTGAACAGGAAGGTAAATATTGATTTGTCAAGTGGCTACCTCAGTGGCTGCCTTTGAGTGAACTCGTGGGGACTGACCCCTCTTAAGCAGGTATAAAAATGAAAGGGAAAAAAGAGGCTAAGGTTCGTTTCTGGTTAAAATGACTTTTCTTCCTGTTTATAAAAAGCACTACATATTCAGTACAGATAAATGAGGAACTATAGAGGCTAGAGACGGGTAAACCAAAAGCATCCAGCTTTAGCTGCTGTTCAGTGTGGCATACAACATTTCACATTTGAAAAATCCTATACGGTCTCTCACAGAAGTCAGGGCAGTGTGCGCATGCTAGTTTATAATCTACTTTTGTCGCTTTTGAGTCTTTATTGGCTCCTATTTGAGATTGTTCAGTTTGCATCGACATCATTTTTAATGATGGCCTAGTATCATACGCCACGGGTGAATGAAAGCTTAATTTAATTAATCCGTTATTTTTCAAACATTCAGGCAGCTTCCGACGTTTTGGTGTGTTGTAAACTGCTTCGGTGAGCCACCTCCCAGGTAAATATTTCCATTAAAGTGTTGTTGTCGTGGCTCAAATGCGATGACTTGGTGATGCTTTCGAAAGTTTTCTGAGAACTAAAATCAAGGCGAAGAGCTGGCACGAGCTCGTGAGGCAGTGGTCTCTCAAGCTGGCTAAACAAGAGACGTGAATCGAGTTTCCTAACAGGTGTGACCGAAATCGTTAGTAAAATAGGCAATGTTAAAAGAAATTCTGTAAAAATACCAGGCATTGAACCAAATTGCACAGGGCCGCCAACAACCTGCTAGCTGTCTGCCATCTCTAATTTTCAAGCATGCTATTCTAGGAGCCTCTGTTTGTATGACACATAAGTGCATGTGGCATCTTCCTGGGTTATTTGGACCAAATACTATAATTCTTTACGCTCAGCAGGCTGTTTTAGGGATTACGAGAAAACCTGGTTCGAATGGTGATATAGATCTGGGGGCGGAGGGTGTTGAAATGATAGTGGTCGAGGGCCAAATGCTAGGACAGGGCGCGTCCAAGCTGTCCTTAGTGAACTCGAGATGTATGATTTGGTAAAAATAATCTTAAACTCTGCTTTCAAGGAGAATGTTTATAAGTAGCACGGATAACAGTGAAGACAGCCGCACACAGCCCCAGGGATGGAGGACAAACACGAGGCACTGCGGTCACCACCGCCCCTCCCGGGCCCTCGTGTGCTGGGGCATGATAAGCCCTCAGACCTCTCCCCCGTGGGTCCACGCAGCCTTGGACCCCTCCGCCCGGGTCTCAGGCGACCATGGGCAACCCACTGGAATCGGCCCTTGAGGGGGAAACGTATTTTTATCGCTGGCGAGTCAGGGATGTGTTGGAGGGAGGGGGCGGGCTCAGCTTGGGCGGAGAGTGACAGGTGGCTGCCTGGGCCAATGGAGCTGAGAGAGAGAGAAGGGGGCTCCGTGGGGGACGCTGAGAACCCGTCCTTGGGACAACCCCAGGCGGCTTGCTCTCCTTCGTGCCATCTGGCTTTTCCCGAAGCCTTCCATCACCTCCCCACCAAGACAAGGGGCGCAGGTGACCCAACGCGGCGGAACGCGAGCCCGCGTTTCCATGTAGGGACCCTTCAATTAGTCAACGTTTGTCCAATGCCTTTTGGCTTAACTTGGTTTCCCCAAGAACGAAGAACCAGGACAAGGGTTTGGGGGCAGCTGACTTGTCATGGGGCCTGAGTTCAGGGCACCTCGGTGAGCGACGGGAAAGAATGACACACGAAAGCGGCTCTCATCGGGATGGCTGCCTCCGTGGGCTCGATTCCCCCAGGAGCCTCTAAGGAGCTTCTGGAATGTTCCTCAGACTTATCTACTGAGGGACCGAAGAGGGGAGTACTTATCCAGCCCCCTCAACCCCCATAGGTCAAAGACGGCCCCGTGTGACCACCAAGTGGGTCCCTGCAGGCTGATCTGAAACGGAAGGTGACAGATACACGATGCGGCCCCCCCCGGGGCCCTGTCAGATTTCCTGCCTACGGGGCAGGTCGCTACAGCTCTGGCTGGACTAAGATAAAGGCCAGGAGAACGTCAGGGGGTGCCATGGGAGGTGCGCGACACATGGCCTCTGCAGCAGCCCCGGGCTGGTTGCCCAGCCTGTCACCCACAACGGCGCCTGGCTGGGCCTGACTGACCTGTCCGAGGGCGGTGCCAGGCTGCCTCCTCCTCAGAGAGCCCGAGGTTACCTGGCCCACCCGCTGTGAGCGCAGTGTTCGAGAACTGCCCCCTCGGCCTCCTCCAGGGGCTGTGACAGTGTTCTAGTGTCTTCTGTGGACGTGGGACGGGATAAAGAGCCAGCGATGGGCCTGCTACAAGGCAGACGCTCACTGTCCTGAACCGCAGCCGACTGGGAAGAGAAACAGCAAGGCGCTGCCTCCGAAGGCTTCGAGCCCCGCGTGGGGCTTGCTCTACAAGAAAAACTGGGTCCCCCTCCCCTCCCCCCTCTATATAGTGCGCAAACCAGACGCCTTTGGATACAAGTCCTTCACAGACGTGGCTTATCGAGGCCACTCATTTTTGCAAATTTTCAAAATCTGTTGCTAATTTTAAAATTGGGATGACCTCACATAAATAAATACCAAGATTACTGTTTTCTCTTTCGAAATAAAATAAAATCAAACCTGTCCAGGATCTGTGGCTACGCACTGAGGCTGTGTGGCAGCCAGTCTCTTAAATAGGCCCGCACCCCCCAAGTCACTGCGGTCCCCACACTCCGTGTTGATATGCATCCCTGTTACCCGACTGGCCCCTGCAGACACTAGAGTTTGTGCCTCGTGTCTTCATTCCAGTTTCTCATTTGACTTCATCATTTAAAAGCTGTTTCCCAAATGGTTAAATAAACAGTGGAGATTTAAGTGACCTTCAGTAGTATTGCCTGGTTCTATGCTCTGAGATCGGGTCATTTTCTCCAGAAACCACTAGAATAAGACTTGGAGTGACTCCCTCTGCCTCGAGCTGAGAGGCCTCAAAACGGCGCTTCGAGAGTCTCACGACCCCTCTTACGGTATAGTAGCCGTTCCTTGCCCCCCAGTCCCACCTCCTGGCTTCTGGGTGTGAGGGGCCACAGGTCTACTTGGCAGTCAGCAAACTGACAGTAGAAGTGACATGTGTCACTTCTGGGCTAACGGTTTAGTTGTAGTCATGTGACTCCCAGAGATCTCTTTCCTTGTGGCACAGTAACTGGAAACATTCGTGATGACAGCTGCCCCATCAGCCTGGGTCCAGGAGGGACAAGGATGAGAAGAGCCCCTCCCAACCCACAGTGGACACGCAGCATGAGCAAGCATGAAGTCTGTCGCTTTGAGCCCTCGACAATTTTTCTCTATGAAAAGGCAGACAGCAAATAGTTTCAACTTTGTGGGATTTACCTCCATCACATACTCTTCTCCTTTTTAATAACACTTAATAAAAATTATTCTTAGCTTGTGGACCACACCAAAGTAAGTTACCACGGACCACACGCTGTCGACCTATTTGAAGCGGCTGATACTTGGGGACTGTTTGCTGCCGTGGCTTACACTACGTGACACACATGGATTTCATACTCTTTCCTGGACACCAGAATGTCTAAAACAGTGCCTGTACACAGACGTGATTCTTTTCAAGTTATGGCCCTTTGGCTGTCTTTAATCTTCTCAAACTTTCAAACTCCCTACATAACATAAGTACTCATTTATAACACAGCAGAAAATAACCCATGCCCACACAACTATGGTTATTTTTTATGAGACTGCGTATCATATTGACTTGTGAGGTCATATAGATATAGATAATAGATACAGATACAGATATAGATATTTGTACCCTTTTTTCCACTGAACACTAAGTCCTTACATTTTTTTCTTACTATAAATTCTTTTAAACGTGATTTTAAAAAGCCGTACATTATTATATCGAAGAAATAGCTGCCTTATTAGTGAATATAGTTTCCAATTCTTTCTTATCATTCAATCATTAACAAATATGAATTCCGTGCCTCGCATGAAGCAGATTATACTCTGGAACGTGGGGACAAAGAGGCGACAAGATAGACAAAAGTCTCTGCCTTCGTGGGATCTCCATTCTCTGGAGGAAGACACACAAATAACTTCGGAAGAAATCGTGTATATCAAAATTCCAGAGAGTACCATCTGCTGTGACGGGGAATACAGCACGTCAGGGGAGACAGAGCGCAGATGAAACCTTAGGAACAACCTCTCTGAGTACGTGACACCCCAACGATGAGAAAGAATGAGCCTTCACGGAGGCAAAGTGAGTCTGGCACGTTCTGAGACCAGGAAGTCCAAAATGGCTGGAGGCAAATGAAGAATTAACAAGGAGGTAAACGATAACAGAGGCCGAGCTCCGACGGGCACACTAGGCCATGAGAAAGCTGTATCGATGGAAAGATGGAGAGTCCACACGTGGAGGAATGGCATCGTCTGATTCAGCGTAACGCACGCGCACACACACACTGGTGACTGGGTGGAGAATTGACAGTTGGCAAGAAATGATTGACAGTGGGAAGGGCAAGCGTAGAAGCTGTGGGAGCGGGGGTGGGGGAGGTGATTGTAGAAGCACTCGTAGCTGACAAGGGTCGTTTCTCCTAGGGCAGGGGTCTCCAAACTTCTGTCTCTTGTTCATTCCAAAAAAAGATTTTGAAATATTATGAGCTCCTTCCCACAGTTTTAAGTTGGCATCTAAAATTTTTCAACCTAAGTGTAAGTAGTTACAAAAAATGTGATTTCTGCTTATTGTAAATGTTGACGGTTTAAAACAAATCTGTTATGTATCACGCTTTTTTATCTTTTAACTCATATTTTCATTATGTTTTCCATTACATTTCCCTACAGATTTTTATCCGAATGTAATAGATTTTAGTATTTGAAGGTCTTTTATTGATTATTCTAGCATAAGTCTCTGCCTCAAAAATATGTGTAAGAATTTAATTTGTTTTTTTTTAATGCCTATGGCCATAAAACCTCTAACTAGTAATTTTTTTTCTTGGATTATCAGAAATTCTAACACACAATTGATTACAATAACATAAACACATTAATAATGCAATTGATTACAATAACATAAACTATTAATTACCAACACGATTAATTATAATAACATAGACATATGACGAATGATATTGAATAATGATTAAAGATAAAGCAAAATTAAAGTTTATTAGAAATGCATCTCTTCAGGGTGCTAATGGGGCTTTTTTCCCCTTGGATGGCTTTTATTTACCACTAGAAAGAGACAGGGCTTGACACTCATACTATGCCAATTTTTATTTTTAGCGATATAAGGGCTGAGAAAACTCATTCGCAAAAATATGTAAATAGAAACGAAAGGAGTCTTATTGTAGCAAGATCTGTCAATGACTTGAACTCCTTCTGAGTTATATGCCAAAATATGACAAGCTAATCCATCATCAAAATAGGTTCTCATGATCTATCCGCTCTCTGGGTTCTGCCTCCGTTTTGCTGAGTACCAGGAAAAGGAAATGCCTGCCCTGCCTGCCCTGGGTGGATTCTCAGTCCTCGGATGTGTTCCTTGTCGCTTCTTTCACCGTGGAAGCCCAGAGCTCTCAGCCCAGAAACAGGTGCCACGGTGGAAGGGCAGGGCAGGCTTCCGCTGGGAAAGAGAATAGAGGGCTCGATTGTCTCACACTATTGTTGTTTGTACCCCGGGGGAGACATTCTTGACATCCCGCAGAGGTGAAAAACCCTAGTTTCCAGCCCATGGGTCTGTGGTTTTGTCAAGGAAAGTGGCGAGAATCACTGGGGTCAGAGTAAACACGAAAGGCGGAGGCTCAGGACTTGCCGATGGAGCAGACGCGGGGTGGGAGTAGGTGGAGGGAGTCCAAGATGGCATCTCGGGTGTTAGGGCCAGCGATGGGAGTAAGGGAGTCGGGTACATGATAACAAATATGCTTTGTAGTCTCGGCGGCTTGAGAAACAGGTGTTTGTCTCTTATTCAGGCAAAGCCCGCTGTGGGTTAGGACTGACTCTGGGCTTCCGGATTTCTCCAAGGTGTGATGCTGCCATGTCAATGCATGTCTTTTAAGGTGCCAGGAGGGAAAGAGAGAGGTGCCCCAGGCTGTAACTTCTTTGTCTTGGAACTGACTCAGGTGACTTTTGCTTAGAGTCCATTCGCCGGAATGAATCACCTTGTCCTAAACCAACCACGTACGAGGCTGGATGTAGGCCACACGTACATTTTGTGGGTGCCATCTTGGCCACACTAGCTTTTGGCATGGGGAACTAGATGAATGATGTTTCTGTAGGTTCGTTGCAAACCAGAGTTTTGGGGAAAAGACAATAGTTTTCATCTAAAAAAAGAAACAGGCAAGACCAGTGGAAATATATGAAAAATAAGACCAGTGAGAAGGACTTCCCCACCAAATATGGAAATGTATTACAAATCTAAAATAATTACCATGGGCGGTTTCAAAAGAATGAAAGAGAAAACCTTAAAATAGATCTTATATATATAAACTCTCAATGTATGATGGAAAAGCAGCCTCATGGGATACCTGTGCCACTATTTATACCACGACTAAGACAAATTACAGGTGGGTTCGAGGGTTGAACGAAAAACAAAATACTTATTTAAAAAATGATCTTGAGCTTATTAAATTAAAAAAGCCATTATTTGAATTATTCGAAATAAACAAGGAATTCCTGAGCAAAAAAAACAGTAGGAAAAAAAGAAAAATAGGAAAAAAGAGAGAGAGAAAAAAAAGGAGGGACATGCAATAGTGGAAATCATGAGAGAAAAGACTAATACATCGGAGAATATTTTTTAAATTTTTTGTCAGTGAGCAATACAAACACAATTAAAAGGCAAATGACAAACCGGAAATGATACTTTAAAAATTTCAGACGAAGGGTTAACAATCTTAATCTAGAGACAATTAGAATATGTGATACCACCAGCACACTTATTTTTCATGGTGAAAGATAAGGTAATGCATACTAGAAACACAAATAACTAAGAAAGACCATGGGATGCAACATAAAATCATAATTTTGCCCACGAAATTGTCAGATAGTTTAAGCGTTATGGGTCAATGCTGGCAAGACTTTACTGAGAACGATGCGGACACATCCTGCTGGAAGAAGTATGAGTTGGTACTAACTTCCTGGGAAGCAAGTCGTAATATGTGATCGACCTTGAGACTTGAAGATGCTGGAGCTAACGTACCACGCCTGGTGATTATATGTGTAATATTCATTTATCTGTATAACAGGGATGTACTCCACTGTATGTAAATTTTAATCTTAATTTAAATTATGCCTCGTTTAAAAGAAGTGAAGAGAGTTTGGGATGTTTACGTTCTGCGTAAAATCACAGAACAACGTTCATACCGTTGAACTCCGTTAATTCCACTGACACAGATTATCTTAAAGAAATAATCAAATGTATAGTTCAAGTTCGTGTGTAAGATGTTCACTGCAGTGTAACGTACAAGAGTGAAACTTAGAAAAAGCATCACTATACTGCAAAACAGGAAAAGGCATTTCTTTTTTAAATATGATGACAATTTTAAAAAATAGAATATAAGCATCCATTAAATAGCATGCTTTCCAGGAATACTTTTAAACTGAGATAATTATCACAATATGATGTTCCATGTCAATCCAGAATAAAACAGCTTTAGAGATATAACTGGGTCCCATTTTTAAATATATTCATAGGCAAATAAAAACATCTAGAAAAGAAAATGGATGATAAATATGAAAATAATAGTAGTAGTTATCTCGGAGGGATTTTTATTTTTCTTCTCCACATTCTCCTATTTTAAATAATGAATACTAAATAATTATAATGAATGTTAGTAATATAAATAGAAAAATAACAAAGGTTATATACTCTGAAACTACGACCTTCGGGCCTTCAGCTTTGGCCGAACCCGCAAAATCACTCGGAGCGGGAGGTTCCTTGCCCGAGACCCACCCCTGGTCCAGGCCTCCCCTCTGAGCAGCCTCCGTAGACCACAGTGTGTCCAGCTGTAAGTTACAGGTTAACTCCCACGGGGCCAGCACTGGGCCCCCTCACCAGTGCGATTTACGGCAAAGGGGTCCTGAAACTCAACACGCCCTCTGAAACGTGAGAGGTGAAGAGAGAGCAGAAAAGCTGCCTGGATTTTGTTTGTCTTACAGGAGAAAATTTGTCATTCCGATCAGGAAGAAGTCACCCGTCGTCGTGGGCAGTTAACCCGCGAGGGTATCTTTCTCTGCCTCTGCCCAAAGTCACTCGGATGCCCTCCAGTCTTCTTCTGACCCGAGGCCTCAGAAGACTGACGGGGCAAACGTGGCTGACTCTACACACACCCACCCCGCTCCCCAGCCTGTCTTCACGCTCCTCTTGTCAACACCCTGACTTTGGTTGGGGTCCAGCTCTAGTCCTGACGGCCATTCCAGCTCTCCTCGGCAAATATTCTTTTGGCAAACTTCCTTGCAGCTGGAAGTAGACCCACATAGGAGTCTAGCTTTTCAAGGAAAGGTTTCCTCGTAAGATAAAAAGACAGAGCCTCGTGAGGAAACAGCCTTTTGCCTCTGCCACCCTCTCCCACTGGGAGGCTAGCTGGTGCCCGGAGCTATGGGACCGTAAGAGAACACGTAAGAGAATTCATTGGAAGCCTATCGAATGCTAGGGCACCGTTCAGCTACTGAGCCAGCTCTAAAGGGTCTGTCCACAAATTCATAAATTCCTTGAGATATTAAGCTTTTGATGGGTCAGGTAGGGGTTTGGTTTGGTTTTGTTTTGTTTTACTTGCAGCTAAATGCCTTTTAATTAGCTATAATGAGGCTTTAGCGGTGGCCTTGATTTGCTCATGGTCTTGTTCTTAACTCCCCAAATATGTGACTTGTGGCTATTTATGACAACTGTAATGGGGTTTCCTACACATTTTTGTGTTCTTGCAAACTAACGCGGTGAGCGAAGAAGGCCGTGCCACCCGATGGTCACCTGTGAGATGAGGCCTATGTCAGTCATATCGTTCAAACTCTCTGACGCTCCAGACTTCCATCATTTCTCTTGTCCAGGTGTTGACCATTTTTGATTAACTTCTCTGGTGTCTGGTGTTCTGATTCTGTTCCCTGGATCTACTCTTTGGGAAAAGTGCCATGTTTAGAAATATCTCCCAGTGTTTCTTACAAAGATTTCTGTTTTATTACCTTAATTCCTTGGTTTGTACTGTCATAGCTAGCAGGCAACCCGTGGAAAATTTATTCTTATCTAAGACATATCTATCAGTGTCTTGTCACGAACTTCTTAGTGAGAATTTACCTTATCCCATGAGAGCCGATCTAATAGAATTTTTGGCCAGGTGGTTTAAAATTTTAAAACCTCTCTGACACCCACGTAAAGGACTGCCCCTTTTGTCAGCGTATAAACTAAGCTTACATTACACCCAGAAGGTTACAAACAGACACACGTGCCCCAAAACTTCCACATGATCTCGACTCAAGTACAGGTAAAAAAGAACCCTTAAAATCATAACCCGTCTAAAGAGTTTAGTGCAGTGTGGACACGCACCCCAGTTACCAGCTACCATGGCCCAGACCCAGCATTCCCACTGACACGTCGTGAGGTGTCCTGTACCCAAACACTGCCAGGAGCCTGGCGAACGCACAGTGCTCAGGGTACCAGGACTTTGGGCCTCTTCCTCTTCCTGCCATGAAGTCATTCTGATTTTGAGAGAGTCCTTTTCCCAATCTGCACCTTATTAAAATTTTTTATTTATAAAAGGGTGATCTTAGAAGCTCTTCCTAAAGTAAAAATCTCCAGACTTCTTTTAGATTCTCTTGCCTAGGAACATAGGCAAGCAGAAAGAAATCTTGCCTTTCATCTGTTAAATGATGCCTAGTCTTTCACCTAATATTATTCACACGAATAATATTTGAAATGCAGTGTGTACTGAGCACTCGTTATTTGCCAGGCACTAGACCAAACAGCTTCCACGTATTATCTCATTTAATCCTTACAGTATGTAAATATTATCACTCGCATTTTGCAGATAAGGACACGGGTGTGAAGGGGGCTCCCTGACTGTGCCTGAATCACAGAAATGAGAGGACAGAGTTCAGATTCCAAAACCCAACCTCGTAACCATCGCACCGCCCTATAACCATAAAGAATTTTGCATGGTTCAAACAGTATATAAAAGCTTCATTACAGAAAAGAACAGGACTCGAAAAGACCCGATTCCTGTCTAAAATCAAAACATGCATTTCAGTAAAATATCACGCTTGGTATTTCTTGGAGGGTATGATTTAGGTCCCCTCGGCACATGGCATTGTTTTTGATAAAAAGCAGACAAGAGAAAGAACAATCTGTTAAGTCTGATCATATGACTCACGTGAGACTTTTTCTGGCCCGTTACAATTTGGATGCTCACAAATTGGCGTCGCTGCATCCCGTAAACATCCCTTGTGTTCAGTATCTTGCCGCACCTCCTGGAAAGGTATTGTGTACTGTGCTGAGGACAAACACACCTACTGTCTGCAGGCTATGGTTTGGCTTTGAAATCTCTGTAATTAACACATTCGCATGTCAGGCACCGGGTATTATTGAGTTCAAAGAAACAAAGATGTATTTCATTTTTTTGCCTCCAGATGATTCATCAATCCCACTCCTCCCGCCTACAGACAGCTAAATTTCAGTTTTCTGAGGAGCTACAAAGCGTGAAGTGGCATCTACGCGTTGAGTCAGAGGACACGCACATTAAACTGTAATGCCGCCAACAGTTCGGTGTCAGCCCTCTTAAGCTGCTTTCCGGTGTAGGCCTCATTAACCGTGCTCTTTGCCCTTGAGCACTAAAAGAAAAGGACCGCCGGTGACCTCACACCAGCAGTTCCGCTTAAGTGACTGCCTGATGCACGGTTATCTCTCCAGCCCATCCGGTGCGGGGCGTGAAAACGTTTGCTCCTGTGTCGCCGGCAAGCTGGTTAACGCTCGTCAAAGCAACCGCTCGCTGCTCCCTGAGGCTGCTTCCCTGTGTTTGAATTTGCACACTCTTGAAACCAGAGAGGACTCAGGTGCGTTCTTGCTGGGTCACGGGACAGCACAAACATCAGCATGGCCACTTAAAAATCACGCACGCACGTGCGCGCGCGCACACGCACGCAAACCACATGAAGAGGAAACATCATTGCACATCGAAAGGCCCAAGTTAGCTTTCCAGGTGAGTCTACACGGATTTGAAATGTCCCTAGCAATCTCCAGATAATGAGTTTAGAAGCTTCCTCGTCGATAGTTCCTTTATTTGTTCAAGTAAATACAGTCATCGATGTTTTCTTTATACGCTCAAGTAACCATATTAAGTATCTAAATATTCACTAATGATTTGGTTAAAAGAGCTATCGGCATTTTTTTCAACGTATTAAAACTACCCCTGGCTGCCTTCCTGAGTCTTGACCAATAGGTGCAGCTAATTAGGTTGAATATTCCAGATAAAGGGAAGTCCCCACCGAGAGAGATAATTCAAGCCATTCCCCAGTTTATAATAACATTGTAAAAAATGATTTCTTCGTTATGAGAGGAAGGGGCTGCTGCTCAGAGCGGGTAGGAACCAGCAGGGGATTCTTGGGTTTTGCAGAGGGACTATTTCCCACGGGCGGATCCTCAACATTTTTAAATGTTCTTTGAGGATCACGGAGTCCAATGATTCCAACTCTTCAATCATTTTTCAACCCAAGATCAAAAGTGACATTTTCAAAGAGGTACATAAAGAAAAAGAAGGAGAAATTGCTGCATTCGAGAAATCCCAAGGTCTCGCTGACTCGTACACAAATGAGTCCTGTGTATAATCGCACGTTCGTGTATAACTCTGATCCACGCCGTCTGCCAGGGAATATCTGTGGCCATCGTTAAACAGGATACGGCCCATCTCGCCTGTGGCTCTGCTGGCTTTGAGCAGCGCCCAATACATTTTTGTCCCCGGGGTAGAGACGATAAAGTGCACCTTTATTTGCTGGCTGCAAGTTGAGTGTGCAGGGCGAGTCAGGTCACCTTCTCACGCGGGTTGTTCTAAGAACGTTCCACAGAAAAGGCCACCCTGAGCTTCTCTCCTTCTGCCAGGACTATGTATTTCTATCCTCTAGACCTATGTACTCTTTGGAGACGTGATGGGGTACAGGGCTTGAGTTCTCCCTCAAGCAGCCAGCTGTATCCCAAGAAGTCCTATCTAAACCTCCCACGTTTCAAGTTGCTTTTACGCCTTGTTGAATACAAGAGCAGATGCCAGGTCAGTCCACAGGTGCAGGCGAGTAACGCCTTGTCCTGAGACGCAGCGTTGCCATCTTTCTGTTCTCCATTTGAAGCAAGCCTTTCTTTACGTCCACCCCGAGTCTGCCCCACACTCTAAATCTAAGAGCAGATTGCCTTCAGCAAGTTACAGCCAAGTTAGCTGACTTTGACAGTCTACTGCACCAGTCCTGATTCTTTGGCTTAAATTTGAAGAATCTCTATTATCCGGTCCCCAATCACCTAAATCCATGCTATGTCCCCACTGATCACTTATGTTAAACCCTTGCTGCCATCTCTCTGCTTTCTTTAATATCATATTTGTCCCTACCTCTGAGCCTTTGTTCACACTGTTTCTGATCCAGGACTTCAGGTTTATATCCACGGATGCTATTTTATCAAGTGCTGGCTATGTGCCGAGTACTGTGCTGGTCCCTTTGCTTATGGTTTATTATCTTACCTGGACAGTGTCCAAGGAGATCAAGTATGGCAGCCTCTGCTACATCAAACAGGAAATGCGGGGCCAGAGACTATACTTGTGCTAATGTGCCTCGCTTTGAATGGCCCCCTATTCAAGACCAAGGCCCTGATCCTCATGGCCACCGAGGGTGTTGACTGCTGACAGCTCACACTGTCACCCGTCCCCGGGAATTGCAAAGGGGCTGCTTTCCCTGCTTGGTGCAGCCCACATCCTGTGACTCGTTGGGACAGAGACAGAAGTCTGCCCCCATTGCCTTAACTGAGGACATTTCTGAAGGACATCCTCTGTCCAGAGCTCCCTGTGGAGTCAGCGAAGGCCTCTGATGTAACTGCGTCAAGGCTCAACTTCTCACTGTGCCGGGTCCTGGTGCCCTCCCCCGGCCCAGGCGTTGTTTCTGACAGCGCTCTTTTCTGCACTAAGGGACAATCCTCCTGCGCACAAATCTCAGAGTCCATTTCCTGGGGAAACTGACATAAGAAGGAAGGTCGCTTTATTTGCCCAAAAGAAAGACCAAGTAGGCAGTAGAACTGGGATGTGAACACAACTTTGTTTCAAAGACGGTTCCTTTCTCTCTGCTGCGCCTTCTTCCATCCGAAGACCTCCCACCTTCCCTTTCTCAGACGGGCAGTAGGTCTTTATCGGGCCTCTCCGGCCTCCAGGTACCAGAAGGAAAGCCTCTGAAAGTGCGTGTAAGCACATGGATCCAGCACGTGCATGTGTTTCATTTGTCCTGTGTCATCCTAAAAGAAGACACTGGCATTTTAAAAATCATCAGATTTCACTACAATGTACCGATTTCCAACTTCTCTCGAAAAATCAGAACGTTGTGCTAGGCCCACATCGTCACATGAGCACAGTGCCTGCAGTTGGGTAGTGGCGGCCCCTTTGGACACTTTGCAATTTGCTGCTGTCCCCAAGCAATTCCCAACACGGAGCCTCTGGACAATTGCCACTTATCATGTTGCTAGTCCGTTTTAATTCTTTTAACGGAGAAATAGTTTCTATATGTGTATCCCTCCCCGCAAAGTAGGAAGACAGAAGACAGGCCTGGAAGACATAGAGCTCGCGGCAAATAAATGGAGGATGGAGGGGGAAGCTTCATTCCACCTGCTTCGTGTGTAAACAGAAAGGATGTGTTACAAAAATACGCCTCACACTGGTCACTTCGATATCTTCCTGGCACCTGTGGAAGACAAATGCTGGGAACCCTTCGTCTATAAACAAGATCGAGGAATGATATTATCGGGCAGGTGTTGTCCGTGGTCTTGCGGGAAAAGCCCCACGTTTGGAGTGCAGGACGGGAGTGTAAGGGTGGACAGGGCTCTGGTCTTGCCTCTGCCATGATGTGGACCAAACCCGAAGCCCTCCCCATCTCAGGCTCTAGGTGAAATGAGTGTCGCACTAGATGTCCAGCTGTAAAACCCGAAGATCTATGATTTATTTGCTGATTGCTCAGCATGATAAAATTTGCCAGAGTAATAAACGTACGAGGGACAGACTATGCCAGATAGTTCCTTGTCTCTCTCACAGAGTAAAAAGGAAGGTCTGCGTCGCGTACATGTCGATTGATTAAATGACAGCTCTGCAGAACTCCAAGTTCGAACTTCATTCTCAAAAGCAGAACCTCATACAGACCACAGACATCCATCAAACAAGAAAGAAAAAGCGAACAAACAGAAATACACTGGAAATAGCGGGAGCTGCGTACTGCATGGAAGAAAAGTAACCACAGCTCACAAATGGAAAATGTCGTAACAATTCTGGAGGAAAACGAGTCGAAAATGAGTTTCCTCCAGCACCGAGGTTTCTCATGAACAGAAAAAGCCCTTTGGACGTCTGGAGGGAATTGAAACTCACTACTCTGGAAAATCGATTCATCAGGATGGGAGAAAGTCACGGCTTTCTACTTGAGACCTCTCTCCCGCCCTCTGTACCCCACTCGGTTTCAGAAGAGGATGGGGGATGGCTGAGATTGATAGGAATCACCCAGAGTTTGGCTAAGCCTCTACTCCCTGTTTAGTTCCCTGTGATTTTTCTGGCATAATTATTTCAAGAAGATTTTTCCTGAATTATTTCTTCAACCTCGTTGCTTTCTCGGTCTAGACATACGCCACACTGCAGTCTCTGTGCCATTTTCCTAAAAAAAAAAATCAAATCCCTGGATGGCTAATGAGTTGGGTAACTTTGCTGAAGCCCTAGGAAGGGAACCAGCTCCCTGCCCCTCCCCCACTCGGTTTGGGCTTTGGCATCTTCCGAAAGCTCACATTCTGCCCATGTCTTTCTCTGGCCCAAATCTGAGAAGAGTAGCTTAGATCCCCTCTTTCAACTGCTTCTCTTTTGGGGAACAGACTTCCCCATGCTAGCCCATCTGGAATTCTCTCCCCGACACTTGCATTTGATTCTTATTCTAGAATATTAAAACCGAGTGAAAATTTTAATGATTATTTAGCTTAACCTTCTTGTTTTATAGCTAGGGAAGCTGAGGCCCAGCAAAATCAAATTCTCCCAGAATTCCAAACGTAAGTCAACTACTTCGACCAACGATCAAACGAAGAAATAGCTCTTTGCTCCACGTGGGGAACCAGCTCTGTCCTACCCACAGCACGTGTCATCTGTGCTATGAGAGCTATACTAAGGCTTCTCCAAGGTAATTCTTTAAAGCGCACTTGATGTTTTTCCCTGCACTCTGATATTAAAATTAATGCCCATGCAATGCGGACGTCCACTGTGCATCGTGAGTGCTACGTGACCACACCTCATTGGGGTGGTGAATATACCCAGAGACCCACGAGTACAAAGCAGAGTCTGACACACTGTGAGAACTTCCTGGATGAATAGGAATTTGGGATGGGTCAAGGCACAGGGGTTTATGTGGCATGGGAGGTGGAGAGTTCGGTGGCCGGGTAGGGGAGCCGAGGGCCTTATGCTTTGTGTCGTGGGCAGTGAAATCACTGAGGACGTCTACGAAGGGAGGGACTTGGTGACTTGTTGCCGCTACTTCCACAGGAAGGCAGACCATGTGCAGAGGGGTGAAACTGGAAGCCAAGAAGACTTTTAAGGGACTCTAGCAGTGATCCAAGAAAGAGATGATGTCATAGCAGTGAGGGGCGGGGGAAGATAAAGGAAAGGATGGAGACATATTCAGGGAAGAGAAGCGACAGGATCTGAGACGCCATTGGGTCCGGCCAGTGATTACAAAAACCAGGCAGGTGAGACGTCTGTGAGCAAGAAGCTACTTACTTGGTAATTGTCATTCAAATCATACCAGCTGCGGTACAGTTTTTATAGTTAGATTGCAAATCTGACTAATAATTCTATGCGTTCAAGCTCTACATGCTGCCTCGGCCACATTTAAACACGAACGAGTAGATGGTCTTCCTTTGACTCTTCAGTCCTCAATTTAATCACACATAAAATTTTCCAATAGTTTCAAAATCCAAGAGTCGCCGAGGCCCAAGCCTCTTAGTTAACTTCATTGCTGTTTCCTCTTGTTCACAGGGCTACTTTTACATATAGCCTTTGACGTGTCAGAAGTTGGTAATAATGCCACGAAAAGCATCGATCGATAGCTTGAGGACAAAAGAGTAAAGGAGGAACAATACACTAGTTTACGATTTGGGAAAATATCAGTCAATGCTATTGACAAACTAAACAATGGATCAGAGATGCAAATTCAAGTGCCTACACTGTCCAGGCCAACAACGAATGCAGTGGCGAGGGTAGCGTGTGCCTGTCGTGTGTACGCGTGATGCGGGCTGCAGGAAATCGGAGCACGGGCCGGACCCGTGTCTAAGGGCAAGGCTTTCACCCCTCTCCAGCCTTCAGTGACCGTGCAAGAATGCTGGTCCAGGCTTACCAGATACTAGGCATTTATTTAAGGCCAGGTGAAAATTCGGCTAATATTTTTAAAACAAACAAACCAATGAACGATGCCTGAGAGACACATTCAACCCATAACCCATCAGTTTGCAGACTCTTGCTATTCAAGGTCTGGTCCAGGGACCAGCGACATCAGCATCACCTGGGCGCTTGCCAGAAACACCGACCGACTCTCAAGCTCCATTCCGGATTGGCTCAATCAGAATCTACGTTCTTAACAAGGTCACGGGGGATTTGTGCCTACTTTCAAGTTTGAGAAGTGCTGGCTCCAACGACCTCCTGCCCAGAGCCTAGACCGAACAGCTCTCCATCTCTCTCCAGAGCAGACATGCAGAAGACTTTTCTGTTACCCGAGCTGAACACGGGTTGTGTTTGGGGGAGAAGGAAGGAGACAGCATCCCTAACAGGCTCCCTTTGAGTCAATTCCAGGAGTGACACGGGACGTCTTCTGAAGTCCTCAGAACCCTGCTGAGGTGTGTCTTATGCTGGATCCGGACTAGGTTCAGGCCACTGAGGCATGTGGGTGCAAAATTTAAGGGGACACCCAAACACTCTGTAATTAAAATGCGAATACAATAATTTTTCATGCCTTATTGCGGTAACTATTAATTATTAATAAAATGACGCTTGAGTGCAACAACTTTCAAAATCGAAATTAATGCCAAAAATACCCCATGACGAATAAAACATGAAAATTTTCAACTCGTCTCCCCACCTCGTTCCAGCTCTGCTTCTGTTGATGCCATTTTGAATATCTCTTTAATTCACTGCCCACTGCCTCCTGTCATTCAAACTCATCCTTCAAAAGCCACTGAACGAGATGCATAGTTTTAAACCTATCCAAAATGAACCCATTAAAAAAATGTTTTTGAACTTAGAAATCTAAGGCTTCCTTCCAACTCTAGGAGAGTTTAAGACGCTCCAGCCAAACAGATGAAAGCAAGCTCAGTGAAATGTAGGTGCTGGTGTCACCTCTGGCTTAGCCAAGAGGCAGCCAGCTGCCACCCCTTGGCCCCATTATCCCCACGCCAGCCCAGGAGCTGGAGCTGCTCTAAAGGCGTGAAGAAGCATTGCTTTCATCCTCCACTTTGGAATCCCAGTAACTTTAGAAGGGGAGATAGGCTGGCAGTGGCGCCTCGGCAAGCTGGCAGAGACAAAAATAACTGGGAAGCTGCCTTTGTGTGTCTTTCACACAGGGACTTCCTTTTCAAGGCCAGAACCTGGAAGTGCCTCGGGGTACAGGAAAGATGAAACTCGAGGTGGGAATGAATGAATGACCACTAGGCGTGTTTCACTTCCTGTCTGGGGCGTAGCAGCTGCAGAGAGCAAGAAACACTAGCTTTTCTCACCAACTCTACGCAGGCTGCAACCTGGAAGGAAGAGCTGGCAGAGTGAGCCCCAAGCCGCAGCTCCAGGAGGCAATTCCTCGCCATCCACATGGCATTTGCGTCTGCACCATCCATGCAGAATGTCTTCCAGGTTCTCCCATTGTTACCTGGCTTCGTGAGCAGGCAGGCGGGGCGCGGGATGAACCAGGCGGGATACGGCATCAGAGAGTCTGCACCGTCCCCAGCCCTCGTCCTTGCAGGATGGGTGTGAGGTTACGCTCATGAAATTCCTTAATATGTGACTTAGCGTGGAATCTGAAACCTAAGAAGTGACAACAGCCCTCCTTCCCAACCAACCGTAAGATTCCAAAAACCACGGGGCCCTCTGTTCTGTCACCGGGCACTCAGCAGAAACTTACATTTGCATGGTACACGTAACAATGTTTCAGAGCACTTTCTCTCCAGACCGCGATACGGTGTCCCCACCAGCGTTCCAGTGAGTTAGGCAAGGCAAGAGTTACCATCACTATTCGTACACGTAAAAACCAGAACAACCGGTAGAGAACGGGTCTTCTGGCTTTGAAGCCAATAATATTTCCACGCTGCCCTCTCTGTTTGGCAAATAATAGGGACTCAATAAATGTTCGTTGACGATACAATTTCGGGGACATCGATATACGGATGCCTGCATACATTACACACGTGCACATGATTTCGCGAGTCAATGACATAGAGAATGAGCGTCTGTTCACGTCAGTTTTAGCGAAGCATTAACGCTTAGCGCACACAATCCCTGACAGCCACCACCAGGGCAGTCCCTCGGGGATGGTTTTGTCCTGAGTTCGCCAGAGTCACCTCACTTCTGCCTGAGCAGTCAGAGCTTCCGGGGTTCATCTTTCACAAACACGTTACAAATCCCGAAGCCGCTACACGGGTCAGCGCCGAATTTAAGGAGCTACATATCAACTTGAATCAGACCGATTATGACTCCTCTGAACCTAACTGGCAAAACCTAACTGCGTTCATGTTTTATTAAAAGCAACTTTCGTTACACAGGCGGCGCTGTCAGAAAAATAAATTACATCTGCAAGTACTTAGGTATAAAATTTTGCAGATAACTTCCAGTCGTCGGTAATTTTATATTAGAAACCATTTTTCCAATACATGCTAAAACTTTGCTCGCCAGTATTAAACACCCTTTACCTACCACTTGCGAAATATTTATGGGGTTTGTACTATAAGCATTTTTTTCTCCTTTAGAGATTCAGTAAACCGTTTTCTGCCAACTTTATTTTTTGGCAGCATCCCTCGGCCCTTTGGAAACTATAAATGGGTTTTCATTTTATATTCCACTGTTTACTATTTCCCCTCCCCCTTAGAATAGATGCCAATCCATTTTTTAAAAAAATTAGCGGTAGGGGTTGGCTGCAAAATGAGTGGATTGTACTTGAAACTGTGACGAACAATTCAAATGACCTTTGAGACAGAGAATAAAAAAGATCCATTTCACTTTCTAATGCTGAATACAACCTGTGGATCCCCAGAGTTCCTTGTTCTTGACCGTACTCCCAATTAGCAACAATGTGATTTGGGGGCGTATTTGTCGCCACCACCATATTCCAAGTTCGAGCTTCGTATTCCTTCAGGATGCTTTTGCGAGCCATGAAGACTGACTAGCAGTAGCTTAAGAAAGCAGCTCTTTGCTTTGACATCGTTTGAGATTTACAGAAGCATCGCGTGGAAGACACAGGAAGTCCCCACACATCCGTCACCGAGCATCCTCCGGTGATGCCGTCTCCCGAAACCATCATCCGTTTGTCACATGTGAGAAATTAACCTTGGTGTGATACTTTTCACTCGTCTACAGATTTCTTTTGGGTTTTCCGTTTTCCCACTAAGGTCTTTTTCTGTTCCAGGCTTCAGTCCAGGATCCACGCTGCATTTCATTTTCGTCTTCTGAATCCCCCGCCATCTGGGACAGCTACGTAGTCTTCCCTTGTCTCTTGTGATCTGAAACCCTTTGAAGAGTACGGGCCAGTTATTCTGTATAACGGTTCCCCATTTGGGTTCGTATGGTATTTCTCCATGTTTGTATTAGGGTTACACTGTACTGGGGAGAACGCCATAAGGCAAACTGCTGTGCGGCCAGGGGCATAAGATGATACGGTGTCTTAGCACAGGTGACGTCAGCCTTGGTCACGTGGACAAGGTGGTGACTGCCAGCTTCCTCCACTGTGATGTTCCCCTCTTTCCCTTTGCGATTCATAAATATTTATCTGGAGGAGCGGGGGTCGAGCTTTCGAGGCTTTGCCAATATCTTATTTCTTCTTACATTTCTGCCCGCTGATTTTAGCATTCATCTGCAGATCCTACCTGCAGTAGCCCCTGTGGCGTTCTCGTGGCGAGTTTCTATTTTCTCTCTCCTTCCTATTTATTGATGGGGATCCTTCCCTAAAGAAGAGCTGTCCTTTCTGCCTCGGATCTTTACTTATTCAATGATCTCTTTATCGGTATGAATTCCGGGGCATTACTCCTAGATTATAGCGATCGTCTCATTATTTATTTTGTTGCTTACATTTTCCCCAGTGCCTCGGTCACTGGGAATTTTTCCAGGTCGGCTCCTGGTCTGCTAACATACCACTTCCTTTTTCCTCAGAAGCACACTATGCCCCGGGCTCATCTTGGATTTTCCGAGTCCCGGCCCTGCAGTCGACCACTTTTTTTTCTGAGGAGAATGATACTTAGGTACGGGGAGTACTCATTGATACTGGGGTGTTACTATTTTTATGCTTTCTCGGAAGACAGAGCTCGGAAAGGTGTGTCTGTGTACGTACACTAACTCATATCCCTATGTTCATTTTTGTATCTGCCCGATCCGCCATATACATTTGTAAAACCACGAGTTTATGCTGATCCCTCTGACTCTGACCCGGGGCTGGTCTAGCCTGTGCCACTTCCTCATTTGTAACTTCTTCCTCTGACAATGGGAGACCTGCTTCTCATCACCTACAGGATATTTACTCACTTGTCTCAACCTGGTACCCGTGCCATTTCTGCATTGCTAGCCCCGCCTGTGAAAAGCGAATTTACTAATTAGGACACAGCGCTGCCCAGCGTTCTTTGTGCCTCGAGCCTTACGGTATCCAGTCAGAACGCTGACTTCCAAACTTACTTAGGTCAGCAGCTTTCTTCACTCGGTTCAGCGTTATTATCCATTTGCGACAACGTTTGATTCCTCTGTCACAGGCTGCATTCCATCTTGGGTTCCCTCCACAACCTGGTTGAGCTTCTTCTTAAATGTATATCAGGTAATGTTCCCTCTTTGGGGTGCACAGTTCTGCGGGCTTCGACAGACGCACAGAATTGTGCATCCACCACTCACGAACCAGTCCATCGCCCTCCCAGCTCCCTCCGGCCCACCACCCCCGCTCCCCATGCCTGCCAATCACCGATCTGTCTTCGGTTTCTGTAACTTTGCTTTCTCCAGAATGTCACTAAATGGACTCACACGAGACGTAGCCTTTGAGGTCGAGCCTCTCTCTCAGCAAAATGGACTTATGATACATTGCAGATTTTGTGTCAATTCCGAGTTAGTCCCTTTTTTATTGTTCGGTAATACGCCATTGAATGGAGTTATCATACTTTGTTTATCCCCTCCCCAGCCGAAGCACACTGGCTGGTTTCTCTCTCGCAGCACGTGTTCATGCTGGGCGAGTCAGATGCCATCCGATTCACGACGGGCAGCTCAGGTCGTGTGGTAACTTGGTGGCACGTGCTTAAACTTTCAGTCTGTCCCAAAGCCCGGTCCCAGGCCATGAGCTTTGTTTCCTGAGGGTTGTAGTTATCCATGGATGATGGCAGGGCTTTGTCCCCCCAAATCCTAAGGGCCTGTGCTGAGATTCACCTACAGAGCCCTTCCCAAGGCCCCAGACAACATCCCTACCCACCACTGACACCTCGGGCACCACTGGATCTGCCGGGTCACGTGGCCTAAGTTCAGAGCAGCTCGCACAGTAGCCCAGACCTTGTTTCGGGTCCTACTACTCAAAACGAGCAGCTTTCAGGCTCACTTGGTGACCCACCCTGAAGAGTGATATGCCCCCTCAAATCCAAGGAGGCCTGTGAGGCATTGTGCCTCTTTCTTGGCTTTAAAAGGAACCAGATGCGGCATATCACCCTTCCCCTTAGAAGGTCCATCCTGACGCACCCCACACCTCCGGCCCCCTGGAAATTCCACCGAGGCAGAGGTACCTGAATTTTAGTTCGATTTCTTCTCCACCCTCTAGCATGCCATGTCTTCCCAGTAAGCCCTGAGTAGTTGCTACTTCTTCCTGCTCGAAGGTGACACGGTCGGCATAGTGTCATCAAGGCGATGGACCCGCGTGACGCCTTGTGGAAGAGAAAGGCGGTCAGGACCTCTGTGAACTAGATCACGACACAGAGCTGGAGACTGACGCTCCCCCAAGGGGGGACAGTGACAGCGTCTTGCCGGCCCCGCCAGCTGGAAACGGAGTGCTTCTGGTGGGTCTTCCAGACGGAGACGGAGAAAAAGGCGCTGGCCAGACCGACGGCTACGAATCAGGCTCCACGATGCGTGTTCTTTTGCTCGAGCGAGGGGAGCTGTGACCGGGGCCACCACCTGCGTAAACGCACAGCGACCCTCTGCCACTCCTCAAGGCCCGTCCGTCACCCACACCGGCCGAGCAGGTGAAGCGGGTGGGGATGTGGTGGGAACCGCCACCACTGCCGCCATCGTCTTTGAAGTCCCCAGCAGTGGCACTGATCTCTGCGGTTCCCCCAGGAATGTGATGCAGTGTTTGGTTCACGGTTTTCCTGGTGGAAACAGTTCTGGTGCTTTCTATTTGGCCTTTCCCATCATCATAGCCCTCGCTCCACAGGTCAGGGAACCGACGTGTGATTCTGTCAGCAAACGAGCACCTCTGTTCCCATTATGGATGCTGGACCTTGCGAGAGAAGCACGGGACGTGTTTAGAGACCCGCTGGGCCCACTGTGAATGGACTTCAGCTAAATCTCCATCGAGCACCTGGACTCCTCAGGAAAGGGACCACAATGACGTCTGGGGTCTCCCGGAATTAGCACCAGTACCAAGCCAGGGTCCACTAGTCTCTAAAGGTAATTTATACCATTAATCCTTCTCTAAAGGGACCTCTGGCCTTTCCCGGGCTAACTGGGGTAAAGAAAACGGTCATACCTCTGGAGACCGGTGGACACTGGCTTGGAGCTGACACTAATTCTGACTTCGGGTTCGCTTTATTTCTGCACCTATCACAAGACACCACCTGCCCAGTTTGAAGAGTAAATGGTGAGAGCAGAGGATGGAGCCGCCTCGGCACCGCCCCCCGCTTCCCCGGCTCTCCCCCCAGCAGGTGGGAGGGACGCGGAGCTGACGGTGGGCTCCCCTGGTCTCTTTCCATTCTGTGAAACGTGCATTTTCTGGTCTCGGCTTAATAGCGTAGCTGTGACGCACCCGGATTACACATGTGCAGCTGAGGAACGTGAAATCGGAGCCCGGCGGGACCTCCCCTGAGAAGGGCGGCCTATAAATCGTAAAACCCTTAAATGAATAGCTTAGAGGCACAGGGTTGCCTTGGGTTAGGGTTAATTGGGTCGGGTACAAAGAGTTTTATGTTCATAACTTGCTGTCTATCTAGCCTCTTCCTGATTTTCCGAAAGTTATTTTGCTCTGGGGCAAATTTGTATTTGCTTTTCTGACAACGATTGGTTTGAAGCTGAACTCTTTCTAGCTGTTGGGAACCTGGAACGGGCTCAGAATCGACCCGATTTTCTCTCTCTGATGCATCCCTTTCAGATATGTCAAAACCGAGTCTGAGGTTTCTGGTTTTTTTGTTTGTTTGTTTGTTTTTAAATCCTCCTCTATCTAGAAAATCGCTTCAAACTTCTCGTTTTCACTTTGCTCGTTTTAAGCCCTCATAACAGATTTGTTTTTTCTTTTCTGACGTTCTCTGCTGAGACTCCAGCCTCTGTACGTCAGTGTTAAGCTAAGAACGTGAAGCCCAGTGGCTACGAGCCCAGATGTGGTGACCAGCTGGACGTGACTCCAAATGCCGGCTCTGTCACCGCTCGAGACCAACCATTTAACCTCACCGCGCTTCACTTTCTACATCTTCAGGATGGTTCTGGCGACCAGTCATGGCTTTTGTGTAGACATCATGAAACAAAATGTACAAAGTGCCACAATGTTCCAGGTGAGTAGCCGACATACGAATAGTCGTCACGGAATACGGACAAGGGTGGTGGTCAACGGCACAGGCGCTGAGGCTAGACCGCCGGGGTTCAAATCCCAGCTCCGCCTTGTTTACCCCAGGAAAGTTCTCTGTGCCTCAGTTTCCTGAATTGTAAAAGGGAACCCGATCCTCATTGCTGCCCTGGATTATCGGGAGGACGAAATGAGCCAATGTGTGGGAAATGCTCAGAGCCATGCCTGCCACATAATGAACAATCAAAAAAGTGTTAGCTATTAAGATTATAGGAGAGTAGTAAAAAGAGTTCCCAGCTGCCAAGCTGTCACCTTCTAAATAACCTGCTCATAATAAAATTAACTTTTCTCTTGAAATGAAACATTACTCACACATCCTTCTAATCGCTCTGTTCTTCCCTCCTTCTGGGGGGGTGGGGTGGCGGGGGTGGAGGGAGGGCAGCCTGCCTGGGCATCCGGGAAAATGGCAGGACGCAGTGAGAACGAAAGCTTGTGAAATGACAAGAAAGAAGCTGTAGGTTTTACAGCCGGGGTGACCCAAGTATAATCACAGCCCGGACTGGATGGAAAATGGCAAGACCACAGAGCTCTCCCGGTACAGTTAGAATCCCTCTCCCTTGCAACTTAGTATATGGACTGGTAGAATGTACAGAAAGAGAACTAATAAAGAAACGTCAGAGAGAGAAACAAAAATGAGACATCGGAGGTGGACGGATGGCACCCTGGAAGAAAAGATTGAAAGGTGTCTGTCCCGGAGTCACCAAGCCCCGATTCCTATCCATTTCTCATTCAGCAAGATCCCGTGTACCCTTTCAATGATATCTCTGTTGTACCAGAGCTAATCTAAGTAGATTTTTATTTGTTTAAGCAAAGAGCCCAATGAAGCCGGTTTTCAAGGTGAATGTGTTGGGTGGCACTGCATTGTCATCTCTTCGATCTCTATGAGACATTAGAGATGCACAAGGAATACTCGCTCAGTGAATGGCACACGCGTGCGCCCACGCACACAGTGAGGCAAAATTTACAAGTGCAAAAACACGCTGAGAGTTTCCCCAACCCCAATACTACGGCTATAAGGTTTGTTGGTTTGTTAGTTTGTTTTTCTGACGCACCTCTAAATGTCCCCATCAGTTCTAGTTCTGGTATCTGCGTGAGCCTCTTCCTCCATAAAAAAAAAAAAAAAAATTGATAAACAAAATAAATCAGAGTGAGATTAAGCTAGGAAACAACACAATATGCTCCAGTTTACAAACATTTAATTTCTTGGAGCTCTCCCCTCATTCCTCAAAACCAGAATGTGACATTTGTTGGAGAGAATGCCTGTGAGGGCAGAATCCCAGGATTAGGGCCCAGGCAAGACAGGGGAGGGGGCAGCATGACAGAGCAGAAAGCGCAGGGCTCTGGGTGCGGGGCCACACGGCCTCCTGGCAGGGGCCCCATTATCTCGCCGTGGAACACCCTGGAACAATCTCTTCCCTTCTCTGCTTCGGTATCTCCCTCACTAACATGAGGGCTGGCTCTCCTCGCCTGTCTATGCCGCAGAACCCCTCGAAGCCTGGGGTTCTAGCTGCAAACAGGTGGATCGGAGCCTCTGGGCTGTGTAGGAACTGAGATGCTCCCCTGATTTCTAAAGGCCCCTCCGTCTTCTTGCCTGGTCTTAAAACAATCAGCTCAGGTGAGAACGCTCAGCCACCAATGACGTGGAAATTCTCAACATGAGATGCAATGAGAAGAAGGGCACTGGATGCAGCCTAACAGGCTCACAGTAGCTCCCTCTTGGTAGAGAGTCCGCCATCGTCCCCGCCTCGTTCCTTAGAGGCCGACGGTCACCATGGCGCTTTTCAGGATTCAACAGCACCACTTCTCAATGCGTAACTGTTCACGATAGCTTTGAATTTCGACAAGCATAGAGTCTGACCCCGAGCCCTAACTCTAGCCCTTGGAGCCATCTGATTTTGCAAAGTGATTTCGCTTCCCCAAGCCTGTGTCCTTGTGGGTGCAACGGGGACATGTGCAGCGTGTCCTTCGGAGGGTTGTCGATGGGAGATCATTTATGCACACCCCATACTCCCCGACCTGCCAACACTGCCGTTCAGTATGTGTCGGCCGAGATCATTCTTCTGAATCTAACAGAGTCCCACGACGACTCCACCATGCCCTTGGAGAAAGACAGCCCGGGGTTGTTTGGCATGGGAGCCTCGCTGTTGCTAGAAAGTGAACACCTCTTCTTGACTTACAAACAACTTGCACACACTCCTCAGACCCGTGATTCGAGTCATGGGAAGAGACACCGAAACCACCACGTTGTTTAGCCCCACGCCCTTAAGCAATATTTTCCCCACTATTTTTAAGCCGTCTGTCCCCTCTCCCTCCCCAGCTTGGCCCGTCCCCTACTTCAACCCCTGGCAGCCCAGCTCCTTATTCGGTTCAGCTATTTCAGTTTTGGGTTGAATGGTCTAGACAGGAACCAAAAAATGCACAGTCTGCATACTGGTCCCCCGATGGGCCTCACAATTAGTCCGAAAAGAGCATAGGGCCATGGGGCCCATGGAGAAAGAAACTTCAATTCAATGATATAATACTTCTGAAGCACATACCACAGAGCCTGGCACGGCACAGTGCTCAATAAATTGTCAAAATACAATAATACGATTATATTTACACGTTACTTCCTTTGGCCTTTTTTCTAGCCCTAAGACAGTGTCCTGGAACCACAGCCGACCCCTTGAAGAAAGTGGGAAAGTCAATTCTATCTGATTTCGGTGGGCTTCTCCAGCCCTTGGCTCAGTTTGTGACACACCGCCCCACGGTTAGCGGTAGCTGTGTATCCCGTAACAACACAACATCGGTGGCACATGCTCAGCTCACATACCTATGGGTTGGCTGATCTCATTTCTCCTTGGTACCAGGGAGCTAGTTAGGTCATGACTTCTTACAGGGATGGTGGAAATGCAAAAGTATGCACTGAACCACACACACATCCTCTCCCGGACTCAGGCAAACCAGAAGAAGGAGAGGTAGAAGGAATCGAGAAGACATTCGAGATGGAGGGAAGAACACATGGAAAGTTCCTGAGGTGGGAGTGACCAGGGCACCTTCGAAGGACTGAAAGAAATTCAGTGAGGCCGGAGCATTGAGAGCGAGCTGGAGGGGGGCAGTCCAAGATGCCCACGGGGCAGGAGGGGCCTAGATCTGCCGGAGCCTTGTCAGTCACTTTCAGATATCAAGTCCCAGCTCCTCCCCTTAGAAGCTACATCCTTCTGTTGCGTGACTTTGGGTAAGTCACTAACCCGAGTTCCAATTTTGTCATCTGTAAAATGGGGATAATAATATCAAATTCTGGATGGGGAGATACTCTGAAGTTACTGCGACTTAAAAACTCACTTGAGAAGAGTATTCGAAGAGTTACCTAAAGAGAACACAATGTGTCCCGCCCTCCAAGCCAGAAGCTACAAACGCCAACACCACCAAGGACCAGGCAGGTCCCATTCCTGAATGAAGACGGCTCGAGTCGACGGTGGTGGGCTGGGCAGCTCACTCACGCCTCATTTATAAACGGCAGGTGCTGCCCCGAGCTGGTCAAAGGTGGGCCAGATGCTCTATTTTTTTTCCCATAAAAGTCAAAAATTTAGATTTGTATGTGACACCTCTTGACTTAATGTATTGACAGCTAACTAAAAATAGAGGCCAACCAAATACTTCGGCAGGCCGGAGTCGGTGGGACGTCTGCCATTTTGCAACCTTTCTGTCGTAGGCTCTGAAATCGGTCCCTTGGTAGCCCAGCCCCGCAGAGTGTCACCTGCCGGGGCCTCTGCATCCCCAGAAACTGCAATCTGTTTTCACGGGACTGCACTTTAGTTTTTTACCACCGGTCAATACTCAAAGACACTATTTTAAAAAGCTCCCAAAAGCCCATCTGTTTGCTGTAAGGATGTGACTGAAAATATCGTTTACTTCATCCCACGACATCTTCTCTATGAGAGAAATATTGAAATAATACATTTTCTTCTGCCTTTAACCCCAGGAGTGCTCATTCTTATCGCGAGCAATGGGATTTTGATTTCAAATTTGATAAGTGCCGAATATCATAAGGCATATAACCCTCTTTGCATTAATTGCTAGAAACCTAGGAGTAAAAATTATGGCCTGCCTTTAGTGGTCCATGTAGACACTTGAAACTAATATACTATTGTATGCCAACTGTAATTGAAAAAAGAAAAATATTATTTAAAAAAAAAGAAATAAACTTCATTGAAGTTGCTCTAAATTCAGCCCAGATCTGGCCAGTAGAGTCACAGAGGTGGGGCGGTGGGGGGTGGGGAGGAGGGTGCTACCCTGGGCTGAAGCATTTAATTGCTGGCGTTCAAGACTCCTCCGCAGTTCCTCCTCTATAAAGTGATGCTTAAGAGAGCAGTTGCTCTCTCATTCTGAGACCTGGAGTCCAAACCTATGTGAGAGGCGGAGCCTCCAGTCACTCTTCATTGGACATAGTCACAGGTGAGGAGTAAACGTTTGTTGAGGTTCTTTGTTACTGCAGCAAAACTTAACCCATCTTAACCAATACATCGTTAGTAAGCATCAAATTAAAGGGTTGGATCCAGGGTTACCTTTCTCCAGAGCCCTCAGACCCTACCTAACATAAACCAGTAATCGGTAAAAGGAGTCAGTGCACAGATAAGATCGAATGGAAGGATAGAGACAAAAGTGCTTTGTAATGTGTAAACATTTCATAAATATTTTATAAAAGCAAGTGATATTGGCAAACTTGATGATATTGATCTTACTAACTCCTTAACAAGACTGTAAGATCCTTACGGGAAGGGATTCTGTCCCGAATGTTTTGAGATCTTAGATATTCCTCGAGTTTGCCTGCCTTGTTATACGGCACGTTACCAGTTCTCAAAGAATTCTTGAATCATATTTGACGGGTGATGCAGAGGATCGAGAAAATCGCTGTGACACAGGCTCTCTTTTTTTTTTTTTTTTTAACGAGTTCCTCATAATAGGCATTTTCCCGTTAAAACTTGGGAAGCAAAAGTGCTTACCTTTATGGAGGACAAAAACTAGGGGGTTCTTGTAGATGACGCTGGTTTTCTGAGGAAGGTGTGAGAGGGGAAGGTGGAGGTCTCGGGGACCGTCCCCGACCCCAGGAATGAGGGCAAAGGAAATGCATCACGACCATGATCAGCGCTGGAGCCGAGAGAGAGCCGATTAGTGTCACGTGATCGATTTCAAAAAGATACAGTTGCACTTAGGGTACTGAAACCTTGGAGGTTTAAACTAAATCATACATGTCACATGCACAGAGTGTCGCGAAGGAGCGTATGTAAATATTTAATCTTCTCTATTTGCATTTTGCAGCCCGACCCGCCTTGCCAGCCTCCTCTCCCAGCCTTTTCCAACACCACGATCCACCCTCCTGAAAGTACTTTGGTTTCTGAAACGCGCCCCGCTCTTTCATGCCCCCACGTTCGCGTGCACACTTGTCCCTGTCTGGACTCCCAACTCGCCTTCCCTTCCGCCCACGAAACACCTGCTCATCCTCCAAGGATCAGCTCAAATGCGTCTCCTCGTTTGCGAAAGCTTTCCTGAAACATCTATAACTCCCCATCCTAGTAGGATTTTCATTTCCTCTTCTGTGCACCTATTACACTTTGCTAACAGTCCATAAACTTGAGCGTTACATCTATTTTTTTAAAATAAACATTTATAAACTCTTACTAAATGCCATCTATTGGACCAGGCACTAAGTATGCAGAGGTGAATAAGAAATTACAATTATTTCAATTACGAATCACGATTTCTGAGTTCATTGACAGCTAGTGTCTTATTTTTTTTTTTTTAACTCTTAAGCATCATGATTCGTAAGTTTAAATGAATACACAGTGTGTTCTCTTAAAACTGTGTCCATATCCTACTTCTATATCCATGAGGACTGCTTTGGAAGTGACAGAAATGCAATTCACGTGAGATTAGTCACAAAAGGAAATATATTGGCTTGTGGATTCCAGGAAAGATCGACCATCCAAGCTGGGGGAAGGTCAAAGATGGGGCCCAAATTTGGGAGCAACAATAATAACACCAAATAGTGACTTGAAGGCTTTTCAGAGCCTGTTTCTACTCTCTGCGGCCTGGTGTCCTTGGCATGAGAGGGAAGCACAGCCACCGAGATTTTCCAGGCTTTATGTCTTACAGCTTTTACCACTGATGACAGACCGCCGGTCTTTTGTGGTTATAAAATGAAAAGTCCCAGGGAAGGATTCTCACTGGCTCAGCCATGACCACTTGCCCAATCCTGGAGCTACCCAGTGTTACCAGGAGGTCAAAGAGCCATAACTGGCTAGGTTGTCTCAACTGTGCAACCCCCAAACAACCAGCAATGGCTGGAGGGGTAAATTAGTGTGACCAGGTTCTCAGGAGATAAGGGTAAGCAGATAGGCACAGTTTTCTATGCCAATGATTCTGTCATTCATTCAACATCCTCTGTATTCTTATCACGTTTCAAGCACCGTGCTAGGATGAGCCAGGGCAAAGAAATAAATCCCATGCAATTCCTATTTGATCATCCGGTAGGACAGGCTACAAAGGACATTTGAGTTGAGACTGTGAAGAAACTGAAAGCCAAGCTAAAGGATCTGAACTTTATTCAGTAGCTAACGGAGCCACTGAAGGTTCTGGAGTAAGGGAATGAGTGACGAGATCTATTTGCACATTTGTCACTGAATAAAGACTTTCATTAGAGCCTCGATTGCTAAAAAATAAATCGGAACTCACTTTTAGATACTTGCATCGTTCCCTTTTTGTTAGACATGGGTGAGGAAAAATATTTCTCCATCATCAGAGAACTATCATAAGGACAAATGGCAACCGACACTCAGGTTCAGGATTGGGAATCGATAAGGCATCATGGGGACTGTGGCAAAGAAGAGACTATGTGTCCCTCAGAAGGGGACCACCCCATCTCAGTTTCATTAAATGTTTAACATGCAGGAGGGAACGCCCAGTGGGAGCAAATATTCTGATGATGTGGGAGAAGCTTAAAATCTAGACTTCTGTATGAAGTCCTGTTGGTTTCATGTTGGCCCCAAGTTTTTAAAAATTCTATAGGATAGACAAAATACACTGGTGGACTAAACGTGTCCAGGATAAGTATTGATGTGACTCTCCACATACTTCTACACTGTGGCCATTCCACGATGTCGCTAAAGGACTCAGAAGAGAAAACAAAGAAAAAGAATACCGTGCATGAGCCGTATGGACAGTAAACCAAAGAAGAGGTTCGAAGAGCTGAAGTTTGCAAATGTAAAATAAATAACTATAAATATGAACAAGAGCGATATAGAGTTCATAACAGCCATGGATGGATTTTCACACTTGGACCCATAAGCTAGGAGTCTGATCGTCCATCCCATCTGGTATCTTCCACAAACGCTACTTAAAAAAAGACTAGGAACCAGCACCACGGAAGGAACTCAGGCTTTGGAGTTTGAGACTTCTGAGTTAAAATGGCTAATTCCGACAACAACACTTATAAGCTTAGAAGTATTACCTATAGCAGCTTGTATCAATTACCAATTGCTGAGTAATACTGCACAACAAACAACTACAAAATATTAGCATCATACAACGATAAGCATTTATCGTACGCATTCAAGTGATTTGGGTTGGCCTGGCTCGTGGCTTTTTGAGTTTGTTCTGTTCCACGTGTCTCTCATCCACCTGTTCGCATAAGCAGCCTCCCACGCTCATGGCCTTTTCTAGGTGATGAGAGAGGCGCAGGAGAGTAGGTAGAAACACGTAAGTCCTCATGATTCTCTGGCTCGCGCCTGACACGCCATCACCGCTTTATTAGCCAAAGTATGTCATTTGACAGAGAGCATGGAGGCAGAGAGGCTTAAAGAATTTCTGCAGCCTACCACACACACCAGAGCTGGAACCAGCTCGGATGTCAACCGACTCAGAATGAACGGATAAGTCAGAGTGCAGTCCCAGAATGGAATACGATACAGCAATAAAAAAGATGAATGCATCACACAAGTGAATCTTACAAACTTAATATCGAAGAAAAGGAGGCACACACGAATAACCAAATGCAAAATGTATATATTCCTATAAAGTTCTAAAAGAGGCGAACTCTACTGTATTGTTTATGGATACTCGTATAGGTGGTAAAACCATATAATAAAGAAAGAAAATGATTCTCGGACAAGTCAAAATAATGGCTTTATCTGTTCTGAGTGCCTTGATGAAAAAGGAACAGAAAGAGACACGGAGATTTTTCTATCTTGACCTGAACCGTAGCTGCTCGGCCAGCTGCTTTATTAAACTACGCGTTTATATTTCATACATTATTCGAAAGTATGAATGTTCTATTTGACTGTGGTTAGCCTTTTAAAGTTCAGCGTTAGACCACAATGGAAAAAAAGTAATGAATGAAAAATGGTTAGTTTTGCTACTTGAAAGTAATGAAATTGGAAGGGGACTATGTCACCTCAGAACCTTTATTTTCTCCTTGGTGACAGAAGGATTTGTAATATTCCCTTAGGCTGGTCCTAAGGAGTAGGTGAGAAAGTGCCCAGGAGGGGGTCATTTCAACGTCAGTAAACAGTTGCAGAGAAGGATGTCTTCTGCATCGAGGTAAGGAAAGAGAGACTGATTCTGAATCCTGTCTCTTAACAGTGCTTTTTGTATATTCTCACTTCTTTAAAAAGGGGGGGCGGGTTAGCACATATATATTCAAGCCCATGTGATTCCAAAATAATTCTAACTCAAGGAGAGGAGGGTCTCCAAAAGCATAAAACATCCAAAGATGAGCCACAAGGCAGTATGGAGCCCCCTGGTATATTGGGGAGCACCACGTAAATAGACAGTACTTGAAGATTTTCTCCAGCTCATCACCCCCACTCTTCACGTGTGAGGGAAGTAAGCTGCTAAGTGTGTAGCTCAGAGCCATCGTGGTGGTCATTTATACTGGAGCCTCTCGGGGTGGCTCTGGGGTCCAGGGAGGGGCTTGGTGTGGCCACTTGACACAGGGCTCCCCGCTGCCTGCCAGATGGGTCCTCGCGGGAGGTCTGGCTCCATAGCAAATGGTTATCTTTAAACCCATCCTTCATTTCCCCCCTTATCAGCGGAGGAATGTGGGGAGGTTGCGGGCATTTGCTGTGCAGGCATTTGGGAGCCTAGGTGGGGGAGCATGTGAGAAAGAGGCGTGCAAGCCTGCAGCACACTGTCAGACGAGGTGAGTGTGACCTGCCGCGGTGAGATTCTCTGGTCCAGCAGAAAGTGTGAGCCTCTAAGACTGCACAGACACTGGGCAAACGAGCTAGCATTTTTCGAGTCCTCGCTGTTAGCAAACGCTGCCTTAAGAGCTTTACGACGGCCACTGTCTCTACCCTCTTTTTAACCTGAGAGAGATGTGGGGGCGGGAGAGATGGCGATGAGCTTGAGGTGACACAGACAGAGTGGAGTCCAATGGAGGTGACAGGCGTGCCCCTGTGGTGGACAGCTGACCTGAGCAGCGAAAAGAAGGGGACAGGCAAAGTTAAAGGTGGGTACAGGACCGTCACCACGGCCGGCTCTCCGGGCCTTTATTCAGTGGCTTTGTCATTTCATACACACATCATACACACAGACACACAGACACACACACACACGCACACACTTCCAGTTTAGCAGAAAATCCTTCCCCAAACCAACTGTTTGGGATCATTTGCTCCGATATTTACTGTCCTTGGCGCAGAAAACAGAGAAATCGACGTGTGGCGTTTGCTGTCCACCAAAGTTAACCGCACCGTCTTCCAGCCCACTTCGGCCCGTGAGTTCTCTCTCATCTGCTTTCAGAGTTTCCCTTTCTTGCTAGACAGGCAGTGGTCGGAATAATCATTCAGAACAGGTACAACTCCCCTGAGCCTGGAAGTCTCTGCCACCCCTCACCCACCAGCCACAGCCGCGGGGGGCCCGGCCCTCTCCTCTTTGTGGACGAGGAGGATTCCAAGGAGAACCTCGGCTGCTTTATTTTTAATTGTTGACCTCCGAGGCCTCCTGTTCGCATCTGTTTATTAAATTGCGAGCTCGGCTGTGAAATGCCCTTTATGATGTTGTTTTATTGGGGGGCCATTCAGGGACCCAGAGCCACACAAACAGGATAAATATTTTTCTTTGCAGCGTCCACCCCGCTGTCGGAGGATCGTTTGTTTACGAGCTCTGATTCATTCATGCCTTGGCCAGGAGCTGTGAAATGTAAATCTCACATTCCGAAGGACAATCGCCAGGCCAGCTTGAGCTCATTTGGAGGTGTGATGTCCCACTCAAAAGGAGGCTGTTAATTTTATTGACCAAATTTGGAAAGCGGGAGCTCCGAAATTAAATAGAGCCTTTGGAAGAGAAATGAACACTGAGGTTTCTCAAAGACCTAGAAACTGGTCACATAGCTTTGTTTTTTGTTTTTTGGTTGTTTTTTTTTTTTTGGTTTTGCTTTTTCCCCCTTCCTCCCCAGAAGGAAGCTTCAAATGCCAGTGACATGGAATTGCTATCTGGAGCCTAGTTTCAAAAGATTTGCTGTGCGATATGTTTGTTGGTATCAATTATAGAGACCATCATGGAGCTCAGCTCCTGGCTTTAAATATAAGTCTCTAATTCACACAGTCACTCTTGGAAGTTTATACTGTTATCACCCCAGTAACAGACTGGGAACCGAAGCTCAGGCTCCACGTGGAGAAGGCTTTTGCCTTGGGCGCCAGAGCTGATAACCACCTGGCTCACCTGCTCTGTCTTTGCTATCATTCTCGTAACCAAAAAGTTGACTTTCCTGGTGATTTAGAGAGAGCCAAAGCGTCCAACAGTTACTAAGAAGCAGCCACGGCGGCAGCGTCCCCTCAGAACTGAGAAGGAATCCAACCTGCTCAAAGATTTCTAAAGTCACATACTGTCTCCACTGATCTGTGTCCTGTCGCCAGGCACAGGGTCCGTGGAGAAGGATACCTGCAACTCTAGAAGTCCTCCTTGGGGTGCCTGGGAAGCCCACAGCGTGTTCTTTATGCCTAGCAGGGAAGGGTACATTCAAATCAAATGAGGCAAAGCCGTGCACACAGTCTGGGATGGCACAGACCCTGGGCTCGACCGGGGTGTTTACCCACAGAACGGGCGGGCCCCTGTCAATATTTGGACTTGGAGAAGGCCCGGGTTCTAATTGTTCAGACTTGTCTCTGAATCGGGCTTTGAAACCTACAGTTTCCTTCAAGGCCTCATTCTTTCCATAGGGGGCAGGCTGTTTGGGGAGATTTTCTTTAGAAAGGTTGCTGGGGGCACTAGAGAAAGACGACAAGTTCAGAATATCACAAGGCGATATGAAGAAAAACAATGTAAACCGTGTCACAAAAGCTCTGCCATTAAGAAATGTTATTGTTGGTTGGCTGGTAGGGACCATCTGGGTCTCCTTTAACGACCGGGGGCCCCTCTGTGGATGGTACAGATGCTTCTTTTGTTATTGGTTCGATCTTGTAAATAGTTAAAATATTTACCAAGGCACCTCTGAGCCGGAGCTATCCCATTTTATTATTTATACCTTTTCAGAGGGACAAAAATGGAGGTGTCCACTAAACGTGATGGATTAGGCTTATAAACAGCCATTATGGCCGTCAAACCTCGAATGTCAGCTTCTCCTTTGTGTCTGCGCATTTCTAAGCTAACCAGTGATCCATGCATAAGATAGGAGGTTAAGAATGCGCAGAAAAAAGGAGCGTTGTCTCCCGGCAAGATGTATCTTCTGCTGATTAGAAATACAGCTGCGGAAAGCGAGGGGGACACTGGGCGCGAGGCGACGGAAGGGGACGTGCGTGCGCGTGCGAGCCTGCGGGGTGTGCGCACGGGCAGAGCACAGGGAACGGGGAGGTGCAGAAGTCGTGCAACCTGACACCCTGCATTTCAAGTCTCACCGTCTGAGACCGAAAACCTGCAAGTCCTCTACCTGCCAGGATCCTTCCGCCGCTTCCTCAACCGACGGCAGCTGGCTTGTGTTTTCCCAAGATAAAAATCAGGAAATGCAAAAATTAAATAGGATTGGAGAAGAAAAGGGATAGGCCCTCCTGGGGAAGAAGGTACAAAGGGCGAGCGGGCAGGTCCCAAGACTTGTGGACAGAGGGAGACCCCATCTCCTTGTACTTAAGTAAAGAAATCTTAAAACGAGGTGGAGGCGCCCTGTATTGGGAGAGCTCCGTGCCATGCCTAGATGACTTCCAACAGTTAGACCAAAAATGCTGGATAAAGTGAAATTTGAGGCAAGAGGATATTTCTAGGTCAAACTGTTGACAGTTTATAACTGGATACACTGCCAGCCCCATGAATGGAAGGACACAAAGCACCTTCTCTTGCAGGTAAAGGGGGTAAGCGTAAGTTCTATCATTGTTGGCCCAGGGGCCCCACGCATCTGTTGGAAACTGTTTCTGTCAAAAAGTGGCTTCCATTATATTTCACTCTTGAGTCTCCCACTGTCTGTCACTGACTTCCTGCCGTCCCAGAAACGACGTCTGCTTCCTCTTCGAGCGAAGCAGTAGGTTAAACGGGCAAAGGGGCTCACGCTTGCCTTAGATGGGACCTGGCTCCGAGCGGCTGAATATCATCAAACAACTCTACATATAGACCAGAATTTTAATTTTGGTAAATTATTTCCTAGCCATCGCCTCTTAGATCTGCTTAAGAAATCATGACCTCATTCATTTATTTTCTTATTTATCCTAGGGACTTGGATGAGAACTTATGGATGGAAGCAATAGAAAATTATATGTCTGCGCGCTTTGCCAATAAAAGAGAAAAAAATTTTGGAAGACACTAAGAATCCAACTAACTTCCTCCTGAGATTAGTAACAGAGGGGCTCCCTCCTGGGGTCTCCTTCAATCACCTCCTGAAGAAATCTCTCTCTCTCTCTCTCTCTCTCTTTCTCTCTTTCTCTCTCTTTCTCTCTGTCTCTCTCTCTGCTCTCTGTCTCTGTCTCTGTCCTCTCTCTCTCTCTCTCTCTCTCTCTCTCTCTCTCTCTCTCTCTCACACACACACGCACACACACAACCCAACCAGGCTGGCATTGGCCACATTAGCATGCTGGTGCATCAACTAATTTGCCTCTGTAAATACAGGGATCTGAATCACACTGCTGTGGTGGCTAGAGACTAAATATTCTTTTCATCACTCTCTTTGGAGAAAGAAAAAGAAAGAAAAAGAAACACACATGCTCACAGTTTCTAGACAGCTTTCTTACGCAGGCAGCACGACGCCCTGACATTACAAGCCGTAGTGGTAGATAATGATAAGCTCAGTGGGAAGCACCTTCTGTAAAATGGATATTCTTATAAACCTCCTCTGAGTCAGTGATTTTACTCTTTATTCATGATTTTTAGGAATACTAATAAGTTTTATCAGCTGAGCCTCATATAACAATCACAAAAACCTAGCCAGCCTCGCTCGATAGCTCCCACGGCAAATTCCAAAATAAAACACAGTACCATGCCCCACGTTTGAGTGTTCCTCTACTTAATCTCACTCATTCATGAGTAAATTAGGACTTGCGGCAACTCAGAAAAAGTTAGCAAAGCAAAAAGAACTTGGAAAGTTTCAGGCAATTGTACCAAGTAGCTTAGCCATTCGGCTAAACATTTTATATGTCTATACAAAAATAAAAGGCATATGTGTTATACATCACATAGTTCATAGAACCCATCAACACGGCTGTACAGAAGCCACTAATTGTATCCCTCCCGTGGCCCTTGCTCTCCTCACACACGCACGCACGCACGCACACACACACACACACACACACACATACACCATAAATACCACATTGAAATCTGAAAAAACACACAAAACCTCCAGAAGGCATAGTCTTCCATCCTCTTAGACAGCCATGGACAGCGACTTCGAGAATGGCCCTTACTACTTGTATGAGAAACAGGGAGACTTGTGTTCTCATCGACACCCCTCTCTCCTTCCATCTCCCTAAAACTTTTGAATATTCCTGAAAAGAACCAGCTCCAGATGCCCAACTGACCTCTGTCTCTTTAGGGATACAGGACAGCTGACCAAAACATCTGTGAGGAAAATCCCCAGGTAGGGCTTTCAGATTTCACAAATAAAAATACAAGATATCCAGTTAAATATGAATTTTAGATAACCAATAAATCATTTTTTAGCATTAGTATGTCCCCAAGCAATATTCGAGACATACCGGTCCTTATCTGGCAGCACTATTCCGTGAAAGCCCGAGACCAGACGCCTTTCTGGTGGACATGGAAAATTTAGACCCACGAAGAGGCCTGGAGCCTGGCGACTCTGGGGAAGTGACTGATCCTGGGTATTTTATTTCTTCCTTTGTGATTATAAACAAGGGAGAAGATACTGAGTAAGATCACAGGTGTCCAGGTCTCTCGATGACACAAAAAACGACCCTTGGAGGAAAGTATCTCGGGGTGGGAAAGGCAGACACATGCAGGCTGTCACCAGCAACTACCCAGAACTAACATCTCATCTGATATATTAACTCGCTATGCCCCAAACAGTCTAATGAGATCGGACTTCTATTATGTCCATTTCGCAGTCCCGGAAACTGAGGCACAGAGCCACAGAGCTATAGAACATAGATTTTTGACCCAGACAGTCTGGCTTTGGAGTCTATCCTTCAAATAACATGAAAAGAAATCGTAACATAAACAATTTTATTTTCAAAAAGACTTAAACTGTATGCAAAGTCTAAAATTGAAATGCTTGCTTCCCCGCCCCACCCCTGCCTCTGCCCCAGACCATGCTTGGTCTGCCCAGTGAGAAAGCCAGTGCTGGAAACGGCGGAGAGGAATATGTGTGAGCCTTAGAGAAGACCGATACAATGGATGTCGCCTCTTGTACCCACCAGGTCCCCCGCTACCCACACTTCTCCCAACACGTAGGGGCAGAGAGCAATGAGAAGTATGGAGACCGCGGGCCCAAATGGAGAGCTCTGGCAAAAGCTTTTTTCTAATTTAAAGACCACCCAGGTGTGTGCTGGTCTGTCCCCATTTTAGGGTCTCTGCCTCTTGCTTTCCAGCAAGAAAAGAAACAGATGCGATGCCCATTCATGCCTAATGGAGACAGAAGGGGAGGGAGGAACGGGGTGGGGGGTGGGGGAGCTCTTTGGCCTGCAAATCCTGTCCTGAAGAACTGGCACGTTAACTTCCACAGAGTTTACGTCTGTGGCCGTCACCTGTCAACTCGAAGTCCGGCACCTAGTAGGCCGTCTATACATGCACATTCAATCGAATTAAAATTAAATAATGCCATCGGATGTCTCGGTGGTGCCCAGGGAGTGGGTTTAGGACCGGCCTGGTCTTGGATTTGGAGCCTGACCAGATGACTTTCACTCGGTTGCAGTTGCCAGTCGATGGAGTGGGGGTGGGGGTCCCGCCCTCCCCTCCCCTCCCCGCTCTCCACCCCCAACCCTGCCTTCGGCCCTGGGCTGGGTCAGCTCAGATTGTCCTCAACAATTATCCCCAAAGTCGGAAAAAGCCCCGTTGAACAAATCTTCCACTTTTGTCTGTGCTGGGGCTGCAGACCGTGGTCCCGGCTCATTCGGCCCTCCCTCTCCCCATCCTGCACCCAGCCGGCCTGTGGTTATGAGTCAACGATCAGACAGAGAGAGGGCAGTCTTACCGGAGGGGAGGTGGAGGGGAGGAGGACTCGCAGGGCCCTGTGCTTTGATGCTGGCTCTCCTACATCCTGAACGCATGAAAGGCCATGGGAGGGAGAGGAAGAAATATAAAAGCAGAAAGGAAGAAAATGTTATTAAAAAAAAAAAAAAGAAGAAGAAGAAGAAGAAGAAGAAGTTGAAGAAGTGGGGGGTGGGGGTGGAAAGTGCCCGGTTTGAAATGTTGCCTCATGGACAAACATCTCCGGGAGACAAAAGCTAGTTAAAGACTGCGTAGAGATAAGCCATCTCCTCCCGTGACTCATCTCCCAGGAAATAATGGCAAAGGGGCGGCGTTGAGGAGGGAGCCGATGTGCAAATAGCAGCTTCGGTGAAGCTGGGGTTAATTACAGGAAGGACTTCTAGGGTAATTGCCGATAAACAACACAGGCTCGGAAGTCAGCTCTCTGGGGTTTGAATCTGGTCCCCGAACACTGTCCCAGAGGCAGCAGCTGGAGGGCTCCCCAGGCGGGCTCTTTAGAGGAGCCTCAGGCCCGGGCCCCGCGGCTCGTGGGCTGACCCCGTATCCTCACCGCCGTCAGGCAGGATGTTGCCTCCTCTCATCGGCCCCTGAAAATCCGTTCGTGAAAAAATTAGGAATAAAACGTTGTTTGCAATGCTGTTA
Source organism: Pteropus medius (assembly GCF_902729225.1). Classification (NCBI taxonomy): domain Eukaryota; kingdom Metazoa; phylum Chordata; class Mammalia; order Chiroptera; family Pteropodidae; genus Pteropus; species Pteropus medius. The sequence continues at coordinate 4,321,174 of NW_024349224.1, read as the reverse complement.
GAAAATTAACCAGGGGGACCGAAAGAAAAGCAGGAAGCTCCCCTAAACCATCAGCTGAGTCCGGGCTGGCTGTGGACAAACAGGGTTTTTGTCCCTCAGTGGTTTTTCGAAGGAGCGGGTGTCACCAGGATGGAGCACAGCAGCTTGGTCCTGCACCATGACGCCTTTAAGAGATGAAGACGTGCTATAACCACACCACACAAGTACAAGTGGTGACAATTAAGCCCAGAAACCCCCTCCATTCTGGGGAAGCTGGAAACTGGGGTGGGGGGGCATGGAGTTAGAAGAAGTTTGAGAAGCACTTGGAAATGTCAGTAAATAAATCCTTCCACCTGCCCGCCAGCTGCCTGTGGAGTCACTGTCTTGTGTGAACTGATGCATTTTTCATGGCATCCTGAACGAACATAGTTTCTTCCTCTGCTGCTTTGCAGAAGTGACCCAAAGTCCTTGGGACAGGGACAGAGGTGAGGAGCGTTCTCTAACTCTCTCAAGTATCTCTCGGCTGATCTAAGGCGGTTCGGTGGAGACGGACATGAAACAGGTGCTCAGTCCAAAGGGACTGTCCCTGGTCATGACACGGGGGATGCATCAGGGCAAGGACACGGGACTGAAATGCTGCTATCGGCCGCCAACCTCCTGATTCAGGCCTCAGTTTCTCCACCTATGAAACGAGGGGCTGAGAAAGACCACGTCTCTAGCCGTCACCTGTGATTCTCTGAAACCTCCTCAAACAGGTAGCCCAACCTCGAGCACAAAGATGCTATTTCTCAGTCCCTTTCTCCTCCCTACCACCTTAAATAACGCCTTCACCACAGAAAGAACTCAATCGATAAATATTTTGAGTGAATTTATGCATGCACTATTGGGCAAGTTTTACAGCTCTTTGTTTAAAATAAAATGTATGTGGGTGGGTATGGCGGGGGATGGGTTACTTCTCTATCTTTCCGTTCCATAGAGTTGCTTTGAAAGACCAAATAAGACTATCTGATAGTCATTTAAGCTAACATTTAGTATGTTCAAACACATTACATACTTTTCCTAATTATGTCTCAAAACATCCCTCTGTGGAGGCGGCTCTTAGGCTCCTCACTCCACAGGTGAGGAAATGAAGGCCCACGAGGACCGAGGAATGAGCCGTCTAGCGGGACGACTTGGGTATTGGGCTCGGCCCCTTTTGACTACAGGGTTGGGGAGTGGGGTTTGCCTTACCCCTGTGCCTGCTTTGCTGAGTGTCCTTGGGCAAGTCCTTGACCTGATCTGGTCATAAGTCACCCCTCCTGAGTCGGAGACACCCCTGGTTCCTTCCGTCCAGCCCTCAGTTCTCGGATCGAACAGCCCCTCCTCTGCTTCCCCACCGCGGCCTCCCACTAACCCAGAATCCCCCTCCTCATCGGCTGCGCTTTTCGCCTGAATTCTATACTTATTTTGTGATTATTGGACTCCCTGTTCCCGGTTCCACTAAGCTGTTAGCTCCTCTGGAGTAAGGACCCTGTGTGTCTTGTTTATCCCTGTACCCCAGCCTCAGCCTGACACCCCCCAGTATAGTGCTTGGCGTGAAGAAAATGCTCAAACATGTCCAAGCTTCTGGAGGGGTCCCAGTGGCTGTGAAATGTGCGGACCTTGCAGGGTCAGCCTCCACCCCATGAAGAGATTCCTGACCCCGGCCCCTGAGGACAGCACGCAAAGACCCCCTGGAGCCTTAGAAGAGAACTTTGACAGTTTCAAACAAGGCAAGACCAAGACACCTCCGACATTGCTTGTCAGATAAGCGACGGGCGATATCCATCCGGTGGGAGACGAGTCGTCTCACAGAGATTCCCAAAGTTGGCGGCAGTGACAGTTCCTAGGTCTCGTCTTCTTTCTTTCTCACCCATTCTGAGATGCAGGTGGGACCCGGAAGGGCATGGGATCAGAATGCTGGAGACTTTTGTAATCGTGCAACCCGGGCCTGTCTGGGGGTGGGGGCATTTGGGATGCACACAAGCCCCCAGGAACAGATCGTAGCAACCAAGCATGCCTTGAGGAGGGGGGCGCCTTTCTGGTTGTACACAAGAGCCGATAATAAAAGCACAATGAAGAGGCCTCACTCTCCAGCTGGCCGTGCACGCCCAACTCAGATGCCAGGATGGCCGCCTCCCTTTCAAGTGGGCTCTGGTCCCCCTCTGCCGCTGCCACCTCCTCCTCACTTGGTCTTTTAGTCACATACCAGACACGTCTCACAGAGCAGACCCGAAACCCCAGGTGGCAGAATCCCAGTTTCATATAAATTAGGCTGGGTAACGCTGTTCAGACACATTTTTTGTTGTTGTTGTTGTTTAAATCATGCAAAAATAGGATTTTCTCAGGGGCATAAATCTGGCCCAAATCTAAACCTGAATGTACAATTGACTGATATAGTTTACAGTGCAAACATAGAATTATCTGGAAGACTTCTGCTTCCAAAGAGGAGATCCCATTTTTTATCCAATCTGAAAGAAACGATTTATTTGCCGTTTAAAAAAAAAAAAAAACCTGCAAAAGTCAGTGCATGGCAAAAAGAGCAGATGCAAGCCCTGATCCACCAGAAAATGCATCCCGCCCCACACAGACAGGTGTCACCCAGAGCCACTCGAAGTGACTGATCCAAATGCACGTTCCCCACCATGGACCAAGAGCAGAGAAGTTTGGGCATTTAGCCTCATCTAAGGTAGATTTATGTTGATTTTTCCAAAGTAGGAAATAAGAACAAAGAACAGGAAAAAGAGAATTAAGGACATTTTAAAAAGAAAAAGAAAAAAAAAACCCAACAACTTTTCGACAAAGACTCTAATGCCCTCCGAATAACCCCTCTAAATATGGCACATTGTGCATTATAATAGAAGCATTGCTTTACTGAAATCAATTAAAGACAGTTTCTTCAACACGTCTCTTAATTTATCCCAATCCTCAAATTTTCAAAGACGTCAAGTCAATATGATGACCTCGAAGTTTTTACTGGGAGCAGGAAGTGGGGGGTGTGAGTAAAAACCGTGTTAGCTCCCAAGAATTTTACACTGAGATTTGGGAGTGCGAGAGCCTGCACAAAGGGACAGTCACTAGTAAGCAATATCTGTCCCCACTGTTCCATGGGATGGTCTTGGGAATTTAAAATAACAGAAAAAGATAATAATACTCCCCTCTCACGAGTTGTTTAAATTCTCATGGCAGTTTGCCATCCAACATCAGATTTATTCAATTCACGGTGACTTCAAAGAGTGCACAACAGCGACCTGCATTTCTCAGAAAAATATGTCAGCAGTAAGGAGGGGAAAAAATATTTCCTGAGATAGATATAAAAGAAAGTGACACGAGGTACCTAAACCCTAATGTTTGCCAGAAGGTTTGATTTACGGGTAAGTTATTTTTTTTTTAAGGTAGCATGTTTCTAATCCTCATTCGATGACAGTTGAAAACCGGGCATTTAAGTATAAAAAGAAAATACAAAGGGAAAAGAATTAGAGAGAAGAGTAAATGAGAACCGAGAAGGGCCCGGAGTCAGTGAGAGGTACGAGAGGCTGTGAAAGCAGCCAGGGAGCCTCCTGTATGTCCGTGGAGAAGGTGAAGTTGAAGCATAGCCACCGTTAACATAGTAAAATGCCGGAGAAAATGAACTTGGCTTGGCCTGGCGTTGGCGCTGCAGGGCCGACGATGAGAAGCAGCGGGCTCCTATGAGGCTGGCCAGCTCCCTTCTTTCCCGGTCAGTCAAGGCCCATGCCCCGGCCTTGTTTTCAACGCGCTCCTTGGGTCAACCACGCCACCATCCTCTCTGCATGGCCCACAGTGCAGGCTCGACCTGGCCCTCGCCTACCCCGTCAGCCTCCCGCTCTCTCTTACCCACGGTCTACCGTGTAGAGTCTACACTGCGGCCATCAGCAGCTGCCTCCTGGCCTTCTTTTAACGAAAGCCTACTCATTCCTCCTCTAAAGGCCACCGGCTCACGGCCAGCTTCCCTACCCTCTGAAATGAACCAGGGCCCTGGTTTCAGCTGCGAGTGTGCCAACAGCAAGCCCAAGACCTCATCCGGTCACTAGCCGTGTTTTGTTTCCATTTTCATTGCATCTGTGTTTTTAAAACATGGCTATTTCACATAAAAATCTGGACTACTAGCTCTTTTTTGAAAATCAGAAGGTCTACCAGTGCTGGAGTCACATCCCCCAGAAGTTCGGCCAGAGAGATGGGGGAAGGTGAGAGCCTCACCAGCCATTTCAGAGAACATTCTCCACAAGTGGCATCTTTTATGACATTTTGAAAAAGAAAATATGCTAGTATTGAAATGATGCTGGAAGCAAGCTGAAAGAATCTTTCAGTATCGGTCTAATGGTGACATATCTTAGTCGTGATGCAGGTGGAAGGGGACAGCAAGGGACAGCAAGTGGCTGGCTGAGCAGAGGCTCTGCCCATGGAGGGAGGTGTGAGCTATTCACTTGCGTAGCCCCCAATTCTATAAGTCACGCTCCCACCAAAATCTGCATCCAGAAGGGTCAGCTCAGACCTATCCTGGTCTCGACTGAATCCCTAATACAACTGTCTTCAAAAGTGTTCTCTCCAGTCTCAAGGATTATTTTGAAAATTACTCCTAAACCCAGACATGCTTTTTAGGACAAAGGATCGAGTGCCACATACCTGCCCTATGATCTTGGGCAGGTCATGGAACCCCTCCCTACTTTATGATAATGACGGTTATGTGAATCAGACTGTTCTTTCACAGTCTATGCTGAGTATTAAATGAAAAGGTTTAAGTGTAAGAATAATGTCACCTTACAATGGCAACGCAAGTTTTAGATATTCTGATGCTTATGGTGACTAGTGAGCATGTACTACATTCCAGGGACTACGTGAGTCGCTTTCTAAGCCATGTCTCACTTACCCTACAAGACAGGCATTGAAAACTACTCATGTTACAGATGAGGACACTGAAACTTAAGTTACGTCATTTGCCCAAGATCAGCAGCTGTAATAAGGCAGACCCAGATCCGAGCCCAGCTCGGTGTCATTTTTTCAATAATATTATAGTACTTAAAAAAAAATTTAATCACAAAATGATCATTGTAGTAACAGTTGGAGCTATTATTTATATTGAGCTATTTCTTGTGTTACGAACGAAGCCTGCTGTAAAGCACGTGGCTCTCTGAACAACAGTCATGAAGCGGGAAGCTGCTTTATTCTCTATTGTTCTTGGCCGGATGGGTATGGCAAAATATCACGAGTTTTATCGCTCAAGAGAAGTGATGACAAGCTGAAATTAACCGAAGGTGTTAACTTGCAGAAAGTTCACTGCTACCTTATTGGATCCAATCTCCCTTGTATTCCCAGTGTTTAGCGCAATGCTCAACACACAGCAGAGACTCAGTTAATGAGCGTAGGTCTTGATACCTATGCAGTTAGTAAATGAATGAAAACTGCTAGCTCTTAAGAGATGCTAGAAACATGACTTGACTAAAAACACACTTCTACTATTGAACATTCCACACTGTCCAACTTTAGCTCTAGCCCGTGATGGAGACTATTCTGTACCTTTCAGGTTATTCACTACCATAAGATAAAAATGGGTTAATGCGCCAGGATCAAATCCCCATTAACCCAGGCGTCTTTCTGCAACCAATATGGGCTTACTACGTGCAAGATACATGCATTTTTTTCAATCCCAAATGTGTGATTACCATCATCTCTATTTTTTTGACAAAGTAAAAGCTGGGAAAGTTTGAGTAATTTGCCCCAAATTCTACAACTATAGTAAGGAAGGGGGTAGGATATGAACTCAGCTTTGTCCGACTTCAGAACCTATGTTATTGACGAAAATGCCATGTATCTGTGGGCTGACACGGCTTTCAAATTAGGCTCTAGAAACTAAAAACTAAAATTGTACCACATGAATTGGTACTTTCCCATTTGAGTCTGGGGAATACGTTCTGTTAATTTTCAAGCTTACCTTTCGAACTTTTTTTAAAAAAGCATAGGGCATTTTTTAAAATAGTATTGTGTATTTGTGAAATTCCTTAGGATTATACGTAGACAGTTTTATTGTTATTAGCTTCTATTCTATTTCAATTGCTTTGGGGCTTAACATGACTTCTTAATATCATTCAGAATTCTCAAAAATGTGCATTTGTGATAGTATGTTCCACAGGCTTTTGTGAATAATTTTTTACAGGGGTGGAGATCTTTCTAATTAATATAGTAACTTTCTAATTATTTGAAACCATTTAATTCAGAATTTATAATATTTCATACAGAATCTGAGCAAAATTTAATTTCCTGAAAAATTTAAAAGGCTAGTGAGCATATTACTAAGGTAATTAAGTTCATAAGAGGGGCATACAGATCCCTTAAGAGAGCAAACTATTTTCAAGCGATTTAGAGGCACCCTGTCATTAGGTTGGTGTGCTAATTACAAATCATTCTAATTGATTCAATAGCCTCCCCAAAGACTTCCATAATGTACTAGACAAACACTTTATTAGCCAAACTGAGTTACTGTAGGTTCTTTTCAAAAAAAAATTTTAAAAAGCTTTCTTAAAAACAATATCAAGTCAGAAACATTCACTGTGAGAGAAGGGCCCTGACTTCGATTTTATTCTCAACTGGTGTTTGTTCTACTGATTGACTTGCTTTTATTTAATGAATGCTAATGTGGGACAGAAAAGAAGAAAATGGACTTGGTTTCTTTCCCTCCATCCATCTTGTCTCCCTTTGTCGAAAACATCTGTTGTCATTCTTGACCAGGATCAACTCCCCTTTTTTAGCTGTCCTGTGTGTGTGTGTGTGTTCCTTTGGGAGTCACCCTATCTCTACTGTCTGTCCATGTGGCTTAGCTAGGTTGACCCTACCTTCCTGAATCCAGGATGCACACATGACCCAGTGCTGTCCAATCAGCATGTTCCATACCTTGTTAACTATGATGGACACGTCCCAAGGCAGGCCAGGGAGAAGGGCTGGCTGTGCTGAGTTGCCAGGTTGGGAGGATGTCAGCCAGGAGCCTGAGGGGCGCCACATGGGGGCACTTTCTTGAGGAGTGAAGCCAGTGTAGTAAAGGGGACACAGAAATTCCTGATAATGTGATTAGAAGCTGGATGAAGTTGCCTTTGGAGTCATCTGCACTCCTGGATTCTCCACTCATATAGCCCGATACATTTCTTATTTATTTTCTTGTCCTAAACTTTGTTTAGGTTGTGTTTTTATTCTCTTAACAGAATTTAAATGAATTTTTTTGTTTTACTTAAGAAATCCCTCAAAATAAAAATTTGTTCCATGTGGATAATTTTATCTCTTGAGTATAAGATTGACCTCCTGTGAGATGGTTCAATTTGAAAAGGCCAATAGTTCATTTACAACATAAGTAAAGATGGTCCATCTGGCTTAAAACTGAGTTAAGCAATTACTTCATGTATCTGTGTTTTCGATCATTTTAATTGTGATTCTGAGCCTCCGTCTCCAACTCCCGTCATTTCTGGGAACCACCCTTTAGTCCAGGAGGAGTCCTTGACTCCGATAACACAAGCTCTGCAAGGAGCTTAAGGTTCTGGAAATAAAAACTAGGAGGCTCTGCCGTAAACCGCCTTGAAGCCAGGAAGCACAGAACCGGCTTCATGCCCGACCAGGGAGAGACTCATCCAACAACAAACACAAAGTAAGAGCAAAAATATAATTTGATGCAAAGAAATATCCCACTACTGCTGCCTCAGAAGGTTAATTTTAGCCCAGCAAAGAACAGCTTGAATGTAGCAAGTTGCCTGCAGATTCTGCTGAATAAAAAGTGCTGGTAATACCCTTAGGAAAAAGGCAAAATATTTAAACCTAATTCTGGTCTTGGGTGCAAGACATTACTGGTCATTTTCCATTTCTGGGTGTCAGCTTTGCCATCTGTGATGTGGGGATAAGCAGACCTCCTTCCTCCAAAACATAGCAAAGATACAAGAGCTCCCTAACTCCCTCTATGTCCACAACAGTTATGTAAGCGTTTGATTCAATATCCAGATAAAATCAGTCCCCTAGACCAGTCCCTAAAGAGACATATTTTGTAAAGCTTGCCAGGTAAGTTTGAAGAACAAGCAAATTTGAGAGAGGAAGTGTTAATGCTTTTATTAAAGTGAGGGCTCTCAAAATGGTCTAGATTCACCAGTAAAGCTATCTATAAAAATAAGTGTCCCCGGGTCAGACCCTCAGGCCAGTCGAATGAGGTCCAGGAGCCTCCCTGTTCAGTAGTAGCATTGACAACTCAGAGCCTGGGGTGGGGACAAAGCTCTGGGTGACCCTCCAGAGAACCTTCTGTCCCCATTTGCTGGCTTGGCCTTTGTCATTCTGGAAAACTGAGACCTCCCAGAGTAAACACACTCTGAGCTGCCTCAGGGTGTCTGTCATCGAGTCCTGGGCTGCCCGCTCATGCCGGCCACTGACGGGGCCACACTACTCTGTTTGGTCTTCTTCAAAAACACAGAAGTAGGTTCTCTGGTTCCCACAAATGTGACATGGCCAAAGTTTGCTTTTTGTGCCTTGTTGATCAAGTGAAGGGGCATTCTGGGGGTTACCTTAGGCCTCAGGAAGAGGGGTTGTGGGGGCAGGAGCTCCTGACAAATCTCAACTGCATTCCCATTGAGAAATAATGGCCGAGGGCGGGGCCAGCGTTCTCTACCAAGGGATGAAAAGCTCAGAAGACAGTTATCACACACTGGATCGAAGAGAATCTTTGTTATCTGAGGATTCTGTGAAGTAGTCAGTGAGTTGTGGTATAGATTCCAGAAAACTACGTCGAAGAGTCGAAAGCGCTAACACTAACGCGTGGCCCACCAATAGACGTGAGGAAGGGCCGTGTCGCCTTCCTCCGTGTCCCCAAGTTCAGCCTGGCGTGGACGGCAGGAGCAACGGTGCGAATCACAAAACACTCCGCCTGGTTTTGCTGCAGACGACAGACTGATCGACCGTTTTTCAACTAGATACATTTCGTTTTTAAACGAAACGCACACAGAGTTCTCGGTAATTCTTACCTTAGCCTTTGACACTTAGACTTCTTGAGATTTCACATTCAAATCCACATGCTGAGCTTCTACTGAAAGAATTCCGACTTGTCGGCAGTGGGTGGCATTTCTGGGAATCTGCGTTGGTGGCACTAGGTCACTGCTGCCACTGGAGAGGAGCCCGTCATGCTTCGGTTCCAACGCTTCTGTCACCAGCTTGGTCTTTCCGCATTTGCATTTCTGAGCATCACGTAGTCACTTCCTTCTTCTTCGGAATCCTTTTTACATATTTCTTGCACGGGGTCACCTCAGCGACCCAGTGAGCTGGGCAGGACCAGGCGGATGCGTCCCACGTCACAGATGGCGAGACCAAAGCCCAGGGAGACTAAAGGATTCGCCTGAGATCAAAGAGTGCCGTGACCTCAATAAATCAGATGTTCCCCTCCTTCCCCAGCCCCCCACCTAGTTCCGAGCGAAGTTATTTCCACTCAGGTGTTCCCGGCTTGGTGCCTCCATAAAAGAATTGGATTTAGCTCTGTGTGGCTGGCCTGTCCTCTTCCTGACAGCGCTATTTAATGGATAAACAGTTTGTTTTATTTATCTGACAGGGCTTCTTCACGTCGTTTCGGGTTATCTGTCCTCCCCGCAGATCACATTACGGCTTGTGCTGGGGGTCGACCCTCCGTTGGGTTCACTCTAAATCAGATGCTTATCGTTCCCACAGTGATAAGTAGGGAGGCTCTGGAAGCGCACAGCCAGGTTATTTACTTAGAGCCTCTGTGGATCGTGTTTTATGCGGCCGGGTCTCCGTGCCAGGCCTTTACCCACCCAGCTTAGGTTGCGTTCAGGAACTTAAGCCCAAAGCCCCTTAAATAATGTTAACTTCATAGCTGACATTTTTATGAAATAAGTCTGTGCGGAAGGGGCAGAAAAGGGATGACGCAGACAGAGGACTGGAGCTTGGTTTCAGTGTGTGCGCGTGCGTGCGCGTGTGTGTGTGCGTGTGGTGTGAAGGGGGCCGAGAGAGGAGAGCAGAGAGGGGCTTTGATTTTCAGGCTTATTCTGAAGCAACAGAGAATACTTAGTGCTGAGGTGAAGTCTCTCTCGGAGGGCTTTCTAGAAGGAGAAAGAAAAAATAAGAGGAGTTGGAGTAGACATAGGATGTTTCTTGGGGAGGTGGCCGTGTGAGGGTGAGAGGCCTTCCGTGCAGGGGCTGTCTGTGTTGTAGGGGGGGGCATCCTCTCGGTAGAAGCATGGTGGACGGAACCATCTGGAGGTGGCGGGGGGGGCCCGGGGACCATCTGTCAGGAGCCTCATTTTCATCCTGTTCCTCAAATACAAACTTTTGACATTATCCGCAGATGAAGTCACACATATAATCAATGCAGAGTGTGTGTGTGTTAAACGTGTTATGTTGCCGAAAGTCAGCATTTGACAAAGCCATTTTGTTTATTGTGTTTTGATTTTTTGCGATTGTCCTATGGCATTTCTTCTTTTTCGAATACACTGGCAGTCTGAAAAGTGGAAGTAGCACACGTGACTTTCCACCTTCAAGGTTCGGCAGGAACGTGTGACACAGGGCTGCCGTCCCGTCCTTCCAGAGCTCCCCGGGTCATCATGTGAGCCCCTGGCCCCACCCCAGCTAGAGTTTCAGGGGGAAAGGCATGATCCTGTTTAAACAGCCTCAAAACTGAACTGCACCTTCCAATCGAGGCAGGAAGAACAGGCTTTCGACGTGTTCCGCCAGAGGAACGCGGATTCTCCCCTATCTCTGAGAAGCCTGGGCCTGCCCTTATCTCTTTTTACTGTAACCTGCTTAGCTCTTGCACCGAATGAATGAAACAAAGAGTCTTTCTGTCAACAAAAAGAATAGGAAAGAGAGTAGATCGCGCACCCTCTTCCTTCGTCCTCGCCAAGTCCTTGCCTGGCCCCTGTCTTTCTGTTTGTCACTAACCACCGGGCTGACGGTGCCACTGCGAGAGTCAGGCTTCCCACCGAACAGCTGAGTCGTCTTGGCAACGCTCCTACCTGACAGCCCCTACTTCGATCTGGGTCTACTGAGCATTATGGCCTGTCTTTCTACTCCTGGTCTGTCTGTTGGATCGGATCACAGGCTTCTCATTGTGTCCTGGTCTCTGGTCCTCTGGGTCCTCCGTTCCTGTCTACCTGGTACTCACACTCAGCTCTCATGTTCCCTCGTCTCTTGCATCTTCCTGCTCCTATTACAGTCTCCAGCCTCCATCACCGGCCTGCAGATGGCAACTACTGTCTAGTAGGTAAAAGATATTCAGAGAATGTTTGTTGAATGAATGCATGAGTGAATAAATGACAAATACACAAACTAGGCCTCTGTAAAGTGCCAAGACCCTATACCTGGCCTCCAGTGGCACACCCCCACTTGCAACAATTATCCAAACACATTAATTCCTGAAAGAAGCCAGAGCCAGGAGGCCATTACTTAGAGAACAGAAGTTAAAAGTAGTTCTTTCCTTGAGACCCCACACGTGGTTTCAGCACAGAGGGAACAAATTCATTCCAGCCTTGACATCTTTCTAGAAAGCACTGGTAAACCCTTGTGGGGAAAAAAATGCTGGCAAAATAATGTTAAAAGAAATGAACAAAATACAAAAATCTTATTATAACCACATAAAAATGACATTTGTCTATGGCCAAAGACTAGGAAGGAATATAAAAACATTAAATGGCTTATTGTTTAAGGCGTTGAAATTGGGGCTTTCCTAAAATACCTCCTGATGGTTGTTGGTGCTGCTATTGTTTGTGTGTCCACGTGAGGGTGCGTACTCACTTAGGTGCGCACAGGAGGATGTCAGGATATAAAAGCAAACATTGTTCCACCTTCCAAGGGAACTTTGCACTTAGCTATCAAATAACCCTAACCTGTTCTTCAAAAGTAGGTCGATCTCTGATTAAATTGTCCAGGTGATTGGCCAAGTCCTAACTTCACAAAGACAATGGTGGTCAACACCAAGTCGATACAGTTACTATTATTGAGTCAGCATGGTTCTCTGGGCTTAAGATAAGCGTTCTTTGATGACACGTGGAAGGTATTTGACATTTAAAGGGCAGCTGAATCAACATTGCAACTGGCTGTTACAAATATACTAGAATGACTGCAATAGAAGAAAACAAGCTTACTAACAAAAAACAAAAAACAACAAAAGAAACTCATTCCTGTCAATTTAGTGACATGAATCCTATCTTTATTGAAGTAATATTCAACAGCACTCTCTATATGCAGTTTGAGATTATTTATCTCTTCTTAAAATGATGCTCGACATTGCCCAACAATCATGTTCAATGGTATTTGACAGATGAATGATCTCATGTATGTGGATTTGGGAATATCTTTTTTAACTTGATATTTAATAATGTCCGTACATAATAATTAACTCACGTGTTGTTATCTAAAGAGTTAAAATTGGACTTTTCCTTTGTAAAAGGATAAATGTCTTAACTTGTCCAGAAGGAGGTCTGGAGAAAAGGACGTAAGTATTTGATTTAAGAGGGTATCTCAAGAGGAGAGGGAGGAAACAAAAGAGGGAAAGAAGTCAACCCAGAGGCATTGATGAGTAGGTTTCCAGCATAGGCAACTAGAGTCAATATCTATTTGGGCGGCATATCTCAGAGTCAACCCAAGGGGCAAAGAAGCTGGTACCCAGTGCTTTCATCACTGGTTGAGGGCTGCTTCTGGAGGCCTGGACAGAGTCTGTTGCATGCCAGCCCAGCCGCTCCCAGTGCCCAGGAAAGCCTTTGGAAGAGAGTCTTAGATGCTACCAGCAAGAAATCTTTAGCCAGAAGGGCGACCATCAAGGCTACATGGGCAGGGCACCAACTGTATCCGCTACTAGCCAGCATCTCAAGTAACTCATGATGATTTAGTTTGGTATTCACGCCAGGAAGGCCTCTCTACTTCGACTTAATCTATAACCTCAATGTGGAACGCCATCAATTCCCTCTGCCAATTCTTTGTCATCACAGCTCGTGTAGCCTGCCACACAGTAGATAATCAATCAATATTTTTTAAATAAACAAGTAACATGTCAGTCAAGGCCCAGTTCAAATCTCATTCCCTTTAAGAAACATTCTCTCATCTGCTCTATGGTCCCAGGACAGTTTGTTCTTCAATTAAAGCTCTTACGCTCTTCACCTCTTCTTGAAAAGAGAATAATTTGTCTAACGCAGCCTTGTAGTCAGCTTCTTGGTAACGGTATGGATAGTACCTGGAAATCAAGTCAGCAGTTTTTTACCATTACATGTGACCAGATGGGGAAGTCTAATTCTCAGGTGTAAAGGAAACCTTTTATTTCCATGCATCTGAGCCATGCTGTCTAATCTCAACTTTATCCACAATAAAGCCGATACTGATTTGCCTGCTTAGGCCATTTGCTTCTGGACTCAGGCAGGGAGGAAGGTTGTTATTTATCTCTGCCCCCTCAAATTCCTATCCATACGAGGCAGAGACCTCAAGCTTACAAATCAAAACTGGTAAGAACGCTTCCACAGGCCAAAGCATTCAGGGTTCTTATGGATAATAACCCCTGCTGGAGGTGACTTCACACTAAAAACTACAAACAGATGGGGAAGCAAACCACGAGGTTTGTCAGCATAGCCCACAAATTGGAAAATTCACTCCCCAATATCAGAGACAATGGAAAAATCTCACTATCGAGTGTGTGTGCTCCTTCAGATTCATGTTTTCCTATAATTCCAGTCCATTCTCCATACCAGAAACAGAGCAATAGTATAAAAAAATTCAAATCAGACCCCCTCCTCCCCTACCCCCGCTTAATTCCCTGCCATGGCTTCCAGTCACTCTTCGGATAAACACGCATGCTGTAGGTTATTCCACTCTAGATTTGTAAACCAAAAGGAAAAAAAAAAAAAGCAATCCGAATAAAACCTTGTTCACGTGCCTTCGTAGAAGCGTTATTCACAAGAGCCCAAACGTAGGAGGAACCCAAGTGTCCATCAATTGATAAATGCACATACAATGGAATGTTATTAGGCTGTAAAAAGGAATAAAGTACTGATATACGCTACGACATGAATGAACCGCAAAAACATAATGTTAAGCGAAAGGAGCCAGACCGAAAAGGCCATATATTTTATGATTCCATTTACATGAAATATCCAGAATCGGAAAATCCATAGGGACAGAGAGCAGATTCGTGGCTGCCAGGGCTGGGGGAAGGGGGAATGTGAGGACTCCTGGTGGGTATGGATTCTCTTTTGAGGTGAAGAAAAGTTCTGGCATTAGATACCGGTAAAGATGGCACCACATAGCGAACGTACTTAACGTTCCTGAATTGTGCATTTTAAAGTAGTTAAATGGTAAATTTTATTTCAGTGTATTTCACCACCATACAAGCAAGGACACCTCTATGGCATGACATTGCTCCAGAGTATCCTGCAGATAAGGCCAATTTTAGACCTTACCTGGGGCCACTCGCCCTCTTCCCTGTTCAGCCCCTCATTCTCTTAAAAGGAAAAGCCTAAGAGCCTCCATCAATAAAGCAAAGGCATCTGAATCCCTGTCTCAGGCTCAGCTTCCACGCAACTTGACAATAAATGAACCAGCGAATAAAATGAATGAGTAAATAAAATGTTTCAATGTCAGGCTCACAACTCAGAGCTACCACATGGGTTTGACTCTAACATCCACACTTTAACCACTGAGCTACCTTTCTAATGAGTTCACCAATGAAAAAGCCACCTAGCCAGGCCAGCACTGTAGGGCCAGACCACGTTCCTTTAGCAACCATGCCTCTGCTGCTTCTCCTGTCTTCTGGGAATGTCTGAACCTCAGACTAAATGGGAAGCCTATATCAGTGGTTCTTTCCCTGCAACCTCAAGCCCTATATAACAATAATTTTTAAAAAGAGAGAAAGAAACATGTAAACAGCTCATCCCCCACCCATTCAATGTAACAGAGAAGTTATTGTGTGTGGGAAACCAGCTGTCCAAGATGACATCGCCAAAGAGTCTCTAAGGATATAGAAAGATTGTATTAACTCACTTGTCCTTGTGAAGACATTAGTATTGTCCCATCTTCGAGCAGCTGAAACCCCCAATAAATCCCCATTTAAAGGCAAATTTGTAAATGCCTAAGGTAGTCACAATAATGGTACTGTAATTTATATTGACCATGCTCAAAGCCGTGGATTATTTATAGCATCACGGTCAATGTTAAACATTTCAGGACGAGAATTATAAACTCTTAGAGCTTGGGGGAAGTTTATAGGAATATAGAACAGCAGAAGTAAAATCTAATACAGAGAAATCATAGTGAGAACTTACTCAACCAAATTAGAAATCATTTTTACTTACCTCGTGGATGGCATTCAGACTGACAAATGGGAAGGATGATGAATAATTTTCCAGAAAGTACAAGTAGTAGGTGGATATATATTCTCATTCCTCATTCTTCCTTATAGCTAGATTGGAAAGAGAAGATGTCTTTGTCAGCTACTGCTATGTAACAAATAGCTTCAAAATCTCAATAGCACGTAACAAGCTTTACTTCTCACTCATGCATCTATGGTTCAGTTGGAGTTCAGCATATCTTGTCTAAACCTGGCTAGGCTTGGTTTCAGGTGGCAAATCAGATATGTTCTCCATCATGAAGACAAAGCAAATTGTAGATGTACTAATCTATTTCAAAGGAACAGGGGGTAGGACCAACAATTAAATCGTCATAGAGGGCCTGACTCACCCAAATAGTTCTGTGTGTGTGTGTGTGTGTTTTATGTAGACTAAGAAAATAGAAAAAGAAAACATTATTAGTGGGCATTTTTGCCTGCTCAGTTCTAGTAATAATAGCAATTTCTCTTTAGAAAACTATCCCTCCCCTTTCTCCTTGTAATTCAGATAGTGTTGATCTCTCCCTGCCTCTAGCAAAGAGCACGAGACTGCAGCTTGGCCAATCAGGGTAAGTCATCTTCTTGGCTATTCTGATTGGCTCAAGGATGGTCATGTGACCTAAGACAAGCCAATAGAAGCCCAACCCAGAATTTTTGGTATAGCTATCAGGGAAAAAAAAAAAATCATTAGGCCCATGCAAAGTGGGTTAAAGTTTGATAACTATTTTTATCATACGCATGTCCACAGGGGCCTTTCTTTTGCCACGTTATGCTGTTTTCCAAGGCCTTTCCAACCTCTGCATCTACATAAACATCACTTTCTGAGAGAAGCGTCCGCTGGTACGTCCGGCCTAGACTTCGTTCTAACTTTCTAATCATTGAGCGGCTTCATTCTCGGCCTACCCTCTTGAACTCAAGAAAATCAGAAAAAATCATTTCAGAAGCATCACTATCCTCATAGCAATGCCAGTTAACGTAAAATGCTCCACTATTTTGAAATGTAACCGGTTTAAGTGGAAGCCAGAACTATTTTTAAAAATTCACTAAGAACAAAAGAAAAAAGAGATTCCAACGAGTAAATTAAATGCGTGAGTGCTAATACCGTTAGTGTTTGAAAAAGAAATGTTGGATGTAGGAAAATAAGAAATATGAATAGATATGCTTTACGAGGTTGATTTAAACAATTGAGTGTTTTTCTGTAATCTACTTTCCTGCCTCTCTGATTAATAGTAAAGTTTTCATGGTTTTCTAAGTGATGCTTTGGAATGTCAAGTGTTTGGTTTTAAAGCGTGGGGGCAGATAAACGTTTTAGGTGATTAAAAAAAACATATTTAGGAAATGATGTTCTTGAAGGCCTGAGGGAAGAAATTGACACCGTTCTTTACAATTTCATTACAAAAGATGAATAAACGTCTGTCAAATTAACTTTGCTCAGTCTCACAAATGGTGGGAAATGCAACAGCGAATGCAAATACCAAAGCACAATTTATTTTCCCTCAGTCACTTGATGGGAAAGGTTCTGGTTTCTGCCACACATAATGTAGGCGCCCATCAAAAAACCTCGGTTTCCAGATCCAGCATCAAGATGTGCGCAGAGAAGATGCGGGAAGGCAAAAGGAAGAAGAGCACTAGAGACAGCGCTCCGCATGTGTCTCTGGCACCTCCTGATTTGAGGCTCTTGTGACAATAACTTGAGAGCCCAGTATCCAAAATCACAATTCCAGAACTATCTGCCTTCTTGACCTCTAGCAACCCAGTTCATTACCTGCACGTAGGTGATCCAAGTCAATATAAGCTTGATTACCACTACTATTCATCTTATTTATTATAACATGAGTGTTGCTATGTAATAAACTACCCCAAACCACGATGGCTTACAACAACCATCACAAATTATTTCCCATGCCTGGGGAATCAGCTGATTTCAACCATTGGGCCATGGGTAGCTCTGCTGCAGGTCTCTCATCCTCTACGGAGACCGATGGGCTATCCCAGCCATGTTCTTCTTATTTCATTGGTAGAAGTTAAAAAAAAACAAGCAAATGACAGGCCTGGGCTTGGACCTAGCACACTGTCACTTCCGTTTCACTTCACTGACCCAAGTAAGTCACATAGCCGAACCAATGCCAACGGTGGAAAAACAGACTCTTCCCCTTTTGTGGGTGGAGCTTCAAAGTCACACAGCAAAAGACATGCAGAGAGAGAAAGGTGAGGAATTACAGCTATCCGTTCATCTGATCGCATGTATTATTTTTAAAAATTTATTCTACGTATATTCATTTGGTTATTCACTTATTCACTCGATAAATATTTGCAGAGTACAAATTCATGTGCTGAACACACAGAAGCCAAAAGTATAAGAGGATAAGCTTCCCGTCCTCATAGAACTTACATTTTCATGAAAAGGACACTCAACAAACAGGCAAAAAAAAAAAAAAATCAAACAAACAAAAAACAAAACAAAAAAAACAACAAATAAAACAGTAGGATATCGATATAGGTAATGTGAAAGATACAAAGAATGAGGGGACAGTAGAAGAGGGAGGGGAGAGACTAATTTAGGAGAGTCAGGAAAGGGTACCCTCCCCGTTTATCTGCCTGATTCTCTCAGCATTTCTTGGAAATACCTGGGTAGGAATTAGATAGCAAGACATGGGTAAGATGGGACACTGTGGAGCACTGAAGAAAGGGCATCCTGGAAGGGTACTCTCCAAGAAAAAAGGAAAACAGTAAGAATGGAATAAAGGGATAAAAGTAGAGGGGATTTTGTGGGTGGGCAAGAGGTCTGAAAACTAATGACCCAAATACATGGCTGTTGACATCTAGCTGCCCCTCCACACAAAGCGTTCTGAGAAGATGAAGAAGATGAGAGGATTTTACTAGTTTCGTGTGTCAGCCCATAATATCGAATGCTATGTTTTCCTTAAAATATAATCTAGTAATATAATTCTGTTTTGGTTTTTTTTTTCCAGTAAGATCAGCAAAATGTACACAGGAAAGATGACTACCTAGTATAACAGAGCTTAAATTCTTGGGGAGAATGTACAATGAGCAAACAATTTAGGTAGAAATGTACAGCTTTTTTTCCAGCTTAGAGAATGGGCTGGGAGGAATGCGGTGATGGACTGGGGGTCACCCAGAGCCTGGAACCTGGGCTACACTCATTTCCTTCTGGATAGCGATCTCTCTCCCAACCAGAGATCTTAATTAGGGAATCAAGGCAGTTTGTGTTTGGGGGTTGAATATCCATTTGTTTTAAAATCATAAGTCTTGTTGCCCTTGTTTTTTTTTTTTCTTCCTAGAAACTTCGCATGTAGCTTCATGATTGTATTTTTAACATATTCAAATTACAGTTCCCTTTTCTTCTTTGCCTCCCAAGAAGAGTAGTCAGAATTCAACAGATATTGACTTTTACTAAGACAAATTCTAGATTTATTGACCTGAGAAATAAATATTAATAGAGGTTAAATTGGGGTCAATTTTTACTCCAAGAGATGATAAATCTTGATATCGTTCCTGGGTTGGCGGGTCAATATGTCCCCTATGCCAACCATATGCTCCTGTCATCAGGTTCTCCTGAGGAAAAGGCCAGTGCACAAGACAGAATCTGGAGGAGCCATAGCTCCCATCGGCACTCTGCTGGTGACGTGCTTAAGATACACCGACCTCATTTTAACCTGGCTGGTTGTTACCAGGCTTTGACCGCTGTCCAGGTCAAGTCTCATGTCTAAGAAAATAATAACCTTCTTTGGTATTTCAGCAATCATTTTTGGGGCTTTCTGTTCTCACACACACACACACACACACACACACACACACACACACACTTTCCATCCTCTCCAGACCATCCACCATCGTGAGGGAAAGGTAGAGAACACATGTCGGTAATCCTCGGATTTTACTCCAGGAAGAAGTTTTGGCTTGTTCATCCACTAAAACTCCGAGGACAAGCTTCTCTCCCTTGCCCTGTTCACCTGTTTCTGCTTTACTGTTAAAATGAGGGTGGTGGATATTTTATTTAATAAATATTGACTGCCTGGTATTCACTCCTAGATCATACTTACATGTGCCAAGTACTATTTTAAAAGCCTTCTATGCATTAATTCCTTTATTACTCACAACTATCCCACGAGGTAAGCACAATTATGATGCTGCATCACATGTATCAGATGAGGAAACTTTGATATGAAAAGGTAAAATGATTTGTCCAGGATCACATGGCCAAGGTCTAAACCCTGGCAGTCAGGCTGCAAACTCGTAATTGTTCCAACCACTTCCCGTAGCTTATCTTACAATGCTGGTTACTGAGAATACGACCATGAGTGAGACACAGGATGTGTACTTATACATAGACTTTTATGCTTTAAGAAATGATGAACAGTTTATATAAAACTGAAAGCTATAGCTATTATCTTTGCGTAATAGGAATTTATGACTTTTTCTTTTTTCCTTGTCACAGTTTTGCTTCCTACACATCCCACAATTTCGTTTGGAAGGTAACATGAGTCGTCCAGGAAATCCGCAAATAATTGACAAGGAGTATAGAGGGCATATGCGTTACAATCTAGGTTGCCATTTGAAGGTTAAGTCCAAGTGGTAGAGATGATCTATAAATGTCTGAGGAACTGTAAGAGTGGAGGCTTCATTCAGAAGCAATCTAAAGCCAGAG
Organism: Pteropus medius; assembly: GCF_902729225.1. NCBI lineage: Eukaryota > Metazoa > Chordata > Mammalia > Chiroptera > Pteropodidae > Pteropus > Pteropus medius. The sequence goes on along the minus strand of NW_024349224.1, from coordinate 4,301,156 downwards.
CAGAAAGTTTCCAGGACACAGTCCCATGATCAATGAGTAATGTCTCTAAGTTAGGAACATGTTCAGCTGCAATTAGTAGAAAACCTGACCCTATATGAGTTTAAACGGGTTGTCTGTCTGTCTGTCTGTCTGTCTGTCTCTCACTTCCCGTAACAAGAGGTCGGGGGCAAATGATAGATTTGTGCTGGTTTAGAGGCTCACCAACACTGCCAACAGTGACCCCAGCCCAGGAGAGTAGCTTTTTCCTGCCCATCCAAAGTGCTACCTTCTGCTTATCAGCTTTCAGTTCTCCTGCTTGTCATCTCACGCATCACAATGTGGTGGCCTTGGCTCCCTATACCATGGGCTACGAGCAATGGCAACACACAGTACTGATAGGTGTTTGGTATCTCATTATGGTCTTAATTTGCATTTCTCTGATGTCCAGTATGATCATTGGTTATTTTATATATTGATTTGTGAAAACCTGTTCAGGGCTTTCGCCCATTTCGTGTTTTATTGGGTTGTCTTTTTCTTATTGATATGTGGGTATTATATTCAGGATACAAATCCTCTGTTGAATATAATTTTGCCCTTCCCACCCACACTACACAAACAGAAGGTATAGAGAAATGTGTGTGTAGATATGTATATGTCATTGTATACTTATCCAAACATATTACCTCATTTCACTTAGGATCTAGCAAAACATTCTAACTCTTTTCAATTTGCATAGGCATAAAATAGTATAGGGACCCTTTCTGTCGTTTTTGCTTTTAATTGTTAATACTTATAGTTTGTGAGATATTTAAGAGAAATTAAACGAACCTAAGGAGTTTTTATTATAAAATGTACTATATCTTTTAGCCTAAACAGTAATGTGGGATTTGATCCAGCCTTCTATGTGAGATGACTCCAAGGCTAATGCCCTCCATGGGAGGAAATGATATTCCACAAACTGAAAGTTACATTGTTTTAATGCTGATGATCTGCAGATTAAAATCAGGAACAACTCAAAGGAGAGGTTGCGATTTCTTCTTCCATGTCTAATAATTTGAGGCTTTGAAGTTAAGTATAGTTGAATAGAGGATCTGTTTTGGCTGCCGTGGCATTTAACTGGGAATGGTAAGTGTTAGTGGAGATAGGCCCGCACTCATAAGATTGGATCTCTTTGTTTACTTCAGGCTTATTTGTCTTCTTAACAGGCACATGTGGCCTGTTGCATGCACATGCTGTGGTGGGCCCTCATCACCAGTCTGTAGATTATAAACACAATGCATAAACAATGAGGTACCATGGAAAATAATAATAATGTAACTTCATTTATCTCTTTCTATGAAGCTGACCTACGTTACAATAAAAAAAAAGGGGGGGTGGGCAGGGATCCCACCCCCCCCTTTTTTTATTGTAATGTAATAATCACAAATCTTAAATAATCTGAGTGTAAATGGGAAGGCGGGAGTGTTTTATCCAACAATATGCAGAAAAAAACCTCTAGGGTCATTTTTAAAAATTGCCTTCTAAATGATTAAAGGAAGCTCACTGAATGATTCAAGAAAGTTTTAGTATGTGTCTTTTATGAATTTCTTTTTTCATTTTAAAAATTGATCATTTGTAATATATAAGTGAATTCTCAAGTTTACTAAAACATTAATCGACAGCTATTTCCTAGGCATCTACTATATGCTCATATTTGTGCTGAATAGAGTAGAAAGTATAGGAAAAGTATGTTTAAGGAAGGGGATAGCATAAAGATTCTTAGAACAGTTGGAAAACAAAGTGGTGAGCTTGTGATATAGACCCCAAGTGTGACAGGAGCTCAACAGAGAAAATCCCAGCGTGACAAAGCAGTGGGAGAATGCGGGGCTTCATCCGGTCTTAAATCCGGATAGATTTGAGATAAACGACTGGGGGGAAAAAACAAAAAAACAAAAAAAAATGAGGAAAAACTCTAAATTCAGTAGTTTAAAAAAGACAAAAATTAATTTTCTCACATAAAAGTCTCCAGAACAAGGAATTATCTGAAAAAGAAATTAAGAAAATAATTCCATTTACCATAGTATCCAAAAATTACTTAGGAATATACTTAAATAAGGCGGTGAAAAATTTATACACTGAAAACATAATGTTGATGAAAGAAATTAAAGCAGACACAAATAAATGAAAGATATCACATGTGCATGAATTAATGATTAATATTAAAATGACCATTTTATCCAAATTACCATTTTATTCAAATTGCATTGATTCGATGAAATTCTTATCACGATCTCAATGGCATCTTTTTTTTTTTTTTTGCAGAAATAAAAAAAAAATTTAAATTTATGCGGAACTACAAAAGATCCTGAATAGCCAAAGCAATTTTCAGAAAGAAGAACAAAGTTAAAGGCATCACTTCCTCATTTCAAAATATATTACAAAGCGACAGCAATCAAAACAGTATGGTACTGGCATGAAAACGGACATATAGGCTGATGGAACAGAATCAAGACCCTGGAAATAAACCCACACATAGGGTCAACTGATTTTTAATAAGGGTCCCAAGAATATACAGTGGGGAAAGAATAGTCCCTCCAATAAATAGTGCTGGGAAAACCGGATATCCGCATGCAAAAGAATAGAATTTGACCCTTATCTTACACCATACATAAAATAAACTCAAAATGGATTAAAGACTTAAATGTAAGACCTGAAACTGTAAAACTCCTAGAAGAAAATATAGGAGAAAAGCTTCCTGACATTAGTCTTGGCAATGATTTCTTACACGTGACACCATAAGTACAAGGAACAAAAGCAAAGATAGATAAGTGGAATTACAACACACCGAAAAGCTTTTACACAGCAAAGGAAACAATCAACAAAATGAAAAGACAATCTATGGAATGTGAGAAAATATTTGCAAACCATATATCTCATAAAGGGTTAGTATCCAAAATACACAAGGAAATCCTACAACTCAATAGAAAAAAAAAGTAAGCTAATTTAAAAAAAAAAAATAGGCAAAGGAAATAAATAGGCATTTCTCCAAAAACTATATACAAATGCCCAGCAGATATATGATATCATCAGGGCAAGAAAAATCAAAACTACAGTTAGATATCACCTCATGCCTCTTAGGATGACTTTTATCAAGAAGGAAGGAAGGAAGGAAGGAAGGAAGGAAGGAAGGAAGGAAGGATGGATGAAGGCTGAAGGAAGGAAGGAAGGAAGGAAGAAGGAAGGAAGGAAGGAAGGAAGGAAGGAAGGAAGACAAGGTTACTGAAGATGTGGAGAAAAGGGAACCCTTGTGCGTAGTCGAAGGACTGTAAATTTGGTGCATCACACGCTAGGGCAAAGGTCCTTTAACTGTGGTCCCTGGGAACTTGTTAGAAATGAATCAGAAACTTCGGGAGGCGAGTCTACTAGCTCCAGAGCTGAGATCCCAGAACACAGTGCCCTTCAAGCTGGAGGGGAAAGAAGAGAACTTGAGATTTCCTGAGGCAATGTGCAGTGCAGCAGAAGATGTACGGTTCTGAGAACTCAAGTTTAAACTTCAACTCTGCCATTACACTGTCCATAAGACCCTTGAGGTAATTTTCTTGCCAAATTACTACTCTCACCTCATATTTCAATTTATTTTTCATTGTAAGTAAAGTACGATTAAACACAAAATAAAAGCATCACCAAAGGTAGCTATTCTCATTGGACACCCATTAAAGACCAGGCATTCTGCTAGGTGTCTTCCATACTTTTCCCCGTAAATTTTAGCAGTGACCACTATAATGACGATTATCATATTTATTATCATATTTATTTTATAAACAAAAAAGCTCAGAAGTTAAATATCTTGTCCAACATCACAATGTAAGAATCAGGAATAAAGCCCAGATCTGTCATGTTACAAACTATACATGCCTTTCTCACATGTCTTCACACTTGGGCCTTGAGTTTTGGGATTAACACAAGTCATGCAAACTCCCTGGACCCTCTTCTGCCTTTGGCCATCAGCTCAATAAAACAATTGAACTGATTCCTCGATGATATTTTCAAGGGACTTAGGGGTCTGGATCCTGCATCTCAGCTACTTCACTTCAAGCAAACGTTCTCGGTGATACCATCTACCTCCGGTTTCCAGGAAAAGCTGATTATTTAAGGCACAGAATTTCTCAGGAGACTTCCCACCTCCAGATCCCAAAAGCTTACCAAATTTCATTAGTTTTTGACCTCTCAAAAGTAAGTTCAAATGAAACCGTGAGTCACCAAATATGAATTAAATTCAGATCTGCGCCTGATGCTAAGCCAAAGCAAGCCTATTTATATTTTCATAACTTTACACTAAATTACAAATAGTCCTGGAAGTCAAATGACACCTTTTTACCATCATTTTTATACTCAGTGACACCAGAAAACTCCTACAAACTTATTGATGAATAATTCATGGAAGTCTCCATAATAACATGTGCTCTTTTTATTTTAATTCTAAAGCTCTTGAGCATCTTGGATAATATTCAGTAGTCACGGTCTAATCGCTACTAAATGTCAACAGTGATTATCTCATAAAAGTCGCCTCGATGTGCTTCCAGACCATGCCTTTACTCAATTACGGCCATCAGAACCCTCTTTTTCAAACTTTCACTGCTGATCTACCTCACAGGAGTGACGTGCTCTTTCTTGAGATGTGTCAACATCCCTTTCAAGTTGCAGTCGGATTCTGCTGTCCTGGAAGGGTTTGGTTTTGTTTTTTTTTGGAGTTGTTTTTAGATGTTCTGTTTTGGGCCCTTTCTGTTGACTTTGCCTATCTTTGCTCTTGCTCATTTTCAGATCCTTGGGGCCCCCTAAGCGTAGCCCCCAAGTATGGTAGCATTTATTTCTAAGACTGTTCCAATTTACATCGCCGTCAGATCACACTGTGTACTCCATGCAAAATATCCTTAGCAAATTATGGAATGCCTCTAGTAGATAAAACATATTTTAATGAATGAAGAGGTTAGTATTTCATAAACACAAGAAAAGTATAAACTGACTTCCACTATCAACAGTTTAAAATCAATTTGGAGGCATTTGGAAAGCATTTTAAAGAGCAACTAGACATCAATAAAATTTAATTAATTGGTTCTATGGATGCACATGTAAATTGGGTGTTAATTATGCTAGCAATGCTCTTCCATTAAAAATTAAGCTCATGATTAGTAACCAAGAAAAACAAGCCGTTGTTCTACAAACAAGTCTCATTCCCTTGTATTTGAACCCAACCTTTCGGTAATTAAATCATAACTCTACATTTGCTCAGATGAATCTGGGCCCTGATGGATGACTGGTGAGTTAGCCAAGTGATCTCCACTTGGCTGTTCTGTATAAACAATTGATATCTGTAGGGATAAGTTATGTGCGGTTGAGCTGCCCTTTAATACAGAACTATTGAATTATTGAAAGTTCTTCGCTATCTAATTGACGCCAAACAAAAGAATGGTTGACAATTGCAAGGGTTATAGTGAAAATTAGTGACCATTTCAGGACCAATGACATTTGAAGATGGAAGGCTTGCAGCAAGAGGTTACAAGCTAAAGAAGCTGAGTCCGATCCATAACCCTTCTCGCCTCTCCCCACCCCCAAGATGAAGTTCTTGCATTTAGAGATAAAAATGCAGTGATCTTTAAAAAAAAAAAAGATAAACTGTACACAGGCTAGCACCCTTTTGGGTTACCCCAATTTATTTTTCTAAACTCCTTGGGAGTCAAACTGATCTGAACCCAGAGCACAGATCGACTCCAGTGGGCTTTCTTGATTAAGAGTTAGAGCTGCATTTCAGGACTGGAAACGGAATGAAACACTTGGAACATTTTACCCACAACACTGGGTTTTCTTTTTCCCAATAGATTTTCCAAGGGAAATTGAGTCCATATGTTTCTGATCCATCTTCTCAAGAACTATCAAGACACTGTTTTATTAGAGCTATTTGATGGGGCATTTTATCTATTTCAGTGAGCCTTTTGATGTCCTTTTTCTTAGTCATGCTAAATTGGGTTTACAGAAAAGACAAAGATATATCCTCTTATTGCTCACACCTAATGACAGAAAGAAAGAAAGAAAGAAAGAAAGAAAGAAAGAAAAGAAAGGAAAGAAAGAAAGAAAGAAAGAAAGAAAGAAAGAGAAAGAAAAAGAAAGGAAGAGAGAGAGAGAGAGAGAGAGAAAGAAAAGAAAGAAAGAAAGAAAGAAAGAAAGAAAGAAAGAAAGAAAGAAAGAAAGAAGAGAAAGAAAGAAAGGAAGAGAAAGAAAGAAAAGAAAAAGAAAAAAGAAAGGAGGGAGGGAGGGAGGGAGGGAGGGAGGGTGAGGAAGGCTGCTGAAGGAAGGAAGAAGGAAGGAAGGAAGGAAGGAAGGAAGGAAGGAAAATGCTTTCCTTAAAAAGCTGGGGAAGCTCTTTAGTTTTTCTAAGGTGACTAAATTACAGTATCTTGATAAAAAAGGAGACTTCAGAAGCAATGGGATTGGGATTCTGCTTTAAGTCGCTTTCTCAGAGGATGTCCTTATTCTCATTGTAAGCTGGACTTTTCAGTCTATTTCTCCTTTCCAAAATGCTATGGTGGAGGGTCAGATGGTTGGGGAGAGACTCACATGCATTGGACAATGTTTAAGGAGGGAAGAAGTAGTTACATCCAAATGATTTTGAACTTTTGCCTCTCACTATATTTAATCTCTGGAGGCCTTCTGTGAGACCTGGCAAACCTTGAATCTTATTGCATTTTGTACCATGCAGAGACCCTGAAGCCCATGCAAATTTGAATCTTGGCCATCACTTAATTAAGTAACATGTGTAGAAACCTATTCATGCTTTTGTATAAAAACACATCTTTGAGTGCATACATGTGTATGTGTTCCCTTGTGGAAATGCTGCTCCAACACAATGTCTTCCTCTCAAGAGCCAGTCATCACATTTAGAGAGGAAACTTCTAGCCCATAACAGAGTTGTCCCAGACACATTTTCTTCATCTGCTCACGCCCAGTTCCGTTAACCCATTTAGTCCCTATAGAAATGAGTAGGAGAGTCAGAGCAGAGGATTTCTGTAACCATTGGGTGAGAAGTGAAAACTTGCCGCCTCCTGCTTTTAGTCCAGACCTATTGTGCGAGCACCACCTCTGTGGCGGATGAGAGAGATTGGTGTCATCTTCCAGCAGCAAGAAAGGGGGTGTGTGTGGTGAGGGTGGGGGTAGGAAACTAAGCAAGCGATTAATCCTGTAACAGTCAGAAGATTGTCTGGGAATGTGCTTTGGCCAAATAGTGAAAATTTATACAAATGTCATAATCACTCAATGTGGAAAAAATTTAAGGAAGAAACCAATTGATTTACCTGAAAGTGTGACTCAAATGGGACCACTAGGAGGGTAAAATGAGTGAGGTGTGGGGCACGACAGTTAAGGTGGCATCCGCTCTCGAGCATCCACTCTCAGGCATCCACCCTGCACTTGCGGGACCTTGAGAGTAAGCACCTCCTTAAATCTTGTATGCTGGGTGCCTCACCCTCTTCAACCTTGTCCCACCCATAAACTATGATTCTTTGGCCTTTTCAAGCCCCTCCCTAAAATGACAAGATCAGTCCCTCCCCCGATGAAAACAGAAATTATATTGTTTGTATGTGTGGCAGACTCCGGCTGGTTACTCGGCAACGATTTCCTTCTTCCTTCTGGGCACCTAGATAGATTGATTTCCAGCTTCCATTGCACTTAGATGCAGCCCAACCTAGCGACTGAGCTCTGGCCAATGGAACGTGAGCAGTAGCGAATATGACACTTCTAGTCCAGCCTCATAAACCACTTTCTGCAAATTTTTATTCTCGTCCCCCTCACTGGTGAGAGGGAAGGAGACTGGGTCCCTGATTGACTGCGTGGAGGAGAACCCTGCCCCCAGCACTCCCTCAAGGGACTGTGACATATACATTTATGTCTTCAGGTATTGGAGGGTAGTTCGGTGTGTAGAAGTTAGCCTATCTGACCAGCTCCATATATGATCAGCTGTAGCTTAAAATAGCACCATATATGACTACTGACGATTGCTCACAATGGCAAAGTCAGTTTTTCCAATGAGAACTAGCCTTCCATTAGAGAAGGTATAGATGTGTCTGTATAATGTGATCTGAGGGGGTCTAAGAGACGCTTCTTTTGTCCTAAACATCTTTCTAACTCGACTTCCACATCCACTGAGACCCCACAGTTAGAGTCGTCGCGTTGGAGTAAGGAACCATGGGTATTAAAACATCTTGAAGGACCAACATGTTCTGTCCGCGCCTTCCTTGTAGGGCTTTGTGGGATGGCTAAATGATCTACTGAGCTGATGGCACTTCGTAACCTATGAAGTGTGCCTGGGGACGGGGTGCTATCAACCTTCTGGTCTCAGTTAACATATCGGTATATTTTCTGACAGATGAGAGAGGCGTGCTTGGAGATGAGGGCTACTCATGGAACCAGGAAGGCCCAGTATTTGGAAAAAGGAGGTTGACGCTCTCACTACGCACAAGACTCTCCATGTGCATAATCTTATTTCATTCTCGCAGCAACCTGAGGAGGTGGGGACAATTATTATGCCCTTTTGCAGTTGAGGAAACGGAGGCTTGGGAAAAATTTAAGTAGCTTTGCCAATAAATGTCCAGTCTGGGATCGAAGCACTAGATTTGAACCCAGAGGTCATCTGGGGAGGAGAAACGGAAATACCATATATGACAGGCCGGAGAGCACCATGTGAAAAAACACGCCCCACGCTGCAAGATCGGAGCAGGGCGAGAGACTGGCACTCAGTCTCCGGTGTCTGGCGCTGTATCAGTTTTTTGGGGAAACCCTCTGCTCATCAGGGTCTCTCTCCCGTCCTCATCAGCTGCCCACACCAAGGAGGGTGACCACACGTCTCCCTTTCCTCTTGTCATGTGGAGTCAGAAATTCTTTCGTAGCTTGACACGTCAGGCCATCTGCCCCCCGAGGCCTGGGAAGCTCTGCTTCCCCTATGGCCCCCGGTTCACTCAGGGCAGACATAGAGCAGAGGGGTGTCAATTTTGCTTGAACTGCTCAATCACCACTGACATTTCGTTAACCACCCAGTGAACTTCTCCAGCCTGAAGTAGCAGCAACTCGTGCCCTTGAAAACGGAACAGAAAACAACCCTATTGATTTTCTACTATCAACTAGAAAAAGACAATTGCTCTTCGCTGAGAATGCTCATAATGCATTTCACACCATTCCTGCTCTGGCAGCCCACCGCCTCCTGATACAGTGTTGGGCTGCTATAGCCCCCTGCTGCTTCGGACTCTGAGAATTAACCCCGAAGGCCCAGCATCAACTTGGGGCTTCTGGCCCCTGGACAGCAACGAGCAGGAACGGCGTCTCTGAGCAGTGAACCTGCTCATTTCGGGAGGTGTGATCACCCAGAAACCACAAAGGAACTAGACCTGGGGTTGGGGGTTGAGTGCGGGAGGGGCTACAGGAATCAGAGTAAAATCATCTCTTAAAAGAACACACTGCTTTGTTTTATTAAAGGCATAATTAATGTTCCTATGGGTTTGGGGAGATACATAAACATATGTGTACACCGACCAAATTGATTAAAGAATCAGATTGTTATTTAGTAAATATTTACCACAGATGCAGTCATTCTGGCTTAGTCGAGGCCCAAGATCTCTTCTATGAGTTATGGCTCCCAATTACCGGACCTTTATTTTTCTCAACCTGTATTGTATATCAGGCTTGTCCTAATAGTTCTATTTTTGATGTTTCCCACACAGAGAAAAGAAATGTGAGGAGTCAAAGGAAATACAAGAACCTTGAAAAGGCAGACCTGAGCCTCTGGGACAACTGTAGTGTCAAAATCAGTCAATATTTATGCCTAGCAACCTTGACAATATCCTTTTAATTAAAATCAATGGAGAAATAAAACATGCATTAGAATGCACTTGGGATCGCTCACCTCCTGAGATGAGAAAGACCCCGATAATATGCGATTATGACCATGTACACGTCCCTCCGTTTGGGTGTTTGCACCTGTGTCTCTTCGTTCGAAGGTCTCTTTCATTCAATACTACTGTTTTTTGTGGGTTTTTTTTGTTGTTGTTTTATTTTGCGTTTCATTTCGGTACAACTTTCTTGAGACATGTATTTTTTTTTAAATACCTTAAAAAATCAGCTAACATGCTCATCAGGTCAAACTATAACCTAGATGGTGGGGAAACTGAAAACTCTGAGGAGGGGGCCCCAGGGAGTAGGAGGTTGACATCATCAGGGCAGTTCGGCCTCTAACCAGCCGGCTGACATGCAAAGGGTCACAGAAAATAACATCGAGTCTCAGCTACGTCTGATAAGATGAGATGATCAGACTCAATTCTCAAAGGTTCTTTCTGATTCTCCATGAATATTCTACTAGACCGATGGTGTTAAAAATAATAGCATCTCCTGTTCATCGAGCACTTCCCATGCGACACACTAATTCTTATTTCATCTTTGCCACAAAACTGTAAGAGAGGCCCATTATGATTTCCATTTCATCGGTGAGGAACTGAAGCTTGAGGGATGGAGTCATTCCCCAATGCCACCCTGCTGGTCCGTGGTAGAGGCAGGGTTTTTCCAAGGCCATGTGCTTCATCATTGTCCCATGCCACCTTCCCGAGTCGATGGAAAGCGGAAAGTGGCCTGAGAGATGCCACCTCTCTTACCTCCACAGACTCTGAAGAGTCATCTTACTGTGCTGTCCAGCCAGCAGAGCTCGCCCAGCTTGGGTGACGTCACTTCACCTCGGGCCACTTCGGAATTCACCAGACCTGGGCCAGTATGACTTTCCTATACATCGAGCTCTGATTTCAAAGGCTCCCATACAGGCTGGCTTAACAATGACAGGTTAAGGTGGCCCAGGAATAGAAAGCAATTTAACACTGTCCTCTCTGGCCCGGATAGGCAGATGAAACACCAGATATTAGCACGTTATAAACTCCAAGCGTCACAGAGGTATTTTTTGTTTGTTTGCTTTTCTCATGCCACTTGGCTCCTCTCAGATTGCAGACGGCCCCCTCTCTGGGGCTTGCAAGATGACTGTCATGTTGTTAAAAGCTTCTCTTCCTTATCTTACTTCCTAATCTCCAAAGAGGGATTGGAGAGCCCTCAGCACTGGTTTTTCCTCTTCAAGGACTTGCTAGTGCTGGACTAATTAATGGAAAGGGCCTGGAGATAAGTTCCTTCAAAAATTATGGAATGTCCTAATCAGACGGGCAAGCGAAGGCTTGACCTCTGGGTCAAGGGGTCATTCTCAAATAATACGATGAATTCAATGATTACTGTCATTTTTTGTTACTCCAAAAAGGTGAAAAAAAAAAAAGAGGTTAGCATGGGCCCTGAAGGACAAAGGGACGCCCATGTTTCTGTTATGAAAGTGATCATTTAAAGAACATTCCTCACATATTCCCAAAATCTTCAAAATCCAACTGTGCCTGGAAACGGTTCTTACATTGTCAGAGTTCATTACCGGAAACCTTCTCACCGGCTGTCCCTCCTCCACGTGCGTTCCTGTCACTGGCTCTATTACTGGGCCCTCTTCCCTGCCTTTATCAAACTCTCTGCTTTTCCCCGATCTAGTATGCACCCTTCACTCCCCCAAAATCCTGTTCATTTTGTAAATACTTATTTTAATTATAAAATGATTGAAATATATTTTTCTAAAGTTTGGGACACTTCTTCTTCAGAGAAGATGGAAGAGACATACTTTTCCCTAGACCTCCTGTGAAGTATGACGAAAAAACCCTTAGGCATTACATATAAAACCAACATAAGAAAACTGTAAAAGATAGAGAGAAAAAGACAGAATGATTAGAGACTTCAGGGCCCAAAGAGCAAAACGGTGGCAAGTTCCCTGGGCTTTCCTGTTCCCTTATATATCTCAGACTCAAAGCTGAAGAAGGTGGTACACTGGGATCAGCAGTGGGTACAGGGACTACCAGGTGGGGAGTCCGGCCCTTCATCCCTGCCAGGTGGTAATGAGCAGCCCCCTCCTGCTCCACCGCGATGCCAGCAGAGAGGGCCTGGACTTGTGCCCTCACTCAGCAATAATGAAGCACTCACTCCACAATAATGAAGCACTCACTCCCCGCTGGGATGGTACCGAAGGAAACTTAGTAAAATGTCAGGCCTTTCACGACTACATAGCAGTAACGAGGCCAACCGGTTCCCCTGTGATGTAGGGGAAACCATAGCAGTGTCGGCAAAGAGCCGGTAGGGAGCCGGGAGTCCCATTCCCGCCCAGCAGTAATGAGGAGTCCCCAGCACACACACTCAGAGGTCAGTGGAGGCCAGATGAAACACTGGATTTCTATTCCCGCCTGGCCATAACAAGCCCGCATCTCCCCTCTCTTGACAGAGGAGTGTCAGAAGAAACTGGCTAAAACAGAAGGTTTAAATAATGTTCGAGGTCTTCTAACACAATATCCAAAATATTTAGATTTCAATAAAAATCATTCACGTACCAAAGAGCAGGAAGTTTTCAAATGGAATGAAGAAAGGCAATCAATAGATGACAACACCAAAGCAAGATAAAAACGTTTTAACAAACAATTATCAACATGTTTGAAACAAGTTTATAAATATAGAATCCCAGAAATAAGGAAATCATTGCATAAAAGAGAGAAGACATAAAAAACCAAATGGAAATTTTAAAATTAAAAAATACGATGATTGATGTAATAAACTTAATAGAGAGGCTGAACAACAGAGTGAAAGGAACAAAGGAAATATTAAGTGAATTTGAAGATGGAACAATAGGAATGGTTGTACACAAACAGAGTATTTAGAGAACATGCCACTCAAAAGTAGAACACAGATTCTATGAAACACATACCAAGATGGACCTTATTCTTGTTAGTAAAGAAAAGTTTCAATAAATTTTCAAACATTGAAGTCATATAGTGTCTTCTCTAACCATAATGGAATTAAATTGAAATCAATAACAGAAAGATAAAAGCAATATCTGCAAACATTTGGAAACTAAAAGACGTACTTTTAAATAGTTCATAGATCAAAAAATAATCTAAGAGGAAAAAATACATTGAACTAAATGAAAATGAAAATACAACACGTATAATTTGTGGGAAACAGTAAAAGCAGCTGGGAAGGAAATTTCCAGCTCTGGTCACATTTATTAGGAAGAGAAAAAAAAAATCAAAAAAAAAAAATCTAAGTTCCCACTTAAAGAATCTGAAAAAAAAAGGAAGGAAGGAAGGAAGGGAGGAGGAGGAAGAAGAGTTGAAAGGAAAAAAAAAAAAAAAAAAAAAAAGAAAGAAAGGAAGGAAGGAAGGAAGAAGAAGAAGAAGGAAAGAAGGGAGGCAGGAAGGAAGGAAGGAAGGAAGGAAGGAAGGAAGGAAGGAAGGAAGGAAGGAAGACAGACAAACCCAAAGCGGCATAATACAAACAATAATAAAGATAAGAACAAAAAAAATCAATGAAATTAAAAACAGAAAAACACTATTGAAAATTATTGAAACAAACATCTATTTCTATAAAAAGATCAATAAAATTGACAACCTTCTTGCAAGACTAACAAAAAGAGAGATGTCACGAATTACCAATATCAGAAATAAAACAGCAGTTATCACTGCAGACTCTGAAGAACTCAGAAGAACAATAAGGAAATACTATACACATCTCTATCTACATAAATTGACAACTTAGATAAAAACGGAGCATTTCTACAAAAATATAAAATACTACATCTCATTAAACATGAAATAGATAATTCGAATAGATCTATACATCTTAAGGAAATTGAATTGATCATTTTAAAACTTTCCAAAACAAATATCCAGCCCCAGATGGTTACACTGGAAAATTCTAGCAAACATTAAAAGAAGAATTAACATCAATTCTACCCAATCTCTTACAGAAAAAAAAGAACAAAAAGGAACACTGCTTACATTTTATAATGCTTGTATTACCCTGATATTCAAAACAAAGACAGTACCAAAAAAAAAAAAGGAAAAAAGAAAGAAAACTACAGACCAATATCCTTCGTAAACAAAATGCAAAAATCTTTAAGACATTATTAGCAAAGAGAATTCAGCTATATATAAGAAGAATCGTGTACTATAACCGATTTGGAATCATTCCAGGGGTGTAAGGCTGGCTAACTTTTATAAAATTAATAAATGTAATCTACCACATTAATAGGCCGAAACAAGTTTCATATGCTTATATTAGTCAATGCAGAAAAGTATTTGACAAAATTTAACACCCATTTCTGAGTCAAAGAAAAAAAAAAAACTCATAAAACTAGAAATACGGAACTTCCTTAACTGATCGAGAACATTTGCAAAAGGCCTGCATCTGACAGTATATTTAATTGTAACAGACTGAAAGATTTCCCCTTGATTGGGAACGAGTCAAGAATCTCACCATCCTTACTCAACATAGTGCTAATAGTTTTAGCTAATGCGATAAATCAGAAAAAAAGAAATTAAAAGAATGAAAAGGAAGAAATAAAACTTTCCCCAACTGGCAGATAGCTATTTAGAAAATTCCAAGGGATCTACCCCGACCCCATTCTCCCCCAAACTTTCCTAGAATAGGTGAATTTAGCAAGGTTACAGAAAACAAGATAAAAATACAAAAATTAAAAAAAAAATACTTCTACATGCTAACAGTGGACGCCAATATTAAAATTACAATACTGTTTAAAATTGCTCAAAAAGGAAAGCTGCAGTGTAAATCTAACAAAACCTAAATGTTGAAAACTATAAAAAGTTTAACTGAAAAGGAAGTTTGAAAATATATTGACCTAAAACATTTTTGAGAAGAACATAACCGACTCCCGTTTACTCACTACCTAAATTTTATCATTCTTAATAACTTTTTTTTTTGCTACAGATCTCTCTTTTTTCAAAAGACATGAAACAATACAGTTCCACTTAAAGAAGCATGATTTAGCCCATTTCCCTCAAGAACTGAGCAAAACACTGGAATTCCCTAGGCGTGTTCTCATAATTTTATTGTATAAATATCACCCTAGCAAGAAATAACACAGTTTTATGTGCTTTTTCAAAGATGGCGTAGATGTTTTCCTACCGTACCAGGCAACGCAATCACTTTACAAATTCCTCATCGATCTCAACACGAAGTTTTGTGGTTCAACCATGTTGATACTCAAAGATCTAGGGCTTTATTTTTACTTTATTTTATCATGATAACTGTAAATAACATGTAATGAAAGCTATGTGCCAGACACTGTTCTAAATGCTTTCTACACTTAACCTGTTGGCCCTCATTAAGATCTTTATTGTTCCCGCTGTACAGATGAGAAAATGAGGCACAGAGCGGTTAAGGGATTGTCCTCGGCTGTACCGCTGGCAAATGCTAGAGCCCGAATTTGAATCAGAGCCTGTGCTTTTATGGTATAAGCACCCTGCTGTATATCTAGTACTCTGTTGATGGACATGTCGATTGTTTCTTATTTGTTTACGCTCATCAGCTATAACTATCCTCATTCTTGTCTCCTTATGCAGGATTCCCCAAACCCTGGGCGGTGGACAAGTAGTGGTCTGTGGCATGTTAAGGATCAGGCCACACAGCAGGATGTGAGTGGTGGGCGAGCGAGCAAATCTCCATCTGTATTTGCAGCCGCTCCCCAGCACCAGCATCACCGCCTCAGCTCCACCTCAAGTCATCAGGCGTTAGATTCTCATGGGAGCACTGGTCCCTGGTGCCAGAAAGGTTGGGGACCACTGTCCTTATGCATATGTATGAACCTCTTTAAGACATATACCAACAAGCGGACCCGCTGGGTTGTGGTTGGTACTTATCTTCAATTTTAGTGGTTATTTCCAAATTGCTAAATAATGTGGAGCAGTTTTCACTGGAAGTGTGTAAGAGTTCCTGTTTTCCTCACCAACACTTGATATTGTCAAGCTTTACAGTTTTTGCTATTTTGATGAGTCTGAAATGGTAACTCGAGGCTTTTTAATGTGCACTTCCCTTATTATTGATGAGCTTCTTTTCATGTGTTTATCAGCCTTTCGAACTTCCTCTTCTGTGAATTGTCAATATGTATCCTTTGTGATTTGTTTTTCTCTATCGAGTTGTATTTTTCTTATAATTTTATCTATTATCTGTTGGTGATAGTTGTTAAAATATGTATTCTCCTAGTCTATCACTTGTCTTTTGTTTTTGATGCTTTATGTCACGGTGAAGATTTTCAATGTTGACAAAATACATGTGCTTGTGAGTGTGTGTGTACATATGTGCATGCACGCGCATATATACACACGTACGAAATATACAGACTATATATACATTTCATGCTAAGGTTTTTATTTTTTAAGTATGGAACATTTATATTGTTTTTTTTTTCCTCTATGAATTCTGTATGGATTGTGAAATATCCCAACTTCATTTAGTTTTGACTCCAACATCCCCTATACACACTAATTAGAATATCACCACAGGTATACACCGACTTTCTGTATTCCTGTGTGTCACTGTCCATTCTCTCCTGGTGTCATGACATTAATCTGTGATAAACTCTAGAAGTACTAATTTTTCCCTCTCTATTTATTGAATGGAATATTTTAAAATAGATGGAATTATACTTCTCAGGTTGTAGTGTGACACGCTTTTTCAATTAACATGTCACAGACAGCTTTTCGTGCGGTGACACCATCGTGTTTAATGCCCACATTATATCTAACGATCTATGGACAAGCCTTTGGGTGTTTTCTATAACTATAATATATGTCATATGTATTACAAATATATACATCTTTATCTATACTTAAGATAAATTACCCATTATTCAAGATGAAATACAAAAAGTGAAACTTTGGGAGTCAAAGTATATGTAAAATTTCAGTCGTACCAAACCATTCTCAGGAAAGATTAGACCGATTTACACTCGCCCCGTCCCCATACACCAAAACCTCCAATGGCAAGAAATGACTCGATGGGATCTAGTTTCAGAAAGTCTGTCCTCGTAGAGTCACAAAGGCAGCATGGAAATAGTCAGATGGCATTCTGGGAGACGCATGCATCAAACAAACGTGTCGATGTTCGGTGGATAGAGCGAGTGCCAAATAGCGTGTGGGACGCCTGGACCAGCCGGCTTTCTCAACCCAGACTGGAGGGCTACACACAGTGGCTGCAACTGCCAAAAGAACACGCAATTTTTGCTAGAAGTCCTGAAGGCATCTCGTGCTAACTGCACCACAGAGAAGCATGTGATCCCTTCAGACGTCACCCACAAAAAGCAAATGCATAGTTACTTTGGTTTTGTCATCTGATGACACAGGTACTTGACTTGCTGCTCTCAAAGACTCTTGAGATAAGAACTCAGAATGATCTGTGTGCATTTAAAACAAATGTTTTGTTCCAGCACGGTCCAGAGACGGGGTAAACTTGACTACCGTTGCTTGAGAAGCTTGAGTGACTGCTGAAAGTTTTTCTAAAACACACTTTTCCTCGACCATACAGCTCCTCATTCCAAGCAGTGTCAACGCTGGGAAGAAATCTCATTACCCCACATCACTACGCCACAAGGGAAAACGGATGATGCACAAACACGCTGTTTTTCAACCTCCATTTCCAGAACCTACAACCCATATTCTCCTTCCGATAATATTAAAAAGAGGGAAAGCATTGTGCATGAAAACATGTTGTAACTGTATTTGTAACGCTCAATAAATAAATTACAGGTTTTATATCATTCAGAGAGAGCTGCCAGTGATTTATTCAGTTATTAACTTCGCACGCTTGGGAGCATGATTTAAATGCCAGCCCGTCTTGAAGGCTTGGGGATTATCAGCCAGAACGGGCACCCGAAAAGTTTGGGCAGCTCCGCAGACACTTCGGGACAAGCAAGAACAGCTCGGTAGAAGCCACAGAGGGCAGACGATTCTGTCCTGTGTGTTTACAGCAGCTTATAAATTCCATAAAAAGGAAATGAATTATGCATTATTGGGTTTACATAAGGTCACCCAGTGAACTTTGGCCCCTCTCTTTTCTCATTTGGCTCAATTATTAGATGAAATGACAGATTTGATCTCTTTTCAAATTGTATTAGAAAGCGTCTCTTTATTTCACCCTCTAGCAGCAGTCAGCTGACGGAACTAGGCAAGTGCATCAATTATGATTGATTTAGAGTGTCTATAGGGTGATTATTTCTAGAATTCTACTCCTGAGCCAAAACCTTTTGACCTATTTCAGGCCACACAGCAAATTAATCTATAAGAAGATTTAAGGAGAGACTCTTCGGGACGGCAGTTTCTCTCCTGTATTTGCAATCAAAACATTTAAGACACTCCGGGCGATCCAGAGGGATTGAATTACTGGGACACTCCATGGTGAAGACATTTAACAACCTGACAACTCAGCTGAAAAACATCTTGTGAATAATAACCAAAAATGGCTCTGAATTAGCCCCCAGAAAGACTCTTTTAACTCTCTGCTCCGAGCTAACAGGGTAACATTGAAAAACATCTTTTTTTATGAGTTTGTGAATTTGTCAGAATTGGAGTTTCAGAATAACATGTCTGTCGTTGGGACATTCGATCTCCCTCTCATCTTTCCAGCGGATTAAAAATGATAGCACTAATTAAAGAAGTAGAGAATACTGTCGGCTGTATGCAGGGGCCTGAACTACAACAAGGCTCGGATGAGGAGGAGGGAGAAGAATTGGGGAGGTCTCATCGTTAGAAGTTGCTTTCTAAGTGTGGAAAAGCATCCTGTAGATGAATTCTATTTTTAAAAAGGGTGTTTAACCAAATTTGCCATCTCTGAGTTCTTAGATCCCGGCAAGGATGAAAGAGAGTCGTCTAGACTTGATGCCAGCCGATCAGTTAACTCAGTCCTACTACCTGGCATCCAGTGCCTTCAGATGGTAAAGAAGGAGTTTGGGGAAGGACTGAGTAATTCCTATCTGCAGCACGCACAAGCTGCATGACCTAGGACAAGGGACTCGACTTCCCTGATCTCTGCTCTTTTTTCTATGGGGAGCAAATCATACCTATCTCATTGCAGAGCTGTAGTGAGGATTAAAGACCATGTGTGTTTAGAGAAACAAAAATATTTTATCGTTGTTATTTATAATCCCCCATTGCCATTTATGGAGTTAGGTCATGGGAACTGAAGAATCTTTTATTTACTGAGCACAAACAAAATTTCTATTCTCACACTTGTAAATAGCATTAAGGATAGAAGGAGATAGAAATGGGGTGGTGGGGGGATTGTGTAGATCAGCATAAGAAAAGAGGATGGA